>NC_052057.2:44958372-45261486 GCF_903992535.2 Arvicola amphibius
GGGAAGTACTCTACAACAAATGAGCACAGGGAACTGTTTCCTGCGCATAACCCCAGCTGCACAGACATTAAGGGCAACATTGAATAAATGGGACCTCCTGAAGTTGAGCAGCTTCTGTAAAGCAAAGGACATTGTCACTAAGACACAAAGGCAGCCTACTGACTGGGAAAAGATCTTCACCAACCCTGCAACTGACAAAGGTCTGATCTCTAAAATATATAAGGAACTCAAGAGACTAGACGGTAAAATGCCAATTAACCCAATTAAAAAATGGGGCGCTGAACTGAACAGAGAATTCTCAACAGAAGAAGTTCGAATGGCCAAAAGACACTTAAGGTCATGCTCAACCTCCCTAGCTATCAGGGAAATGCAAATCAAAACAACGTTGAGATATCATCTTACACCTGTCAGATTGGCTAAAATCCAAAACACCAATAATAACCTTTGCTGGAGAGGTTGTGGGGTATGGGGTACACTCATCCATTGCTGGTGGGAATGCACACTTGTGCAACCACTTTGGAAAGCAGTGTGGCGGTTTCTCAGGAAATTCGGGATCAACCTACCCCAGGACCCAGTAATTCCACTCTTGGGAATCTACCCAAGAGATGCCCAATCATACAACAAAAGCATATGCTCATCTATGTTCATAGCAGCATTATTTGTAATAGCCAGATCCTGGAAACAACCTAGATGCCCTTCAGTGGAAGAATGGATGAAGAAACTGTGGAATATATACATGCTAGAATACTACTCAGCGGTAAAAAACAATGACATCTTGAATTTTGCAGGCAAATGGATGGAAATAGAAAACACTATTCTGAGTGAGGTAACCCAGACCCAAAAAGATGAACATGGGATGTACTCACTCATAATCAGTTTCTAGCCATAATTAAAGGACATCGAGCCTATAAATTTGGGATCCTTGAGAAGATAATAAGAAGGTGAATTCCCAAAAAAAGATATAGTAATCCTCCTGGATATTGGAAGTAGACACGATCGCCAGGCAAAATTGGGAACTTGAGGGTTGGGCGAGACTGGGCCAAGGGAAGATGGGGAGAGAAAAGTGTGAAGGGGAGAATGGGGGGAGCTCGGAGGAATGGGGTGCTTGGGATATAGGAAGGGGGGATATGGGAGCAGGGAAGCATATATCTTAATTTAAGAAGCTACCTGAGGGTTGTCAAGAGACTTGACCCTAGAGGGGTTCCCAGGTTTCCAGGGAGACGCCCCCAGTTAGTTCCTTGGGCAGCTGAGGAGAGGGAGCCTGAAAAGGCCAGTTCCTATAGCCATACTGATGAATTTCTTGCATATCACCATAGAACCTCCACCTGACGATAGATGAAGAAAATGACAGAGCCCCACATTGGAGCACCGGACTGAGCTCCCAAGGTCCTGATGAGGAGCAGAAGGAGAGAGAACATGAGAAAGAAAGTCAGGACCGTGAGGGAACCTCCAGCTGGCGACAGATGGGGAAGGTGACTGAGCCCCACATTGGAGCACTGGACTGAGCTCCCAAGGTCCTGATGAGGAGCAGAAGGAGCGAGAACATGAGGGAGAAAGTCAGGAACGTGAGGGGTGCGTTCACTCATGGAGACGGTGGGACAGAACTAATGGGAGATCACCAACTCCAGTTGGAATGGGACTGATGGATCATGCGACCAAACCCGTCTCTCTGAATGTGGCCAACAGCGGGAGCTGACTGAGAAGCAAAGGACAATGGCGCTGGGCTCTGATTCTTCTGCATGGACGGGCTCTGTGGGAGCCTTCTCAGCTTGGTCGATCACCTTCCTGGACCTGGGGGGAGTTGGGAGGCCCTTGGACTTAGCATAGAGTGGGGAACCCTGATGGCTCCTTGGCCTTGAGAGGGAGGGAGGGGAGGTATGGGTGGAGGGAAGGGGAGGGAAGGGGGAGAAGGAGGGGAGGGAAGGGGGAGGAGGAGCGGAGGGAGGGGGAGGAGGAGGGAAGGAGATGGAAATTTTTAAATATAAAAAAAATAAACCATGAGAAAAAAAGAAAAAGAAAAAAATCTACATTCTGCCACATGGCCTGGTTACCTCTTCTAGTGTGGCACTTGCTCTTAGGCTATTAGTGGAATCGCCCACCTACTTCCTTCTCCCAGTTTCTCTGTCTAGAAGTCCTGCCTATTCTCTTCTGCCTAGCTATTGACCATTTTGTTCTTTATTAAACCAATCAGGAGGACTTTAAGCAGAAACATATCTTTACAATGTAAACAAATATTCTGCAACAATTGAACCCTCCCAGAGCATGTCAGTATGAGGTGACCTGGCTGCTCAAACTCTTGCAAAAGAGTCAAGATCCTCAGCGAGGGGAATCATCTGTTTGAACTTAAGTTATGATCTACCTCTCTCCCTGGAGCCAAGAGGAAGAGCAAGCAAAGGCTTCTCTTGAAGATTAAATTTGATTGTTAGCTTTACATAACCTAGAGTTGCCTAGAAAGAGGACAGTCTAAAGTAGGTTGGCCAGTGGGTATGCCTTGATTCCCATTGATGTGGGGAGACCTGTAAAAAGCTGAATGGTCCTGTAGCACCTGTGCCACTAAAAGGTGGTACGTGAACTGGGAACTAAGCTGGAGACTTAAAAAACACATAGACTTAAAGAAACCATGGACACACACACACACACAGAGGGAGGGGGCGGGGAGACGGGTCATCCTTGATACGAGAATGCCAAACCTTATTATGCTCAGTGGCAGCTTATATAGGGATCCTTAGCCCAACTCTTGAGATATTTCAGCTGCAGACTCATCAGGCTCAGAGCAGTTGCAAGCAAGGTCTCATGCTCAGAGCAGCTGCAGACACAGGTGTTTTGCTCAGTTCACTCCAGCAGGCAAAGAAAGTCAAGGGGCTAGGGGTCTGCAGCTCCCAGCAGAGCCCTAACTGAAAGTGGTTTGGGATCCTAGACTGTCCAAGAGTAGATGAAGCTGTTAGAGAACTGAGCATGTGTACATCATTCATCTGTGCTCTTGACTGTGGATGTAACTAACTGCTCCAAGTTTGTGCCTTGACTTCCCAGAAATGAGGGCCTGTTACCTGGAATTATAAGCTAAAGAAAGCTTATCTCTCTTAAAGTTGATTTTCATCTGTGGTTTATCACAGAAATAGAAGTGCAACTAGAACAGCCCCCAAATAGACAGTATTTAGTATAATCTCTCCCATCTCTAGGCCATGTAGTCTCTCTCTACGTCTCGGTCTACGTCACTCTTCAGCACCAGCTACTGAACCCGTCACTTCCTCAGCTCCAGAGAAATGGCTTGTTCCTGATTCTTCTTGGCCTTTCCACTTCTCCATTCCCTTCTTAAGTATCAGGGCTCCTCAAATTCTTGTCTTGGTCCATCCTCACCTCACAAACTCTTCAGGTAGCTGGATTCATTTCATCAGCTTCCAATATGAGCTTTAATCTTTTGCCCCAGTCTTTACTCTTACCATAGGGGTAAATCACATGGTCCCTCAGTGACAGCATGTCCCAAAGAAAATTTTAATCTCAGTTCCTTAAAGCTTCTCAAATGACAACTGGCCCCGTTAGAAACACAGGCATCCTCATTTCCCAATTACATAGACTACCAATTTTATTCCTGCTACTTCAGAACCATTCATTTACTTAAGAGATACTTAATGTCACGTGGCTCATGCTGCTTCCTAATTAGTTGAATGCTTTATTGTCTCATGAGGGGAGTGACAGTGTAAAGAATTGAGGTAGAGGGGATGACTAAAAAGATAAAGGATGCAGAGAGATGGAGACAGAATAAGAATATAATGAGAAAGGATTCCAGGTTTCTGGCCCAACCAACCAGAGAAGCCATAAGAAAACTGGGACTTTCGAAGAACATCTGGTTTGAAAGGTAAATGAAGATCGTTCTTCAATTTTGACCATGCCCTATTTAAAATGGAACATCTGGATTGAAATGTCTAGTGAACTGTGTTATAATAATGACAGGTGAGGAAAAGCGAAAGACTTGGAGGCCACAGTTTTGTAGTCGTTCATTCAGCTATCTGTTGGTAGACAAGATCATGACAGCGGGTGAGACTGACAACCAGGAACAGACAGAAAACAAAGACCCATGAGCCAAGGTTGATCTCCGGAACGATTATTATATCAGAGCTGGCAGAGGAGGTCCCCATCGAAAGGCTGTGAGGAGAAGCTCCTGAGGGTAGGAGCTGAATAAGGAATGTAGAAGATAAGGATAAGGTAATAAATTGTGCAGTGCAGTCAGATGTGACAGAAAGTGAGCTGGCCTTTGCTGTAATGGAGGTGTCATCCAAACAGCACACGTATTTGAGAATAGCTGAGAACTGCACCAGGAATACCTGTTCCATAGTAAACCCTGAACATGTCCAAGGAGGTTGAGGCAAGGACAAGCTTTTAAGTAAAATGTGGAAGATTTCATAATTATAATTTGATTCAACAATCTCTATCTACAAAGATGGACAACAAGGGTGTTGAGGTTCAGTAGCAAAAGTGTTACGTGTCAGCTGTTGGAAGGTGTCTGGTTCCATTTGAAGTCTGGTCATTTTCACAACTGTCTGTGGCACTTGGGTAGTTTAGTCACAGCGGGGTCAGGAATGGGGTGAGGAGAGCGCAGTCTTCAAACTCTCTGAAACTGGGTCCTCAGATTTGGTTGCAGCACCAAGGCATGATCCACAAAAGACAAGTTTGGTAAGGTGGCTGTATTAGTTAGTTACTCCCCTCCTTGTGTTACAAAACGCCTGACAAATGTACAGTCCTCTGTAGGGTTGTAGGAGCAGCAGTGTCAGGCAGCTGGTCACATCACATCTACAATCAGAGAGCAGAGAGTTGAATGGTGGCGCTCAGCTCACTTCCCTTCGCTCCTCCAGGACCCCAGCCTGTGGGATAGTGCACGCACACAGGGATGGGGTCTAGGAACCCCCACACAAACATGCCAAGAAGTTTGCATCCTAGGTTCTTTCAAGTCAACAGTTGGTATTAACTATCACAGTGGGCTTCATTCACACCAAAACTGCTCTGCAGAAAGCCACTCTTAGGAATGGAAACTCAAGCCATGATCTGGGAGAAAATATTTGCCAAGTGCCATCTGATAAAGGGTTTGTTTCCAAAATAGACAAAGAACCCTTACAACTGGACAGTACAAAAAATAGACATCTCAACAAACAAGACACAGAGAGAGCAAAATAAGCACAGCAAAGACGTCCCCGTTACGTCACAAGGGAAGTAGAAGTCAGCTCTACTAGTTATTAGCATTAGCTTTGTAGAGCATAATGAAATGTCCACCACAACTAACTTAGAAAGGCACAGGGTTGTTTTAATTCAAGGTTCTGGAGATCACAGTTCATAGTCAAATGACCCTGTCATTCTGGAGAGGAAGGCCACCTTGTGTAGGAGTGAACCACCATGCCCCGCTTTTTACATGGGTGATTGGGATCTAGAGTCAAGTCTTTGTCCTTGCGTATCAGGTATTTTGCCAACTGAGCCATCTTCCTAGACCCAGTTTCAATAGTTTTGAAGAGCAGTTTAGAGAATCACATGATTATAGCACCTAAGTACTGCTCTTGTGGAATATGGCATACAATGGAAAGTTCTTCAATGAAGCTAACTTAAAATGAGGGTCTGGTGCTGCCCATAACCACATGGAAACAAAAGAAGCTTCAGAAATTGAGGCTGCCTTGCTGGCCCTAGGAAAGCTGGCCTTGCCTCTCACTGGGCACTGCAGCATGAGAGCTGGCCCTGACCTGCAGTGATGTTCTGTCTGGGGTCTAACAAATAAAGCTTGACTGAATATCAGAGTGCAGAGCTAAGCCACTAGTTAGCCATAGAGGCCAGGCAGTGGTGGCACGCACCTTTAATCTCAGGACTCGCAAGACAGCAGTAGACAGATCTCTGTGAGTTCAAGGCCACCCTGATCTGCACAAGATTTAATCTGTCTGAAAGAGAAACAGAGCTCACACAAAGATGATCCCAGCACTTGGGATCCCACGCCTTTAATCCCAGCACTTGGGAGATGGAGATGGAGTAATATGGCTGGACGGAGAGAGGGTTATAAGGCGGGAGGAGACTCAGTCAGTCTGAGGATTCAGTCAGAGGAGCAGTCTGAGGTTTCATAGAGACAACATTCAGTCTGAGGTTCATAGAGACAGGATCATCCATTTGGTCTGAGGTAGAGGTAAGAGCTAGTGGCTGGCTGTTCTGCTTCTCTGATCTTCAGCATTAACCCCTATATCTGACTATAGGATTTTATGATTAAGAACAATTAGAATTTGTGCTACACTGACCCTCACAGGAGAACTGATCTCTGCCTGGGAGAGGTGCTCCCATCCCACCACAGGCAAGGAAGAACTGACCCTGATGGCATGGGCGGAGGGGAGCTGGCTCTGCCCCTTGCCTGAGTGGTGCAGCCCCAGTGGCCTGGACTGACCAGCTCAGCTACCACCTCAGTACTGAGTATGTGACTCCAATGTCCCAGAGAAAGGAGATGGACCATCCTGATACTGTGATATTCACCCGTGGCTCCCTATTACAGATGACAGCTATGGTTGGGTCAAGGGAGCCCGGCAGCATCAATTGTCCATGGCCAGACCTAGAAGGTCAGTTTGGGAGTTGTCTGGGTCTGATGTCTCCATGCCACGAGGTACACAAGGACAATTGATCACCCAATGCCCTTCCCTGTGGCACTTTGGACATAGTCTTGGGGGATTGATATGAGGATTAGGACACATCCATGTCTAATGCCCATTTTCTCTACATTAGAAACACGGACCTGGTGGCCCTCAAGCCCTGGGAGGCAAGGGAATGGCATGGCAGGACAGTTAGGCCAGCATTTGGTGTTGACAGAGGTTCCTGTCCTATCTGGCCCTGCAGCCGTTCATTCCCAACGAAACATACAGAGACCTACATTAATTTATAAAGTGGTTGGCCTATTAGCTCAGGCTTTCTTATTAACTAACTCTTACATTGTACATTAATCCATTATTCTTGTCTGTGTTAGCATCATGGCTTGGTACCTTTTATCAGTGAGGCATTCTCATCTTGCTTCCTCTGTGTCTTGGTGATGACTGCAGACTGAGCTTTTCCTCTTCCCAGAATTCTCCTGTTCTGGTCACTGCACCTATATTTCCTGCCTAGCTACTGGCAAATCGGCATTCTATTAAAACAATATAAGTGACAAATCATTACCGGGTGCAAGACCATTGTCCCACAGCAATTTGACATTTCTGTCTACCATTCTTATCATCCCTTCCATGGTACACCTTAAAAGCCAGCTCTAATAAGACTTCTGTCTGTGGGGTCAAGGGACCTTTCTCCAAATGCTTAAATTTAAACCTAATGTCAGGGAAGCTCTGAGAAAAAAAATGGGTCACAAGAAGCTGTTTGCCATCTGGGGTCTCTGTATCTAAATTAGTGTATTGCAAGAGAGCCTTTGTGAGGCGTTCCAGGAATTGAAATGGATTTTCATTCTTATCTTGAATGACATCTAAGAGTTTATCATAGTTTACTGGCTTGAGGACAGCCTTACAGAGACCCGCCAGGAGGCAAGTCATAAACCGATCTCTAGCTAAAATACCACCTGGGGTGTTATAATCCCAGTGTGGATCTGCTTGGGGAGGCCTCCACCCCTGTATCAGTCTGGTGCACTTCATCTGCATGTATTCTGGCCTACTCCCAAACTTCCTGCGCTCCTCAGGAAGTAGGTTATTAGTAAGGATCATAAAAATATCATGAAAGGTGAGACTGCAAGATTGGGTAGTGTATTGGAATTGTTTTATGAAAAGAGGTAGAATTAGACTTGTAAAAACCCAGTTTCTCTTCTATGTGAGAGAGTTCTGAGAGCTGGAAAGGAGTGAGGACCTTGACCAGCCCATCCACACCAGCTACTTCTCAAGTCACTACACCAATGAAATAACCAGGTGTGAGACCAGATCACGAGACACACAGCAGAACCCACTTTAAGAGTTTAATTGGGGAGGGGAAGACATGTGTGCAGGCCTGGGGAGCCTGGTGCAGAAGAGAGCCTGGAGCGGCATTGTCCAGCTTTTAAAGGCTGCCTAGTGCATGTGTTCACATGATCACATTGGCCTTGAGGACCCTGGGTGGCTATGTAACTTGTCTGAACACTGGATGGTACATGTGTGGCTGTGGAACCCAGAAGTGCCAGCACTTGGTTGGGGTGGCTAGACATTTTCCAGAGCACTGGGTGATGGAAATGATTACAATTAGGTCTACTTCAAAAACCTATCCTGCACAAAATTGGAAAATCTAAAAGAAATGGACAACTTTTCCACATACCAAATTAAATCAATACTGGATAAGCAATGTAAACAAATCTAAAATTCCTAAGGAAATAAATACAGTCATTAAAAGTCTCCCAACCAAAAGCAGCCCAGGGCCAGATGGTTTCAGTGCAGAAGAAGTCTATCAGAATTTCAAAGAAGAGCTAATACCAATATTCCTCAAATTGTTCTGCACAATAGAAGCAGAAGGAACATTGTCAAATTCTTTTTATGAAGCCACAGTTACCCTGATACCTGAAAAGTTTTTGCACTCCATAAGCATCTCTGCCAGTGCAGTAGTCTGAATCTGACCAAATCAAACCAAATTAGAAAAAGCCCAGGTTTAATGGATAGAAATGCTCCAGATGGCTTTCCAGCCCCCCCCCCCCCCAGAGAGGAGACAAGACCTATAAGTCTTTGAAGAAAGAAATTGGGGAAATCAGAAAATGGAAAGATCTCCCATGCTCATGGGTTGGTAGGATTAAATAGTAAAAATGACAATCCTGCCAAAAGTAATCCACAATTCAGTGCAATCCCCATCAAAATCCCAACACAATTCTTGACAGACCTCAAAAGAACAATGTTCAACTTCAAATGGAAAAACACAAAACCCAGAAAAGTTAAAATAATCCTGTACAATAAAGGAACAAAAAATAGAACTATAGCAGTAAAAATAGTTTGATATTGGCATAAAAACAGACACGAAGATCAATGGAATCAAATCAAAAACCCTGACATAAATCCATACACCTGATTTTTGACAAATAAGCAAAAAATATACAATGAAAAAAAAGCATCTTCAACAAGTGATGCTGGTATAACTGGTGTTGACATGTAGAAGAATGCAAATGGATCCATATCTATCACCCTGCACAAAAGCCAAGTACAACTAGATCAAAGATCTCAACATAAATTTAGTTACACTGAAGCTGATAAAGAGAAAGTGGGAAGTAGCCTTGTACACATTGGCACAGGAGACTACTTACTGAATATAATACTCTTAGCACAGACATCTATATTGACAATAAATGGGACTTCCTGAAACTGAAAAGCTTCTGTATGGCAAAGGACGCTGTCAATTAAACAAAATGGCAGTCTACAGAATGGTAAAAGATCTTCACCAACCCTATATCTAACAGAGGATTGATATCCAAAATATATAAAGAATTCAAGAAATTAGACATCAAAATACCAAATAATCCCACTAAAAATAGTGTACACATGTAAACAGAGATTTCTCAACAGAAGACTCTAGAATGGTCAAGATATACTTAAATAAGTGTTCAACATCCTTAGCTATCAGGGAAATGCAAGTCAAAATGACTCTGAGATACCATCTCATACCTGTCAGAACGGCCAAAATCAAAAGAACTAATGACAGCCTGTGTTGGAGAGGATGTGAAGGAAGGGGAACACTCCTCTGCTTCTGGTGGGAGTGTAAACTTGTACAGCCACTTTGGAAATCAGTATGGTCGTTTCTTAGAAAATTGAAAATTGATCTACCTTAAGACCCAGTGATACCACTCTTTGGCATATTCCCAAAGGATGTTCAGCCATACCAAAAGGACATTTGCTCAACTATGTTCATAACAGCATTACCCATAATAGTCATAATAGTTAGAACCTGGAAACAAACTAGATGCCCCCTCAACTAAAAACATGGATAAAGAAAATGTGGCACATTTGCACAATGGAGAACTACCCAGTGGTTAAAAAAAATGACATCTTGACATTTACAGGCAAATGGATGGAACTAGAAAAAATTATCCTGAGTGAGGTAACCCAGACCCAGAAAGACAAACATGGTACGTACTCCCTCACAAGTGGTTATTAGAGGTAAAGCAAAGAATGGTCAGGCTGCAATCATCAGCCCCAGAGAAGTTAGGTAACATTGAGGACCCTAAGAAGGATACATGGATCTCCCTGGGAAGAGAAAATAGATAAAATATCCTGTGTAAAGTGGTGGTGGGGAGAGTAAAGGGGAAGGGATGGGGGAGGAGAACATGAAAGATCAGGATGGTTGAGTTTGGGGTGGGACAGAAGGGGAAATACCTTGAAAGAGATATCTTGATAGAGAGGGCCATTATGGTGTTAGGGAGAAACCTGGTGCCAGGAAAACTTCCAGGAACCCACAAGAATGACCCCAGCTAAGACTCGTAGCAACAATGGAGAGGGTGCCTGAACAGGCTTTCTCCTGCAATTAGATTGGTAACTCCCCTAATTGTCTTCATAGAGCCTTCATCCAGTACCTAATGGAAGCAGATACAGAGATCCACAGCCAAACACTGAGCAGAGCCTGGGAGTACAGGTGAAGAGAGGGAGGTGGGATTATATGAGCGTGGAGGGAGATCATTACAGGCCAGAGAAAGCTGACCTCAGCTTGTGGGCGCTCACCGACTCTGGACACAGAGCTAGGGAGCTAGCATGGGACCAACCTAGGCCCTCTGCATCTGGATGACAGTTGTGTAGCTTGGTCTTTTATTGGGCCCTAGCAGTAGGACCAAGACCTGCCCCTGATGCATGAACTGGCTCTATGAAACCTATTTCCTGTTCATTCTTGAAGCATGGGGGGGTGGAGCTTGGTTTCGGTTTCTGCCTCAACTTGATAGGCCATGCTTTGTTGATTCCCGAGGGAGACCTTACCCCATATGAATGGAGACAGAAGAGGAGTGGTTGGGGAGGGGGAAAGAAGAGAGGTGATGGGAGGGTATGGGATGAGAGGAGGGAGGGGGAAATTGTGGTTGGTATGTGAAATAAAATAAAGGAAAATTATGTTATTTTTAAAAAATTAAAAAAAAAAAAGAAATTGAGAATGACAGAATAGGGCCAGAAAATGCAGACTGTCGAGATGAGAGCACTGGGAGGAGCTGCCGAGGCTGGGAGGAGCTGGCCCGGGGCTGGGAGGAGCTGCCGAGGCTGGGAGGGGCTGCCGAGGCTGGGAGGAGCTGGCCCAGTGCACCCAGCAAATAGGTTGCCTGGCAACCCTAGTGATTAGTTGTTTGAAACACAGATATGACTGCAGTCTGCAGTTACATTTAATAATGATGCTACTTAAATTGTATCTAGAACTTCGGGAAACATCCAAATCCCTTGTGATATCATTATTCACAGCCACTTTGTGTCCATTCTGTTTACAAAGAAAGTGCCAACTTATAGAAGGAAAGAGTGGGGGTTTGGATTCAGATAGCCCTAGATGTAAAACTCTGCCTCACCCACCTCTGTCTGGAAAGTACTTTGCCTGAGAAGGGTAGGGGTTCTTCACACACAGCACCTAGGTTGTGATTTTGGCTTCAGCTTGGGCCACTTGGCTACTCTTAAAATTATCCAAAGTCTGGGCCTGATGTTCCAGCTTTGCACAAGTCTTAGAGATGTGTGTGTGTGTGTGTGTGTGTGTGTGTGTGTGTGTGTATCTGTGTGTGTGCATGTGTCTGTATCTGTGGGGTGTGCATGTGTGTGTATCTGTGTGTGTGCATGTGTGTGTATCTGTGGTGTATGTGTGTGTATCTGTGTGTGTGCACGTGTGTGTATCTGTGGGGTGTATGTGTGTGTATCTGTGTGGTGTGTGTATCTGTGTGTGTGCATGTGTGTGTATCTGTGGTGTGTGTGTATCTGTGTGTGTATCTGTGGTGTGCATGTGTGTGTATCTGTGGTGTGCATGTGTGTGTATCTGTGTGTGCATGTGTGTGTGCATGTGTGTGTATCTGTGGTGTGCATGTGTCTGTATCTGTGTGTGTGCATGTGTGTGTGTGCGCGCGCGCGCACACTGACTGAAATGGGCGAGGCTCAAGTTCCTCCCACATCCTCACCAATGCTTCTTTTCTCCACATTCTTTATTACGAGCATCCCAGGCAAGGTTGATTTCCACTCTTTGTAGCTAAGATGATCGTAGATAATCTCAAAATAACTGAATCCTAAACCTTGCAGATAATACCTCCCCTCACCTCTGTTTGCAACACTTCAACTTTAGGGAAGGATTAAATTTATTCTTTGACAATTTCATGCACACACACACACACACACACACACACACACTGCAGTCTGGTCACACTTGCGTCCCATTCTCTTACCCCTTATACTAACCCTTCCTTCTCCCAACAATTTCCCCTCCATTTTCGCAACTCTTTTGTTTTCGAACTCACTCAGTTTTGTAGCAAGGGTAACCCACATGAATGTAGCTATGAACTATGTACTGGAGCATGGCAGCTCTCCAGAGTTCACACTGACCCCTCTCTGCAGCAGCCATGAACAGCCTCTACTTCCCCAGGAAGGAACAGGATACCCTAAGCCCTAACTTATTTTTCTAAGTCTAGAAACTACTTTTTGGCATGAGGGTAGAACATCAAGAAGTCAATATTGTGTAACCACAGAAGGCACAAGCCTACAAACCATAGGACCTGTCCTGATTGTAGCTGGACCCTGCTTGCAAATCTTAGCACCTGGAGTCCACACCCAAATCTAGTCCCAGGCCCTGGGTTAGTAATATATTCTGGAGAGTCTGAAACCCAGACTGCCATGAACTGATGGGTAGGCAAATGCCCAGCTCTTCTCTCGGAGAAAAATGTTCAAAAATACTTTTATCTCTTCATTAAATTGAGAAAATTCATATACCATAAAACTTATTTCAAAGTTTTATTTCAATGTTTTAATTCATATTCCCACCATTATATGACTATTATCATTCTGAACAAGCCAACAACAGCCTCTGCCATCTGCCCACAGGTACTGCTGCTATACTTTGGATGGTTTAGGCTATGCTGGAAATTTTACATGAGCAGAATCATGTACTGTGTGGTGTTTTGTGATTGACGTACTTCCCTTACCATGATGTCTTGTCTCATTTATTATATCGTGCATCAGTAATCCCTTCCTTTGTACTACTGAGTCACATTTCAAGATGTGGATAATTCACAATTTGTTTACCCACCATCTTGTGGACATTTAGAGTTTCCCACTTTTGGCAACTCTGAGTAATGTTGCCATGAACATTCATATACAAGTTTTTGTGTGAACACGCTTCTCCAGCTCTCTCAGGTGTAGAAGGAAGCGGCGGGGCTGCGTCCCGCCACCCGGCCTCCGGCTAGCTTTACACCCGAAATAATTACACGGAAACTGTATTCTTTTAAACACTGCCTGGCCCATTATCTGTAGCCTCTTATTGGTTAATTCTCACATCTTCCTTTAACCCATATTTAGTAATCCAATCCGTGTAGCACCACGAGGTGTGGCTTACCAGGAGAGATCTTAACCTGCGTCCATCTCAGAGAGGAGAATCATGGTGACTGCCTGAAGCGTCTCCCCTCTCTTTCCCAGAATTCTGTTCTGTCTACTCCACCTACCTAATTTTCTGTCTCTTAAAGGGCCAAGGCAGTTTTCTTTATTAATAATGAAAGTAACACATAGACACTCCTCCATCATTTCCCCTTTTTCTGTTTAAACAAAAAAGAAAGGCTTTAACATAGTAAAATTACATGTAACAAAACAGTTATCAAGCAAAAATTACAGTTACAATATTTAAATATATTTTATCTTTTATCATAACTAAGGAAAGCTATAACTATCTATTTATTCTTCAACTCCATCAAAGACTCCAGAAGGATATAATATTACCTAAGTAAACAAGTCATATGCAACTTTCAAACTCTAGAAATGACAGAGACAACTCGCTGCCTGGACAGTCACCCAAAGTTCCTCTGTACCATAGGGGCATCCATCTTCAGCCTTCAGGCCCATAGTGTCCAGCAGACATTTCCATGAAGCAGGAAATTCCAAAGACAGTTCAGTCACTTTCTGCTGTGTCCTGCAGAACGTCTCGCAGACTCTTTAATGAATCAGGAACCCCAAAAGACCATCTCACCTTTAGGCAAGTTCAGCAGTCCTCTTTCTGTGGGTTCCTTGTGTCCAGTTTATGCAACAGTCCAGGCAAGAGCAGTTTCTTGCCCAAATGGCTAACAAACTCCATAAGTAGCCTCTTCGATGCCCATCTTCCTCTCGAAGTAGATTGGTGCTGCCAGGAGCAGACGTGTCTCATTGTCATGAAAAACCCTAAGTTATTAAAACATTAAATGCCATATTCTGCAGTCTTTGAAAGATATGAAGAATGCCTATCTGAAATATATCTATGCACATCTAGAAAATCTAGCTAACATGACTACAAGTTTGACTATTGAAAGATATGAAGAATGCCTATTTAGCTAAAGTATATATATATCTAGAAAATCTAACTAACATGACTACAAGCTTGACTATTATCGATGATTATCCATTAACAACCTATATTTTCTAATTATGCATTACAGTTTTTAAAATGAACTACACAATCAAAATAGCTTAATCAAGATCAGAAATACATATACATATAACAAATTGACCTTAAAATCCATACCATTGCAAATTATTCATCTCTATACTCAGGTATGTATAACTAGGAGTGAGACGGCCAGGCCACAGGGTAGGTCCATGTTTAGTTCTCTGAGAGTGGGAAAATTATCCTCCAAAACAGCTGTGCATTTTTTTATTACTGTCATAATGACTAAGAGTTCTAGTTCCTCTACGTTCTCACCAACACTTAACATTATATTTTTTCTTTTCTTTCCTTTTTAGACAAGGTCTTCCTATGTAGTCCTGGCTGGTCTGAAACTCATTGAAATCTATCTCTGCCCCATAAGTGCTGGGATTAAAACTGTGTGATATCACACCCAGAAGCACCATATTTTTTGAAATCATTTTTTCATTATCCAGTAGGTGTGAAATAATTTCTGGTTGTGGCTTAAGGACGAATGGTACTAGATGTGTCAGTCTTGAACGCACTGCCCATTTATATTATCTCCTTTGGAAAACAGAACAAACATGCGAATCTTCACCCATTGTTGTGTGGTGCTGGTTAGTCCTGCATCCAAGCAGCTCGTTCTTTTGAGACATGTGCACTGTGCCACCTCCGGGTTCACCAGTGGGATTACACTCAGTTTGGTCACACTGGTAGCTTGCTTGATGACATGCGTTCTTTTCACTTCACCATCTGTGTTGGTTTTCTAAGACTATTGTAACAATAGTGCCACCAATGTGGAGCCTAAACCATAAAGCTCCACAGCCTCTGTCTGAAGCCTGAGATCTGAATCAGTAGTGTGGGTCCTTCTGGGAGCTTGAGGGATTTCTGTTTCATGCCTCTCCTTGATTCTAATGATTTTCGAGTAATTTGTGGCATTCCTTGCTCAGTAGAAGAATTAGCCCACTCTTGGCCTTCTTCTTAGCATTCCTCTGTATGAATATCTGAACCCTAATTTCCCTTTCCAGGATGACACAATCACATTGAATCCTACTTCAGTATCATCTCTTCCTAATTAAATACATCTGCAATGACATTCTTTCCAAATAGGATCTCATATGAGGTCCTGGGGTCAGAACATCAGCATATGAGTTGGGGCGAGGGATTCTTATGAAAGCGGATAATCTCTCCTGGCCTCTTCCTGATGCCATCTTGATGCTTCTGGGGACACTGTTTGATATGCTACATGCCCTCAACTCCTTATTGTAGAGCCTGCTTCTGGAGATATTAAAGGGTTAAAGCAAAAAAAGGGTGAATGTATGGGAAAGGGGCCAGCCAAAGAAACCCACCCTGGATCTGAGACCTGAGCCAGTGAAAGAAACACTTTTAGGCCCTGAACCTGGAACCTGAGAAACATGCCCTGACCCTGAAATCAGTGCCCAAGAAACACACTTTGTCCCTAGAATCAGAGCCAGTGAAAGAAATATACCCTGGCCCTAAAATTAGGGCCAAAAGGCTAAAAAGGACCAGTGGGGAGGGGGGAACACAGTTTGGCCCTGAAATCAGAGCTATCTCTGCCCCCTGATCAACTAAACTAAGTAATCCCTAAGCAGAAAAGCTTCTCCCTGGGAAAGTCTACCCTCAAGAAGCCTTATATAAGTTCCCCTGCAAATTCAGTTGGGGCTACTGTCCTTTCCCACCCTGGCAGAGGCAGCCACTCTCATGAACTCCACCTTCCCAAATAAATCTCCTTCTCAAGAGTCTTGGCTGATGATCTTCATTCACCAGCACTGAACAGAAGAACCTGGCTGGGACGTCCCTAGGGGACTAAGCTGAAAAACCTTGCTGAGATGTTCTCTTAAGGGACAGGAGGGGGGGGGGCAAGCAAAGCTGAACAGTACAGAAAAACAGAATCTTGCCGGGCGGTGGTGGCGCACGCCTTTAATCCCAGCACTCGGGAGGCAGAGGCAGGCGGATCTCTGTGAGTTCGAGGCCAGCCTGGTCTACAAGAGCTAGTTCCAGGACAGGCTCTAAAAAAGCTGCAGAGAAACCCTGTCTCGAAAAACCAAAAAAAAAAAAAAAAGAAAGAAAGAAAGGAAGGAAGGAAGGAAGGAAGGAAGGAAGGAAGGAAGGAAGGAAGAAAGAAAGAAAGAAAGAAAGAAAGAAAGAAAGAAAGAAAGAAAGAAAGAAAGAAAGAAAGAAAGAAAGAAAGAAAAACAGAATCTTGCTGAGACATTCCCTTAAGGGGGTTGAGCAAGGCTGAGCAGAAAATGTAACTTTTCACAGGAGTTGGAGGAGATTGCTACATTACTACAGGGGCTTCACCTTTAGCAGAAGTAACATCTTGGGCCACAGCAAAAGAAGCAGATAGCTCTGCTAGGACGCCGCTCGCTTAGGGAGACAGAGCAGAGCTCAGCTATAACAGCTTCTAGGAGAGGGGTGGGATTGCTATACCTTGCGGAGAGGCCATCTCCCACAACACCCCAGCTTCAGGTAGCTTCCCAACAAGTCAGGACACCTTTCCTTCCAGGGCTGAGTGGTCCTATTGAGGCTCCAGCCTCCGAAGCTATCCTATTGTGGCTCTCCCCCTCCAGAGCTGTCCTATTGTGTGACCCTACCCCTCCAGAGCTGTCCTATAGTGTGACTCCACCCCTCCAGAGCTGTCCTATAGTGTGACTCCACCCCTCCAGAGCTGTCCTATAGTGTGACTCCACCCTTCCAGAGCTGTCCTACTGTGACCCTACCCCTCCAGAGCTGTCCTACTGTGACCCTACCCCTCCAGAGCTGCTCTATTGTGGCTCTACCCCTCCAGAGCTGTCCTACAGTGGTTCTACCCATCCAGAGCTGCCCTATTGTGGTTCTAGGTATAGCCTGGATTCCTGATAAGTCGGGATATGTTCGCAACTTCTACAAGTCAAGACACCTTTCCCTCCAGGGCTGAGCTGTCCTCTCATGACTCTAGCTTCCAGAGCTGTGTCCTAATACAGCTCTAGGAACAGCCTGGCTTCTTGATGAGTCAGGATACCTTTACAGCTCCAGAGCTGAGCACTCACACACACAATCAGCATCTCCCGTCCTTCTGACAGGTTGGGAGATTTCAGTAACCCTCATTTTAATTCTCAAAAAGTACCAGAGGTTTTGACTAAAAGTTCTAAATCAAGGGCCTTTCCCAAAGAATTGGTTATGATGGTAATTCCAGGAATAGAATTTCATCCAGTAAAATTTTGCAGTTTATACTGTAACAAGTCTCAGACCTTAGTAAGGCCCAGACATTAGCACAACAGACTCCATGATGGAAGTACCATTCAGGCCATAAAACTCAGCACACAGACAACACTACCAGTCAAGACAGAAACAAAGATCTAATCCATCAAAGTCCATAGTTCTGAGAAAGTCTTTAAATGTACTAACACTGCTTTCTGGCTTCTGTAGTTCCAGTTTTAACTAACTGTTCTTGTTAACTGAAGTATTTCAAGCCAGGATATGGTTTTTGTGCATAAAAACTCACCCTGAGAAAGGCTCAGGGCTACATTGGGACTACCCAGTGTAGTCTCTGGCCAGCTGGCTTAAAGCCATGTCTGAGCAGTCATTTCTGGTAGATACCTCACAACTATCTGGTGAATTTTCAAGGCATAAGAATAACTACAGATGAGGTAGTACTTCAGGAGGAAAAGTTTGAGGCAAATTTATGCAGGTTGAATATGAATCCTCACCATACAAATTGTATCCACAAACACACCAAACTTCCCCAGGCTTTAGCCCAGGATCTACCATCCACAGTGCTCTTGCTATCTTTCAGTTATAATTCAGATGTGTCTTCTTCTATCAGGTTATTCCCAAGGTAGTCTAACCAATGGGAAATCCGAGAGTGATGTGGGAGCTGCACCTCACTGGCACAGCTGTATCAGACAGCAACAGTGGCAGAAGTCATGAGGCCCCCACAGCTGCTTGACAGATCCAGCCAAGCCGAGCTGCATGATGGTCGCCAGGCCACCTTCAGTTTTCATCTCCACCTGCTGCATACTTGGGGGGCTTTTAATATGTGTACAGTTTGTGGATATTGGATCGATGGAAATTTTCTTATGAATCAGTTGTGCCTTCCTTCTCCCAGGAGTACTGCTTCTAAGCTTCCTCAGGAAACTCCTGAACATGCTACCCCTCCTGCTTTTAGGGAGGTATCCTTACCTACTTGAGGGTCTTCCTTATGCCTTGGAGGTTGGGACACATATACAGAAGCCAGTGGTATCTTTATGAGGCTATGAGGCATTATAAAGCATCTCTCCCTGTACGTATGCAGGAACAAGATATTCAAAACAAAGTAAACTCAAAGGGTCGACAAGATTCGGTGGGCTGGAGGAGTGGCCACAGTTCAGACTGCAAGCCTCTTCCCACTACGCTCAGGAAATTACATGCCATATATATGGCAACTTCAGGTTAGCTGAGAGCCTTGGCCCAGCCTGCCCCTGGAGAGATAAGCATCTGGATTCCAGCTGGAGGAATCAGCTCTCTAGGCCCTTGCCCTGGGAGAAACATCCTGTTGTCCCACACCCACCCCCCAAGCCACAGGGACACCTAGCAGCCTCCACACACCTGCTATCATCTGCCACCACATCTGTGACCGCTGGATACTTGGACCAAACTGTACCTGGACAAAGCGTTGGCCCAGACTGTCCCTGAAGAGGAGGCTAAGAGGCTTATCAGCACGGACCCACTGCACCCAGAGGAAGAGTGACCACCTAAGCCACAGGGCCCACCTTCACTGATTGAAGAGTGACCCCAGAAGCACAGGTGCCACCTGCACCCCCTGGTGGAAGAGATGGGCAGACAGCAGTCTAAGAAAATATCCAACAGCATAAAGATCAATATGCCACCACCAGAACCTACTAATCCTAGAGTAGGAAGAACCCAGAAGAACCCAGAAGAAGCAGAAGAAAACGGCATTCAATATCGTTTCTGAAGATGATAGAGACCCTTAAAGAGGCGATAAAAATTCCCTTAAAAATGGAGGAAAAGACAAACAAAAAAATTGGAAGAAATCAATAAATCTCTTAAAGAAACCCAAGAAAAAACAATCAAACAGGTGAAGCAAACAGCTCAAACAGTTCAAAACTTGAAAACTGAAATAAAGGCAATAAAGAAAACACAAATCGAGGAATTCTGGAAATGGAAAATCTGAATAAACAGGAACTACAGATGCAAGCATGACCAACAGATTACAAGAGATGGAAGAAAGACTATCAGGAGTTAAAGATACAATAGAATTAGATTAATTGGTCAAAGAAAATGTTAAATCCCACAAATCCTTAACATAAAATACCGAGGAAACCTGGAACACCATGAAAAGACCAAACCTAAAAATAATAGGAATAGAAGAAGGGAAAGGGCGGGACAATTAATCCCAGCACTCAGGAGGTAGAGGCATGCAGATCTCTGTTAGTTTGAGGCCAGCCTGGTCTACAAGAGCTAATTCCAGGACAGGTTCAAAGCTACAAAGAAACCCTGTCTCGAAAAAAAGGAGAAATCTAGCTCAAAGGGACAAAAAAATATATTTAACAAAATCATAGAAGAAAACTTTTCCAACCTAAAGAAGAATATTCCTATGAACGTCCAAGAAGCTTACCGAACACCAAATAGACCAGACTAGAAAAGAAAGTCACTTGCCATATAATAATCAAAACACTAAATATACATAATAAAGAAAGAATATTAGAAGCTGTGAAGGAAAAAGGTCAAATAACACATAAAGACAGACTCATCGGAATTACAACCTGTGTTCTCAATGGAAACTCTGAGAGTCAGAAGTTCCTTATCAGATATGCTACAGAAACTAAGAGATCATGGATTCAAACCCAGACTACTGTACTTGGCAAAGCTTTCAACCACCATAGACAGAGAAAATAAGGTATCCCATAACAAACCAAATTTAAACATTACCTATCCACAAATCCAGCATTATAGAAGGTACTAGAAGGAAAACTCCAACCCAAGGAAGTTAGCTGCACCCATGAGAAAATAAGCAACAAGTAATATCACACCTCATACTAGCAAACCCCAAAGATAGGAAACACACAAACACTGCCACCAAAAAATAATAGGAATAAACAATTGCTGTCATTAATATCTCTTAATATCAATGGACTCAATTTACCTTTAAAAAAACCCCACAGGTTAACACAGAATGGATGTGAAAACAGGACCTATTCTTCTGCTGTATACAAGAAACACACCTCAAACTCAAAGACAGACATTGCCTCAGTAAAGGGTTGGGAAAAGATTTTCTAACCAAGTGGACCTAAGAAACATACAGGTGTAGCTATCATAATATCTAGCAAAATAGACATCAAATTAAAGTCAATCAAAAGAGATGAGGAAGGACACTTCATACTCATCACAGGAAAAATTCATCAAGATGAAGTCTCAATTCTAAACATCTATGCTCCAAATACAAGAGTGTCCACATGTGTAAAAGAAACATTACTGAAGCTTAAATCACACATCAAACTCCACACACTAAGAGTAGGAGACTTCAACATCCCACTCTCACCAATGGACAGGTTTGGCATACAGAAACTTAACAAAGAAATAACGGAACTAATAGATGTCATGACTCAAATGGACTTAATAGACATCCACAGAACATTTCACCCAAACACAGAGAACATACCTTCTTCTCAGCACCTCGTGAAACCTTCTCTAAAATTAATCACATACTTGGTCACAAAGCAAACCTCAACAGAGACAAAAACAAAAACAAACAAAAAAACAAAAAACAGAATAACCCCCTGTATCTTATCAGATCACCATGACTTAAAGTTAGAATTCAACACTAATTGCATAATGCGTACAAACTCATAGAAATTGAACAATGCTGAATTAAATCAGCTCTGGGCTAAGGAAGAAATAAAGAAATTAAGGGCTTCCTAGAATTCAATGAAAATGAATGCACAACATATCCAGACTTATGGTACACTTTGAAAGCAGTGCTAAGAGGAAAGTTCATAGCACTAAGTGCCTACATAAAGAACTTGGAAAAATCTCACACTAGCAATTTAACAGCACATCAGAAAGCTCTAGAACAAAAAAAACTCACTCAGGAGGAGAGGATGCCAGGAAATAATCAAATTGAGGGCTGAAATAAAAAATTAGAAATAGAGAAAGCAATGCAAAGAATCAATGAGACAAAGAGTTATTTCTTTGGGAAAATAAACAACATAGACAAACCCTTATCCAAACTAACCAAAAGATACAGAGGGAAAGTGAAAATTAACTAATCAGAAATGAAAAGGGGGACATAACAACAGATACAGAAGAAATCCAGAGATTCATCAGGTCATACTTCAAAAACCTATACTCCACAAAATTGGAAACTTTAAAAGAAATAGACAATTTTCTGGATAGGTGGCACATGTCAAAATTAAATCAGGAACAGATAAACAATTGAAATATAACTATAACCCCTAAGGAAATAGAAGTAGTCATCAAAAGTCTCCCAATCAAAAAAGCCCAGGGCTAGATGGTTTCATCACAGAATTCTACCAGAATTTGAAAGAACTAATACCAACACTCCTCGAAATGTTCCACACAGTAGAAACAGAAGAAACATGGCCAAATTCTTTTTTATGAGGCAACAGTAACCTTGGTACCCAAAAAGCACAAGGATGAAACTAAGAAAGAGAATTACAGACCAAACTCTCTCATGGACATTGATGCAAAAATACTCAATAAAATACTAGCAAATGGAATACACCAAAAAAACCATCCACCATGATCAAGTAGGATTCATCCTAGAGATGCAGGGATGGTTCAACATACGAAAATCAGTGTAATCCACCATAGAAATAAACTGAAAGAAAAAAATCATGTGATCCTCTCATTAGATGCTGAAAAGGCATTTGACAAAATCCAACACACCCCTTCATGATAAAGGTCTTAGAGAGAGCAGGGATACAAGGAATGCTTCTAAACATAATAAGGGCAATATACAGCAATTCAACAGCCAACATCAAATTAAATGGAGAGAAACTCAAAGCAATTGCCCTAAAACCAGGAACAAGACAAGGCTGTCCACTCTCTCCTCCTCTATTCAACATAGTTCTTGAAGTCCTAGCTAGAGCAATAAGAAAACAAAAGGAGATCAAGGGGATACAGATTGGAAAAAAAGAAGTCACACTGTCACTATTTGCAGATGATGTGATAGTTTACACAAGTGACCCAAAAAATTCTAACAAGGGACTTCTACAACTCATTAACACTTTTAGTCGTGTTGCTGGATCCAAGATTAACGCAAAAAAAAAAAAAAATCAGTAGTCCTCCTACAGACAGATGATAAGTGGGCTGAAAAAAGAAATCAGAGAAACAACACCCTTTACAATAACCACAAATAATATAAAATTTCTTGGGCTAACTCTAACCAAACAGGTGAAAAACCTGTATGGCAAGATTTTTAAGTCTTTGAAGAAAGAAATTGAAGAAGAGATTAGAAAATGGAAAGATCTCCCATGCTCATGGGTTGGTAGGATTAAATAGTAAAAATGGCAATCCTACCAAAAGTAATCCACAGATTCAGTGTAATTCCCATCAAAATCCCAGTATAATTCTTCAAAGATCTTGAAAAAAACAATACTCAGCTTCATAAGGAAAAACAAAAAAGCTAGAGTAGTTAAAACAATCCTCTATAATAAAGGAATTCCTGAGCCATTACCATCCCTAACATCAAGCTCTATTATAGAGCTACAAGTATTAAGAACAGCTTGGACTCTGCTCCTCCCTGTTCTAGAGACAGCCATTTCTTTTCGTGCAGTGCCAGCCTCATTCCAGAGACACGATGGTGAAGGTCGGAGTGAACAGATTTGGCTGTATTGGACGCCTGGTTACCAGGGCTGCCTTCACTTCTGGCAAAGTGGACGTTGTTGCCATCAATGACCCTTTCATCGACCTCAACTACATGGTCTACATGTTCCACTATGACTCCACTCATGGCAAGTTCAAAGGCACAGTCAAGGCTGAGAACAGGAAGCTCGTCATCAACAGGAAGGCCATCACCATCTTCCAGGAGCGAGATCCCGCCAACATCAAATGGGGTGATGCCGGCGAGTATGTTGTGGAGTCGACCGGTGTCTTCACCACCATGGAGAAGGCTGGGGCCCACTTGAAGGGTGGGGCCAAAAGGGTCATCATCTCCGCCCCTTCTGCGGATGCTCCCATGTTTGTGATGGGTGTGAACCATGACAAGTATGACAATTCCCTCAAGATTGTCAGCAATGCTTCCTGCACCACTAACTGCTTGGCCCCCTTGGCCAAGGCCATCCATGACAACTTTGGCATCGTGGAAGGGCTCATGACCACAGTCCATGCCATCACGACCACCCAGAAGACTGTGGACGGCCCCTCTGGGAAGCTGTGGCAAGACGGCCGTGGCGCTGCCCAGAACATCATCCCTGCATCCACTGGCGCTGCCAAGGCTGTGGGCAAAGTCATCCCAGAGCTGAATGGGAAGCTCATGGGCATGGCCTTCCGTGTTCCTACCCCCAATGTGTCCGTCGTGGATCTGACATGCCGCCTGGAGAAAGCTGCCAAGTATGATGACATCAAGAAGGTGGTGAAGCAGGCATCTGAGGGCCCACTAAAGGGCATCCTGGGCTACACTGAGGACCAGGTTGTCTCCTGTGACTTTAACAGTGACTCCCACTCCTCCACCTTCGATGCTGGGGCTGGCATTGCTCTCAATGACAACTTTGTGAAGCTCATTTCCTGGTACGACAATGAATTTGGCTACAGCAACAGAGTGGTGGACCTCATGACCTACATGGCCTCCAAGGTGTAAGAAGCCTGCCTGCCCTGACCACCCATCCCAGCAAGGACAAAGCAAGAGAGAGGCCCTCGGCTGCTGAGCAGTCCCTGTCCTAACTCAACCCTTGACACTGAGCATCTCCCTCACAGTTTCCATCCCAGACCCCCAGAATAGCAGGAGGGGCTTAGGGAGCCCTACTCTCTTGAATACCATTAATAAAGTTCATTGCACCCCTCAAAAAAAAGAACAGCTTGGTATTGGCATAAAAAAAGACAGGTGGACTAATAGAATCGAATTGAAGACCCTGATATTAATCCACGCACCTATGAACACCTAATTTTTGACAAAGAAGCTAAAATTATATAATGGAAAAAAGAAAGCATCTTCAACAAATAAATGGTGCTGGCATAACTGGATATTAACATGTAGAATAATGCAAATAGATCCATATCTATCCCCATGCACAAAACTTAAATACAAATGGATCAAAGACCTCAACATAAATCCAGTCACATTGAACCTCACTGAAGAGACTGTGGAAAGTAACCTTGAATGCATGGGCATAGGAGATAACTTCCTAAATATAACACCAGTAGCACAGGCACTGAGAGCAACAATTAATAAATAGGACTTCCTGAAACTGAGACGTTCCCATAAGACAAAGGACACAGTAAATAGACAAAATGGCACCCTAAAATGAAAAAAGATCTTCACTAACCTAACATCGGACAGAAGACTGATCTCCAAAATATATAAAGAACTCAAGAAATTAGATATCAAATTACCTAATAATCCAATAAAAAATGGTGTACAGATCTAAACAGAATTTTCAACAGAAGAATTACAAATGGCTGAAAGACACTTAAGGAATTGCTCATCATCCTTAGCCATCAGAAAAATGCAAATGCAAATGACTCTGAGATACCATCTCATACTTGTCAGAATGACTAAGATAAAAAACACCAAAGATAGCTTATGCTGGAGAGAATGCAGAGTAAGAGGAATACGCCTCTATTGCAGGTGGGAGTGCAAACTTGTACAGCCACTTTGGAAATCAATGTGGTGGTTTCTCAGAAAATTAGGAATCAAACTACCTCAAGACCCAGCAATACCATTCTTGTGGATATAACCAAAGGATGCACACTCATACCAAGGACATCTGCTCAACTGTGTTCATTACAGCATTATTCATAATAGCCAGAACCTGGAAACAACCTAGGTGCTCCTCAACCAATGAACAGATAAAGAAAATGTAATAGCTGCTCTTCCTGCAGGGGTTATTCTCCCCGGATACCGCCTCTCTCTCCCTGTCCCTTCCCAGCTTGCACCCAGAATCCTCCCCCCCTCCCCCTTCCTCATCCTCCCGTCTTTGGGGCCACAAAATCCCACAGCTCAGCCTGTTTGGGCTCTGGGGACCTGGAATTGAGTGCACCCAGTCCGGTGGGAGGTCCCTTCCTTCATTTGACTGCCCGGAGCAAGGTAGGCCTTTGTCTGAGAGCTGCTTGGCCTGCAAGGGGACCTGACAGTCTGCAGGAGGATCCATTGTTCTCTGGGGTGAGTGAGGAGTGAGTGCCCAAACCGCGGCAGCTGCCCGGAGAGGGACCACCGACTCTCCACAACTCCCCCTGCCACCAGCACACTTCCTGCTCTTCCTGCAGGGGTTATTCTCCCCGGATACTGCCTCTCTCTTCCTGTCCCTTCCCAGCTTGCACCCAGAATCCTCCCCCCCTCCCCCTGCCTCATCCTCCCGTCTTTGGGGCCACAAAATCCCACAGCTCAGCCTGTTTGGGCTCTGGGGACCTGGAATTGAGTGCACCCAGGCCGGTGGGAGGTCCCCTCCTTCATTTGACTGCCCGGAGCAAGGTAGGCCTTTGTCTGAGAGCTGCTTAGCCTGCAACGGGACCTGACAGTCTGCAGGAGGATCCATTGTTCTTTGGGGTGAGTGAGGAGTGAGTGCCCGAACCACGGCAGCTGCCCGGAGAGGGACCACCGACTCTCCACAACTCCCCCTGCCACCAGCACACTTCCTGCTCTTCCTGCAGGGGTCATTCTCCCCGGATACTGCCTCTCTCTTCCTGTCCCTTCCCAGCTTGCACCCAGAATCCTCCCCCCCTCCCCCTTCCTCATCCTCCCGTCTTTGGGGCCACAAAATCCCACAGCTCAGCCTGTTTGGGCTCTGGGGACCTGGAATTGAGTGCACCCAGTCCGGTGGGAGGTCCCTTCCTTCATTTGACTGCCCGGAGCAAGGTAGGCCTTTGTCTGAGAGCTGCTTGGCCTGCAAGGGGACCTGACAGTCTGCAGAAGGATCCATCGTTCTCTGGGGTGAGTGAGGAGTGAGTGCCCGAACCGCGGCAGCTGCCCGGAGAGGGACCACCGACTCTCCACAACTCCCCCTGCCACCAGCACACTTCCTGCTCTTCCTGCAGGGGTCATTCTCCCCGGATACTGCCTCTCTCTTCCTGTCCCTTCCCAGCTTGCACCCAGAATCCTCCCCCCCTCCCCCTGCCTCATCCTCCCGTCTTTGGGGCCACAAAATCCCACAGCTCAGCCTGTTTGGGCTCTGGGGACCTGGAATTGAGTGCACCCAGGCCGGTGGGAGGTCCCCTCCTTCATTTGACTGCCCGGAGCAAGGTAGGCCTTTGTCTGAGAGCTGCTTAGCCTGCAAGGGGACCTGACAGTCTGCAGGAGGATCCATCGTTCTTTGGGGTGAGTGAGGAGTGAGTGCCCGAACCGCGGCAGCTGCCCGGAGAGGGACCACCGACTCTCCACAACTCCCCCTGCCACCAGCACACTTCCTGCTCTTCCTGCAGGGGTTATTCTCCCCGGATACTGCCTCTCTCTTCCTGTCCCTTCCCAGCTTGCACCCAGAATCCTCCCCCCCTCCCCCTGCCTCATCCTCCCGTCTTTGGGGCCACATAATCCCACAGCTCAGCCTGTTTGGGCTCTGGGGACCTGGAATTGAGTGCACCCAGGCCGGTCGGAGGTCCCCTCCTTCATTTGACTGCCCGGAGCAAGGTAGGCCTTTGTCTGAGAGCTGCTTAGCCTGCAAGGGGACCTGACAGTCTGCAGGAGGATCCATCGTTCTTTGGGGAATAGATGGGCAGGCGCCAATGCAGGAGCTCCTCCAACAACATGAAAGGCAACATGACATCACCACAAGCCAGACATCCCGAAACAACAAGAATTGAACACCCTACCCCAGAAGATCTAGAAGAAACCGACATTAAACAGTACTTTATGAAAATAATAGAGGACCTTAAACAGGAGGTAAAAAACTGCCATAAAGAAATGGAGATGACAAACAAAAAGGTAGACGAAATAAATAAATCTCTCAAAGATACCCAAGAAAAACAAGAAAAACAAGAAAAAGCAATCAAACAGGTAAGGGAAACAGTACAAGACCTGATAAATGAAATGGAGGTATTGAAGAAAACACAATCTGAGGGACGACTGGAAATGGAAACTCTGAGTAAACGAACAGAAACTTCAGAGACAAGTATTTCCAACTGAATACAAGAGATGGAAGAAAGAATCTCGGACTCTGAAGATACTATAGAGGAAATAAACTCACAGATTAAAGAACTAAACAAATCTAACAAATTCTTAACACAAAACATTCAGGAAATCGGGGACACCATGAAAAGACCAAACCTAAGAATAATTGGGGTAGAAGAAGGAGAAGAATTACAACTCAAAGGCCCAGAAAACATATTCAACAAAATTATAGAAGAAAACTTCCCCAACCTAAAGAAGGATGTTCCTATGAAGGTACAAGAAGCCTACAGAACACCAAATAGACTGGATCAAAAGAAAGCATCCCCACGCCATATAATAATCAAAACACAAAACATACAGAATAAAGAACAGATATTAAGAGCTGCAAAGGAAAAAGGTCAAGTAACATATAAAGGGAAACCTATCAGAATTACACCTGATTTCTCAATGGAAACCATGAAAGCCAGAAGAGCTTGGATAGATGTGCTACAGACACTTAGGGAACATGGATGCAAGCCTAGACTATTATACCCAGCAAAGCTTGCATTCACCATTGATGGAGAAAACAAGATATTCCAGGACAAAAACAGATTTAAACAATACGCAGCCACAAATCCAGCCTTGCAGAAAGTAATAGAAGGAAAATCACAAACCAAGGAGTCCAACAACGCCGACAATAACTCAGGCATCTAGCGACCCTTCACCAACACAACTAGAAGAAGGGAAACACACAAACTCT
Source organism: Arvicola amphibius (assembly GCF_903992535.2). Taxonomy (NCBI): domain Eukaryota; kingdom Metazoa; phylum Chordata; class Mammalia; order Rodentia; family Cricetidae; genus Arvicola; species Arvicola amphibius. The sequence goes on from NC_052057.2 coordinate 44,986,917, forward strand.
ACTACTAAAAATGACTGAAGTTAACAACCACTGGTCATTAATATCACTTAATATCAATGGACTCAATTCACCTATAAAAAGGCACAGGCTAAGAGACTGGATACGAAAACAGAATCCAACATTTTGCTGTTTACAAGAAACACACCTCAACCACAAAGACAGGCACCTACTCAGAGTAAAGGGTTGGGAAAAGGTTTATCAAGCAAATGGCCCTAAGAAACAAGCGGGCGTGGCCATACTAATTTCCAACAAAGTTGACTTCAAACTAAAATCAATCAGAAGAGATGGAAAGGGACACTTTATACTCGTAACAGGAAAAATCCTTCAGAATGAAGTCTCAATCCTGAATATCTGTGCCCCTAATATAAAAGCTCCCACTTATGTAAAAGAAACACTTCTAGAACTCAAGGCAGCCATCAAACCACACACACTAATAGTTGGAGACTTCAACACTCCTCTCTCACCAATGGACAGGTCAATCAGACAGAAACCTAACAGAGAATTGAAAGACTTAATGGAGGTAATGAACCAAATGGACTTAACAGACATCTATAGAACATTCCACCCAAATAGGAAAGAATATACCTTCTTCTCTGCGGCTCATGGAACCTTTTCGAAAATTGACCATATACTTGGTAACAAAGCAAACTTCCACAATTACAAAAAAATATTAGTAACCACCTGTGTCTTATCGGATCACCATGGATTAAAATTAGAATTCAACAACAATGCTACCCCCAGAAGGCCCACAAACGCATGGAAACTGAACAGTCAACTACTGACCCACACCTGGGTCAAGGAAGAAATAAAGAAAGAAATTAAAGTCTTTCTTGAATTTAATGAAAACAAAGACACAACATACTCAAACCTATGGGACACAATGAAAGCAGTGCTAAGAGGAAAGTTCATAGCACTAAGTGCCCACTTAAAGAAAACGGAGAAAGCACTCATTGGTGACTTAACAGCACACCTGAAAGCTCTGGAAAAAAAAGAAGCAGACTCACCTAGGAGAAGTAGAAGACTGGAAATAATCAAACTGAGGGCAGAAATCAACAAAATAGAAACACAGAAAACAATCCAAAGAATCAATGAAACAAGAAGCTGGTTCTTGGAGAAAATCAACAAGATTGACAAACCCTTAGCCAAACTAATCAAACGGCAGAGGGAGAACACGCAAATTAACAAGATCAGAAATGAAAAGGGGGACATAACCACAGACACAGAGGAAATTCAGAAAATCATTAGATCTTACTACAAAAGCCTGTATGCCACAAAATTGGAAAATGTAAAAGAAATGGACAGTTTTTTAGATAAATACCATATACCAAAGTTAAACCAGGACCAGGTAAATGCTCTAAATCGTCCTGTTAGTCGCGAAGAATTAGAAACTGTTATCAGAAACCTCCCTACCAAAAAGAGCCCAGGACCAGATGGTTTCAATGCGGAATTCTACCAGAACTTCCAAGAAGACCTAATACCTATACTCCTTAAGGTATTTCATAATATAGAAACACAAGAGTCACTGCCAAATTCCTTCTATGAAGCTACAGTTACCCTGATACCTAAACCACACAAAGACTCAACCAAGAAAGAGAATTACAGGCCAATCTCACTTATGAACATTGACGCAAAAATTCTCAATAAAATACTGGCAAACCGAATCCAAGAACACATTAGAAAAATTATCCATTACGATCAAGTAGGCTTCATCCCAGAGATGCAGGGCTGGTTCAACATACGAAAATCTATTAATGTAATCCATCATATAAACAAACTGAAGGAAAAAAACCATATGGTCATCTCATTAGATGCTGAAAAAGCATTTGACAAAATTCAGCACCCTTTTATGATAAAGGTCTTGGAGAGATTAGGGATACAAGGATCATTCCTAAATATAATAAAAGCTATTTACAGCAAGCCGACAGCTAACATCAAATTAAACGGAGAGAAACTCAAGGCTATCCCACTAAATTCAGGAACACGACAAGGCTGTCCACTCTCTCCTTATCTCTTCAATATAGTGCTTGAAGTTCTAGCAATAGCAATAAGACAACATAAGGGAATCAAGGGGATTCAATTTGGAAAGGAAGAAGCTAAACTTTCATTATTTGCAGATGATATGATAGTATACATAAGCGACCCCAAAAACTCCACCAAAGAACTCCTACAGCTGATAAACTCCTTCAGTAACGTGGCAGGATACAAGATCAACTCCAAAAAATCAGTCGCCCTCCTATACACAAAGGATAAGGAAGCAGAGAGGGAAATCAGAGAAGTATCAGCTTTCACAATAGCCACAAATAGCATAAGATATCTGGGAGTATCGCTAACCAAGGAAGTGAAGGATTTATTTGACAAGAACTTTAAGTCTTTGAAGAAAGAAATTGAAGAGGATACCAGAAAATGGAAGGATCTCCCCTGCTCGTGGATTGGGAGGATCAACATAGTAAAAATGGCAATTCTACCAAAAGCAATCTATAGATTCAATGCAATCCCAATCAAGGTCCCATTAAAATTCTTCACAGAGATTGAGAGGACAATAATCAACTATATATGGAAAAACAAGAAACCCAGGATAGCCAAAAACATCTTATACAATAAAGGTACTTCTGGAGGCATTACCATCCCTGACTTCAAACTCTATTACAGAGCTACAGTATTGAAAACGGCTTGGTATTGGCATAAGAACAGAGAAGTTGACCAATGGAATCGTATAGAAGACCCGGATCTTAAACCACAAACCTATGAACACCTGATTTTTGATAAAGGAGCCAAAAGTACACAATGGAAGAAAGAGGGCATCTTCAACAAATGGTGCTGGCATAACTGGATGTCAACCTGTAGAAGAATGAAAGTAGATCCATATCTATCACCATGCACAAAACTCAAGTCCAAATGGATTAAAGACCTCAATATTAATTTGAACACACTGAGCTTGATAGAGGAGAAAGTGGGAAGTACTCTACAACAAATGGGCACAGGGAACCGTTTCCTATGCATAACCCCAGCTGCACAGACTTTAAGGGCAACATAGAATAAATGGGACCTCCTGAAGTTGAGCAGCTTCTGTAAAGCAAAGGACATTGTCACTAAGACACAAAGGCAGCCTACTGACTGGGAAAAGATCTTCACCAACCCTGCAACTGACAAAGGTCTGATCTCTAAAATATATAAGGAACTCAAGAGACTAGACGGTAAAATGCCAATTAACCCAATTAAAAAATGGGGCGCTGAACTGAACAGAGAATTCTCAACAGAAGAAGTTCGAATGGCCAAAAGACACTTAAGGTCATGCTCAACCTCCCTAGCTATCAGGGAAATGCAAATCAAAACAACTTTGAGATATCATCTTACACCTGTCAGATTGGCTAAAATCCAAAACACCAATAATAACCTTTGCTGGAGAGGTTGTGGGGTAAGGGGCACACTCATCCATTGCTGGTGGGAATGCAAACTTGTGCAACCACTTTGGAAAGCAGTGTGGCGGTTTCTCAGGAAATTCGGGATCAACCTACCCCAGGACCCAGCAATTCCACTATTGGGAATCTACCCAAGAGATGCCCAATCATACAACAAAAGCATATGCTCATCTATGTTCATAGCAGCATTATTTGTAATAGCCAGATCCTGGAGACAGCCTAGATGCCCTTCAGTGGAAGAATGGATGAAGAAACTGTGGAATATATACATGCTAGAATACTACTCAGCGGTAAAAAACAATGACATCTTGAATTTTGCAGGCAAATGGATGGAAATAGAAAACACTATTCTGAGTGAGGTAACCCAGACCCATAAAGATGAACATGGGATGTACTCACTCATATTCGGTTTCTAGCCATGATTAAAGGACATCGAGCCTATAAGTTTGGGATCCTTGAGAAGATAATAAGAAGGTGAACTCCCAAAAAAGATATAGTAATCCTCCTGGATATTGGAAGTAGACACGATCGCCAGGCAAAATTGGGAACTTGAGGGTTGGGCAAGACTGGGCCAAGGGAAGATGGGGAGAGAAAAGTGTGAAGGGGAGAGCGGGGGGAGCTCGGAGGAATGGGGTGCTTGGGATATAGGAAGGGTGGATATGAGAGCAGGGAAGCATATATCTTAATTTAAGGAGCTACCTGAGGGTTGTCAAGAGACTTGACCCTAGAGGGGTTCCCAGGTTTCCAGGGAGACGCCCCCAGTTAGTTCCTTGGGCAGCTGAGGAGAGGGAGCCTGAAAAGGCCAGTTCCTATAGCCATACTGATGAATTTCTTGCATATCACCATAGAATCTCCACCTGAAGATAGATGAAGAAAATGACAGAACCCCACCTTGGAGCACCGGACTGAGCTCCCAAGGTCCTGATGAGGAGCAGAAGGAGAGAGAACATGAGAAAGAAAGTCAGGACCGTGAGGGAACCTCCAGCTGGCGACAGATGGGGAAGATGACTGAGCCCCACATTGGAGCACTGGACTGAGCTCCCAAGGTCCCGATGAGGAGCAGAAGGAGCGAGAACATGAGGGAGAAAGTCAGGAACGAGAGGGGTGCGTTCACTCATGGAAACGGTGGGACAGAACTAATGGGAGATCACCAACTCCAGTTGGAATGGGACTGATGGATCATGCGACCAAACCCGTCTCTCTGAGGGTGGCCAACAGCGGGGGCTGACTGAGAAGCAAAGGACAATGGCTCTGGGCTCTGATTGTTCTTCATGGACGGGCTCTGTGGGAGCCTTCTCAGCTTGGTCGATCACCTTCCTGGACCTGGGGGGAGTTGGGAGGACCTTGGTCTTAGCATAGAGTGGGGAACCCTGATGGCTCCTTGGCCTTGAGAGGGAGGGAGGGGAGGTATGGGTGGAGGGGAGGGGAGGGAAGGGGGAGAAGGAGGGGAGAGAAGGGGGAGAAGGAGGGGAGGGAGGGGGGAGGAGGAGGGAAGGAGATGGAAATTTTTAAATATAAAAAAAATTAAAAAAAATTAAAAAAAAAAAAAAAGAAAATGTAATACATTTACACAATGGAGTACTTACTACTCAGCGGTACAAAAGCAGTGGCATCTTGACATTTGTAGGCAAATGAATGAATCTAGAAAAAATCCTGAGTGAGATAATCCAGACCCAGGACAACAAACTTGGTATGTACTCACTCATAAGTGGCTATTAGATATAAAGCAAAGGATAGCAAGCCTATATAGTCCATGACCCCAGAGAAACTAGGTAAAAAGGAGAACCCTAAGAGAGACATACATGGATTCCCCCTGAGAAGGGGAAACAGACAAGATTTCCTGAAAAGAAAATGGGAGTATGAGCAGGGAGAAGGGAGGGTGAAAGAGAAGAAAGAGGGGGAAAGGGGAGAGAGGAGGAGAATATGAGGGGATGGGTTGCTCAAGAAGGGAGAGGGTCAGCAAGGGAGAGAAAGGAAAGAGATATCTTGATTGAAGGAATCATCAAAGGGCTAGCAAGAAACAGGGCACTAGGGAAATTCCCAAGAATCCACAAGGATGACCCCAGCTAAGACCCTAAGCTATAGTAGAGTGGGCACCTGAACTGCCCTTCCCCTGTAGTCAGATTGATGACTACCTTAATTGTCATCATAGAGCCTTCATCCAGCAACTGATAGAAGCAGACGCAGAGATCCACAGTGAAGCACTGTACTGAGCTACCAGAGACCAGTCTAAGAGAAGGAGGAGTGATACTATGAGCAAAGAAATCAAGACCACAATGTTGATACCCTCAGAAATAGCTGACCTGAGCTAGTGAGAGCTCACTGACTCCAGACTGATAGCGGGGGAACCTATGTAGAACCAAACTAGGCCCACTGAATGTAGGGGACAGTTGTTGAGTGTTGGGTAGTCTGTGGGGCCATTGGCAGTGGGGCCAGGATTTATCCCTAGTGCTTGAACTGGTGTCTTGGAGCACATTCTCTTTGAAGGGATACCTTTCAGTCTTGAGCAGGGAGGGCCTTGGTCTTGCCTTGAAGTGGTGTCAGGCTTTGTTGAATCTCCATGGGAAGCCTTACCCTTTCTGAGGAGTGGATGGGGATGGAGGGAGAAGTGTGGGATGGGAGAAGGGGAATGGAGTGGGAATGGGGATAACTATGTAAAATGAGAAAAGATTGTATTAAAAAAATTCTTAGCCGGGCGGTGGTGGCGCACGCCTTTAATCCCAGCACTCGGGAGGCAGAGGCAGACGGATCTCTGTGAGTTTGAGGCCAGCCTGGTCTACAAGAGCTAGTTCCAGGACAGGCTCCAAAGCCACAGAGAAACTCTGTCTCGAAAAAACCAAAAAAAAAAAAAATTCTTAATAAAAAAGCAAAAAAGAAAAGAAAAACTTTGAGACTCAAAATGGAACCTAAGGATTATGAGATTACTATCAATAAAATAGTCCTTCAATATTGTTTTTCTTCTGCCCCATATCAGGTGGCTCTTCTGACATGAGACAGAGATTTTGGGTATTATTTTAACAAGCTTGCTCGGATTTAGAGAAGGAAAGAGCCACACTCCAATTCCAAAACCAGATTTAATTTTTAATTGGACTGGGATTACACTACTTTGCACTAGAGAACCTGGCAGACCCGTATGGGATTGAATGTGTGTTAGATATTTGGGGTGATTCCTATTGCTGATTGAATCTTGTGCCTAAATAAATGACAAAGACAATTCTTTGTCATCTGGTATAAATTCAATGGTTTCAATATGCAAAACAACTCTTTCTGCATATTGAAAATCAGTAACTGTGTTGAGAGTAACTGTGTTAGTACCATGAGAATAGCATATAATTCTGACTTTTAGGCAGAATCATAAGAGTTTTGATCCACTTTACTTAAATTTTCTGATTTATAACCTGCCTTTCCTGATTTATTTGCATCCAGTATAGAATGTAGGGGCTCCAGATATTGGTGTTTCCCATACAATGTGGAGAAAGATTCAGTTAGTTCTTTTTATAAGTTGAATTCTCTTTTTATGTTAATCTCTCCTTACCAGGGTTCACTCTCTTCTGATAATTTGTCAAGTTCATCATTATTAAAACATACTATAATTTCTATTGGGTCTATTTCTACTAATAGACAAAGTCTCGATTTTATTTTTAGAATTAACCTAGAGACCTTTTCCACATAAATTTTTAGTTTTTCACTCAGTTCATGTGGTTAAAAAAATCCAGTCTAATATAATATCTTCCCTCCCCATTAAAATTCTGGTAGGATAATGTTTGGAGGGTAATATGACTTGAATGCAGTTAAGTACATTCTGCAATTTCTCTTCTATCAAAGTCAATTCTCTCTCAGCTTCAACTGATAATTCCCTGGGACTATTTAAGTCCTTGTCACTGTCTAAGGTTTTGTTTAAATAAATCAGTTCATCAGGTTTTATCCCAATAGTGTACCATAGATGGAAAATGTCTCCTAGCAATCTTTGAATGTCATTAAAAGTCTGCAATCAATCTTTACTAATTTGAACATTTTGGGGTCTTATTTTGTGTAAATCTATTTTATAGCCTAAATAATAAATAGAATCTCCTCTTTGTATTTTTTTCAGGAATAATTTGTAATTCCCAACAAGGCAAAATTGTCTTTACTTCTTCAAACATTTTTTCTAAAGTCATCCATATAATGGTAAACTATAGATTGAGGAAATCAATTACATATCATTTTCAATGACTGACTTACAAAATATTGGCACAGGGTGAGACTATTTAACATTCCCTGTGGGAAAACCTTTCATTGATATCCCTTAGCATGCTAAGTGCCAATACATAGGCACCGTGAAGGCAATTTTTCTCTCTTTTTCTTATAAAGGTATAGTGAAGAAGCAGTCTTTTAAATCAATAATTATAAGAGGCCATCCTTTAGGCAATAGGGAAGGCAAAGGAATGCCAGAGTGTAGTGAGTCCATTGGCTTAATCACCTTATTAATAGCTCTTAGATCTGTCATCAGTCTCCATTTCCCAGATTTCTTTTTAACAATGAATACAGAATTCTAAGGTCTGGTTGATTCTTCAATATGCTGAGCATTTAGTAGCTCCCGTACTAGCTAAAACCTGCAGTTTCTCTGTTGTTAAAGGCCATTGTGCAACCCACACAGGTTTTTCTGTCAACCATTTTAAAGGTAGGGCTGTTGGTGCCTTTGGAAGATCAGCAGTTGTTGTGCCCTGTTCTTGTACAACCTGAACGATCAAGGTCTGTTCTTTATAATATCTTGTAATATTTTTCCCAGAAACATATGTTAATTTATGGTTTATTTCTAACTTTGGGAGAATGCCAACCTGAGTATTGCATTGCTATAATAAATCACGTCCTGACAAATTCATGCTATGTTAGCCACATATGGTTTTTATACCCCTCTCTGTCCTTCTGTCCCTATACATTTGACTCATCTCATACTGTGTTTTACCTGAGATAAAGTTCTGATCCTTAAAATCTGAACATTTACATCCTGAAGAGACCAATTTGAATGTGAAGATTCTGGTGAAATTATTTTTACCTTCACATCTGTGTCACCAAGGCTTTCAATGACAACATCATTTATTCATATTTTTAATTTTAGTCTTTGCTCATTTATAGAAGTTTGCTTTATGTTTCTCCTGGGTTTTTTTTTTTGTTCTTGTTGTTGTTCTCTCTTCTGTAACTGTTCTATTATCCAGATCAGTATGATTTCTTATAATAGGCACTAGGTATTTTAATTGCTCTAGGAAGGAGTTTCCTCTATGATGGCAGGAAATGACTGAACCAGATTTGGCATAGGGTCCAGTGAGAGGCCCCTCATGGAGTTTCCTAATGGCAAAAGATTACTTTGAATATCCCTTGGTTGACTACATTCATTAGTCCAATGCCTGTCTTTGCCACACCTGCACAGTCCAGAAGGGAGGGGTGATCTGAAAGGATTATGCTCTGAAAAAACATTGTTTCTGGGAATGCCTTGTTTACAATCCCTGTCCTTATTTGCCACAATTGAAATACTTCACATTTTGGGTTTTCTTCAAACCTCTGGAAATCACTCTCCTATCTAAGCATCATCATGGCAATGAGATTCAGTATTAATTGTATCTCTGATCCATTCCTCCAAAGGTGCTGACCTTGCCTTTGATGTCCTAATTACCCTTTGCATAGAGAATTGGCATTTTCAAATGTCAGATATTCAATTATTATTTGTCTAGCTTCTGAATTTGGTATTCTTCTTCTTGCTGAAGTCAATGTTTGTAAGAAATTCATAAAGGCCTCCTTTGGGCCCTGTATAACTTTAGTAAATAACTCCCTTTTCTTTCCTATTTCTCCAGTATTTCACAAGCATTCAAAGCTGCTGTGCTGCATAAATCCAGGGTGTGGTCATCATATACAGATTACCTTTCTATAGTAGCATAGTCTCCTTCTCCAAATATTTGATCTTGGAAGATTTCCATACCTCTAGCTTTACTCCGCTGTTCAATCATCTTAAGTTTTTCTCTGAATCAGGTACTTCATTGCAACTGTGGACCAGGTTCTGAAACGTCTTTAACTAATTCTGTCCAGTCTTTATGGATAATTATTACAAACTGAACATGAGTTTAACATTTGCTTCACAAAAGGTGAATGCATGCCATATGAGACTATTGTTTCCTTGAATCTCCTTAAATCTAACGATGGCACAGGAATCCAGTTATCTGTAAGAGTCTTTGCCATTTGGCAATTCCTGTAAAGTTACTGGATATATTAAGGGTGATTGTCTGAAAATCTTAGGCTGTCCCTCTCTATTTAAAAAGCTCCTTTTCTGGAACAGTGTTAGAGGAGGAAGCAGTTGGGTACTTTCTCTGTCTCTCTGAGCTAGCAGGTTTTCACCCCAGCATCTGGCTTCCTAGTCTTTATTGATAAAAATAGAACAATAGAGACTTAGCTAAAAATGACATTTGGTATCCAACTCAACTCAACCACAGGGAAAGAGAAATTCTGTCAGCAGCAGACAAACCAAGAAGTCATCAGATTTGGTAAGATACCTGGGAAATCCTTAAGGAGAGAGTAAAGTAGTATTAAAAGGAAAATTTTTTCCTATGTTAAGGATGGGAAATATCATACTACAGGGCATTCGAACCCTGTATACTACTGCTTTAGATGACTTAAAAATAGAAGCAGGAAATGAAAAGATAAAGGACTTAACTAAAATTGACATAATACTGCTTATATTTAATATCAGTCTGTGAATTCATATTTTATCCTAACTAGCCATAGTGTGTTTGTGTCAAATATAAAAAGTAGTTTGATAACTGTTCCAAATATGAAAGGTGGATTGGTATAATATAAACCTTAGAAAGACTTGTAAATGAAAACAAGAATTCTCAGAAACAGAGAAACTTAGACAAGAACCTACTGTGCCACTGCATACTGAAACTGAAGAAGGGTGACCCAGGTTAACAGGAAACCAACTTGAATTTATTCAGTTACTATATAAGAACTACCAAGAGATGACAGTCACCCTCGAGGTCATCAAGAAGTTAAGTGGAATCTTATAGATATATTAGGTTTGAGGAGATTTAAGGAAGGAGTCATTTCATATGGTATGCATTCACCCTATCTGAAGCAATGTTAAAATTTGTGGGAAACTCAGAATAGAATTATCCTGCAGGACGGGAACAATTCAGCTACAGCAATATTGGAAGCTGGTCCTCAGTCACAATGGACAACATACTGGAAAGTGGAAGCTGGGGCCATAGAACAACAGAATAGGGCTAAAGGTATTTGATATTTATTATCCAAGATCAGTTTTTTAGTGAAAGTTGGTGGAAGAATGCTGAATTGCAAGTGCAACTTGAATTTGATGATCACAACTTGGTGCTATATCATTTAGCAGCCTTAAATGCTTGGGGGAAAGTTGATATACAACCTTTTAGGTCATTTACAAGGCCCAAAAGAAGACTTCATTAATTTTTTTTTGCAAAGATTAACTTCAGTTGATGTGGGAGTCCCCTCTGTGTGCCGTCTTTACAATTAATGAATAAAGAAACGGCCTTGGCCTGTTGACAGGGCAGAACTTAGGTAGGCGAGGAAAACTAAACTGAATGCTGAAAGAAAGGTGGAGCCAGAGAGACACCATGGAGCAGTCAGAGTTAGACACGCTGAATCTTTACCAGTAAGCCACTGCCACATGGCAATTCAAAGATTACTAAAAATGGGTTCAGATGTAAGAGTTAGCCAATAAGAAGTTAGAGCTAATGGGCCAAGCAGTGATTTAATTAATACAGTTTCTGTGTGGTTATTTCAGGTGTATGCTAGCCGGGCAGTGGGAATAACAAGCAAGCCCTCCTGCCACATTCAGTTGGGAGTAGAATAGTATCATATCCAGAAGTAAGACAAATATTAACTGACTTTTTGAAAATGCTTGACGTTTGAAAGTGCTAATTCAGAATGCAAAAGTTTAATTAGACCTTTAAAGGCAAGGTCAACACCAGTAGATGAATGCATTAGAAATAGTTGATAGTGGATCTCACATTTATGATGCTACTCTAATAGGAAAAGTAATTTCTAAAAGGTTTAAAAAAAATGTCAAGCTCTTTTAATTGTGGCAAGGAAGATCATCTGAAAAGGGATTATAGGCAAGGTGTTCCTAGAAACGATGTTTGTTTGTTTGTTTGTTTGTTTGTTTGTTTGTTTCTGGAGAGAATCCAAATAGAAGGGCCCAGCCTTCTGGAGTATGCAGAAGGTGTAGCAAAGGCCACCATTGAACAAATGAGTGAAGATCCACAAGGAACAGGCAAGGTAACCCCTTGCCATCGGGAAATACCATAGGGGCCTCCTGCAGGCCCCCAGATCAATTTGATTCAAAAGTTCCCTGCCAGCATTAGAGAACCTCATCCACAGAGCAATGAAAAGACTTAATGTCCATTGTAATTTAATGCCTCAATATAATCAAGAACAAAACAGCTTCAGCAGATAAAACAAAAACTTCAGGGGAGACCAGAAAATAAGTATTTGGCAAATGGCTATAAATGATCTTAGACAAAAACTAAAAATACAAATAAATGGCATTGCAATTGAAGGCTTACTAGACATAGAGAAAGATGTAGTAATAATTTCACCAAAACCTTGGCATTTTGATTGACCTCCTCAAGAGGTAAATATTCAGCTTCTAGGGATTGGAAATTTTTCTCAGGTAAAGCAAAGTGTAAGATGGGTTGAGTGTGTAGGGACGGAAGGACATATAGAAAAATTAAAGCCATAATGTGGCTAATATAACCACGAACTTATGGGGATATGATTTGTTGCAGCAGTGGAAAACACAGATTAATGTTCATCCGATCTCAGAAACAAGCCATAAAATAAAGAATACTTCAGAGGAAAATATTAAACGGTATTATTAGGAACAGCCGCAGACCATTCAGGTTGTACACACGCAGGGCCCAACAGCAGTCGGTCTTCCAAAGATATCAACTTCCCCAGCTAACAAACCTGTGTGGGTGGAACAATGACCTTTAGAATCCTAAAAATTATAGGTACTAGGACAGATAGTTCAGGAGCAGCTAAATGTTCAACATATTGAAGAATTGACCAGTCCTTGGAATTTCCCTTTATTTGTTATTAAAAAGAAATCTGGAAAATGGAAAATATTAACAGTTTAAGAGTAATAAATAAGGTAATTCTGTCAATGGGCTTCTTACAGCCTGGAATTCCCTTGCCTTCTTTATTACCTAAGTGATAGTCTTATTATAGTAATTGATTTTAAAGGCTGCTTTTTTACTCTACCTTTGTAAGAAAATAAAAAAGAAAAATTTGCATTCACAGTGCCTAATTATAATAATGTTCAACCTGTTTAAAAGAATCAGTAGAAAATTCTTTCACAAGGAATATTAAACAGCTCCACCACTCATCAGAATTTTGTATAACAGCCATTGGAAATAATTCATAAGCAGCTTCCTCAATCTAAAATCGATCATTAAATGAATCATATCTTACTGACACACAGATACCTTAAAAATGTTTGATGAAGTAAAAAGAATTTTTCTTTGCTGGGGATTATAAATTGCTCTTGAAAAACATAAAGAGAAGATTCTATTAATTATCTAGACTATAAGATAGATTTACAGAAAATTTGACCACAGAATTTAATACCAATTAGCAGAAATCTATTACAAACCCTTAATGGTTTTCAAAAATTGCTGGGAGATATTGATTTTCTATGCCCCACAATTGGATCAACTACTCAAGAGCTACATAATTTATTTCAATCCTTACAAAGTGATAAGGACTTAAATATTCCAAGAAAATTATCATCTGAGGCTAGAGAGAATGGACTCTGGTAGAAAAGAAATTACAGGATGTACATGTGGATCACTTGGATCCAGAACTTGGTTATATTCTAGTCGTACTACCTTTTACTCATTCTCCTACAGGAATTTGTATGCAGAGAGAAGATAATATCTTATAATGGATCTTTAGCACACAAACAAAGTAAAAAATTAAAGATCTATGTAGAGGTTTCTGGATTGGTTCTGAAAGGGAAAATGAGACTTTGTCATTTAGCAGGAATTGACCTAACAGAAATTGTGGTACCTTTTTACTAATGTAATTGAAATTGCCCCATTGTAGGAAGAAAATGAACAATGGCAAAGAACTTGCAGTAATTTTATGGGAGAGATTAGCAACAAATATCCTAAAAGCAAGATACTTAAGTCTAGAGCGACCTCCACAGGTGCAGGTACAAGGGAGTAACCACTGAGGGAGTCAGCAGGCCTGAGGCAGTGACCTCCACAAAAGCAGGGACACTGTAGTGACCGCTGAGGGAGCAGGCCCGAGCCAGGGACCTCCCCAGGAACAGGCCCAAGCCAGGGACATCTGTAGGATCAGGTCCAAGCCAGGAACCTCCATGGGTTGTAACATGAGCAGGGCCTGCCCTGCTTGTTGGGATTTCTGTCCCGCCCAGTATCCCACAGCTGGCAAGCCCCAAAGAAAATCACACAGAGATCTCTATAAGTTATAAAGTTGATTGGCCCATTAGGTCAGGCTACTTATTAGCTCTTGCAGCTTTTATTAACCAGTTATTCTGATCTATATAGCCATGTGGCTCAGTACCTTTTTCAGTGGGGCAAATGCATCCTGCTGCTTCGGTGGTCTGGGCAGAAGTGGGAGGAATCAGCTTCCTCCTTCCCAGAATTCTCCTGTTCTCATTGCATCACCTCTACTTCCTGTCTGGTTTTCCCGCCTATACTTCCTGCCTGGCCAATCAGCGTTTATTTAAAACATGATTGACAAATTACAGACAATTTTCCCACACCACTGAGTACAGGTCTAAGCAGCAGATATCTGCAAGAACAAGAACAGACCTGAGCCAATGGCCTCCTCCAGAGCAGGCCAAAGGCAGTGATCTCCACAGGAGCAGGTACAAGGGACCACCTAGAGAGCAGGCCTGAGCTAGAAACCTCTGTGGAACCAGGAACCACTCAAAGACCTCCAAGGGAGCAGCCCAAGACAGCCACCTCCGCTGGAGCAGGCCCAAGCCAGCAACCTCTGCCAGAACAGGCCTGAGCCAGCAACCTCTGTCAGAGTAGGCCCAAGGCAGGTACCTCAGCAGAAGCAGGGCCAAGCAAGGAACCTCCCTGGGAGCAGGCCCAAATGACCCCTAGTATTGCGCAGCAATCCCAGGGAGCGATGAGCAACCTCCAGGAACACGGAATGACCTCCAGGTGACTGGAACCATGGCCCTGACTGCACCACAACGAACAGCCATCTGAGCCTTGGATCCACTGGCACTTGGAAGATTGATCACCAGAGACACAGACAGCCCCAACTATACCAGTCAGAGGAAAAGATAGGTAGACAAGGTAAGAACGCACTCAATACCACAAAGAGCAACAGAATACCAATAAAAACTAGTGGCCCTAACAGCAAGACTTGAACAACCAAATATAAATGAAGCAGAAGAAAATTACCTAAAAAATAACTTTAGGAGAATGTTTTAGGCTCTTAAAGAGGAAATGAAAAAAAATCTCTCAAAGAAATGGAGGAAAAGACAAAAAATGGAAGAAATCAATAAATATCTTAAAGAAACCAAGAAAAAGCAATCAAACATATGAAAGAAACAATTCAAGACTTGAAAACCAAAATAGAGACAATAAACAAAACACAAACCAAGGAAATTCTGGAAACAGAAAATATGAGAAAACGATCAGGAACCACAAATGCAAGCATAAACAACAGAATACAAGAGATGGAAGAGAGAATCTCAAGCATTGGAGATACAATAGAGGAAATAGACTCATCAGTCAAAGAAAACATTAAATCTAACAAAAGTTTACCATAAAACATCCAGGAAATATGGAATACCATGAAAAGATCAAATTTAAGAATAATAGGGGTAGAAGAAGGAGAAGAACTCCAGCTCAAAGGCACAGAAAATATATTAAACAAAATCATAAAAGAAAACTTTCCCAGCCTTAAGAAAGATATGTATATGAAGATACAAGAAGCTCACAGAACACCAAACAGACTGGATCAAAAAAAAGTCCCCTCTCACCACATAATAATCAAAGCACCAAACATACAGAATAAAGAAAGAAAATTAAGAGCTGCAAAGGAAAAAGGCCAAGTAACATATAAAGGCATATGTTTCCTATATAAAGACATATACTTCCAATCAGAATTATACCTGACTTCTCAATGGAAACAATGAAAGCTACAAGGCCCTGGTCAAGCGTTATGTGGACACTAAGAGAACACAAATGCCAGCTCAGGCTACTCTACCCAGCAAAACTTTCAATCAGCATAGACAGACAAAACAAGATATTCCATGGCATAACCAAATTTAAGCAATACCTAGTCACAAACCCAGTCCTGCACAAAGTACTAGAAGGAAAACTCCAACCCAAGGAAGTTAGCTACATCCACAAAAACACAGACAATAGATGATCTCACAGCAGAAAATGCTAAAGAAGGGAAAAACACATACAATAATATCACCAATAACAAAAACTAAAATAACAGGACCTAGCAGTCACTGGTTATTAATATTCCTTAATATAAATGGGTTCAACTCCCCTATAAAAAGACACAGGATAACAGATTGGATACAAAAACAGAATCCATCCTTCTGCTGCATACAAGAAACACACCTTTACCTCAAAGACAGACATTGCCTCGGAGTAAAGGGTTGGGAAAAAATTTCCAACCAAATGGACCAAAGAAATAAGCTGGTGTAGCTATCCTAATATCCAACAAAAGAGACTTCAAATAAAATCAATCAAAAGAGACAAAAAAGGACATTTCATATTAGTCACAGGAAAAATCCACAAAGAGGAAATATCAATACTCGATATCTATGCCCCAAATACAAGAGCACCCTCATATGTAAAAGAAACACTTCTAAAGCTTAAATCATACATTAAACCCCACACACTAATAGTGGGAAACTGCAATACCACATTCTCACCACTGGATAGGTCTCTAAGGCAAAAAATTAACAGAGAAATAAGGGAACTAACAGATGCTATGACTCAAATGGACTTAACAGACATCTATTGAACATTCCATCCAAACATAAAAGAATATACCTTCTACTCAGCACCTCATGAAACCTTCTCAAAAATTGATCACATACAAGATAACAAAGAAAACCTCAACAGATACAAAAAAAATGGAATAAACCCATGTATCTTATTGGATCACCATGGCTTAAAATTAGAATTTAAGAGCAACACTAATTTCAGAAAGCCCACAAACACATGAAAATTAAACAATGCTCACCTGAATCATCAACGGATCAAGGAAGAAATGAAAGAAATTAAAAACTTCCTAAAATTAGATGAAAATTACCACACAACACACCCAAATTTATGGGACACAATGAAAGCAGTGTTAAGAGAAAAATTCATAGCACTAAGAAGCTGGAAAAATGCCACAGTAGTGAGTTAACAGAACATTTGACAACTCTAGAACAAAAAGAAGAGATGGCCATCCACCATGATCAAGTCAGCTTGCAGGGATTTTTCAACATGAAAATCTGTCAATGTAATCCACCATATAAACAAACTGAAAAAAACTACATGATTATCTCATTAGATGCTGAAAAATCTTTCAACATAATATAACATCCCTTCATGATAAAGGTCTTGGAGAGAGCAGGGATACAAGGAACATACCTAAACATAATAAAGGCAATATACAGCAAGCCAACAGCCAACAGCAAACTAAATGGATAGAAACTCCCAGCAATTTCACTGAAATCAGGAACAAGACAAGGTTGTCCACTCTCTCCATATCTATTCAATATAGTTCTTGAGGTCCTAGCTAGAGCAATAAGACACCAAAAGTAGATTGAGGGGATACAGATTGGAAAAGAAGAAGTCAAACCATCACTATTTGCTGATATGATAGTTTACATAAGCAACCACAAAAATTCTACCAAGGAACTTCTACAACTCATAAACACTTTCAGTAATATAGCAGGATACAAGATTAACTCAAAAAAAATCAGTAGCCCTCCTGTACACAGATGATAAATGAGCTGAGAAAGAAATCAGAGAAACATTACCCTTCACAATAGCCACAAATATCATAAAATATCTCAGAGTAACTCTAAGCAAACAAGTGGAAGACTTATATGACAAGAACTTTAAATCTTTGAAGAAAGAAATGGAAGAAGACACCAGAAAGTGGAAAGATCTCCCATGCTCTTGGGTAGGTATAATTAACATAGTAAAAATGGCAATCTTACCAAAAGCAATCTACAGATTCAATGCAATGCCCATCAAAATCCCAGCAAATTCTTCACAGACCTCGAAAGAACAATACTCAGCTTTATATGGAAAAAGCAAAAAACCCAGGATAGCCAAAACAATCCTGTACAATAAAAGAACATCTGGCAGCATCAGAATCCCTGACTTCAAACTCTATTACAGAGCTACAGTACTGAAAACAGCCTGGTATTGGCATAAAAACAGACAGGAGGACCAATGTAACTGAATCAAAGACCCAGATATTAATTTACATACCTACGAACACCTGATTTTTGACAAATATGCAAAAAATATCAAATGAAAAAAGAAAGCATATTTAACAAATGATGCTAGCATAACTGGATATCGACATGTAGAAGAATGAAAATAGACCCATATCTATCACCATGCACAAAATTCAAGTTCAAATGGCTCAAAGACTTCAATATAAAGCCAGACACACTAAACCCCATAGAAGAAAAAAAAAGTGGGAAAGTGGGAAGTACACTTGAACACATTGGCACAGGAGACCACTTCCTAAATATAATCCCAGCAGCACAGACACTGAGAGAAACAATTAATAAACGGGACCTCCTAAAACTGCAAAGCTTCTGTAAAGCAAAGGACATGGTCAACAAGACAAAACAGAATGGGAAAAGATCTTCACCAACCCCACATTGGACAGAGGGCTAATTTCCAAAATATATAAAGAACTTAAGAAATTGGTCATCAAAAAAACAAATAATCCAATAAAAAAATGGAGTACAGACCTATACAGAGAACTCTCAACAGAGGAATCTAAAATGGCTAAAAGACACTTCAGGAAATGTTCAACATCATTAGCCATCAGAGAAATGCAAATCAAAACAACTCTGAGATTCCATCTTACACCCATAAGAATGGCCAAGATCAAAAACACTGATGACAACTTATGCTAGAGAGGTTGTGGGGAAAGAGAACACTCCTGCATTGCTGGTGGGAATGCAAGCTGGTACAACCCCTTTGGATGTCAGTGTGGCGATTTCTCAGAAAATAGGAAACAATCTACCTCAAGACCTAGCAATAACCACTTTTGGGTATATACGCAAAGGATGTTCAATTTTTCCACAAGGACATTTGCTCAACTATGTTCATAGCAGCATTATTTGTCATAGCCAGAACCTGGAATCAACCTAAATACCCCTCAACCAAAAATTGAATAAGAAAAATGTGGTACACTTACACAATGGAGTACTACACAGCAGAAAATAACAGTGTCATCTTGGAATTTGCAGGCAAATGGATGGATCTTGAAAACATCATATTGAGCGAGGTAACCCAGGCCCAGAAAGACAAATATCATATGTACTCACTCATAAGTGGTTTTTTTTACATAAAGCAAAGAAAAATCAGCCTACAATTTACAATCCCAGAGAATTGAGATAACACTGAGGACCCTAAGAAAGACATGCATAGATCTAATCTGCATGAGAAGTAGAAAAAGACAAGATCTGAGTAAATTGAGAGCATAGGGACCATGGGTGAGAGGAAGGGGGGGGGACAGAGAAAATGTATAGCTCAATAAAATCAATCAATTAAAAGAAAAGAGCAGGTTGCGTAAGCTATGGGGAACAAGCTAGTAAGCAGCTCCCCTCCATGGCCTTGCATCAGCCCCTGCCTCCAGGTTCCTTCCCTGTTTGAGTTCCTGTCCTAATTTCCTTTGATGAATAGTAATGTGGAAGTGTGAGCTAATGAACCCTGTCCTCCCCGGGTTGCTTTGGTCATGGTGTTTCATCACAGCAACAGACTCTCTAACTAGGACAAGATGCTATGCAGGGGCTACAGGGGTGGCTCAATGCTAAGAGCACTTGTTCCCCTTCCAGTGGACTCAAGACAGACAGCTCACAACTGCCTGTCAACAGCCCCAGAGGGTCAGATGCCTTCTCCTGGCTTCTATAGCCATCCGCACATGAGGCACACACCGACACAGACACAGACACATAAATAAAAGGCACTAGGCCATTGGTGCTATGTAATGAAACTTGCTATTGCAAACAAAAACATTTAATATCTGAATAAGCAATTGTCTTAAAGAGTGAAACTTGGAAATGATATTGTCGGGTCCAAAGAAAACTCCCCTTCCCCCCCAGTTCTGGTGGTTAGACAAAAGCCAACATTTCTCAAGAATTTGTGAGGCAGGTTCCCCTCTAACAAAAGAACCAGTTCCCGTATCACTGGCAGAAGAGACAAATGTCTGGCTGCAATCCTACTCGCACAACAAAGTGCATGCTGGCCTCCTGCTCTCTCAGTGTCACGGGTGCCTAGCTATCCTCCCCTCCTCCCCTCCTAGGAACTTCCCCCACCCCCAGCTACTCCTTTCTCCTTCTCCTCAGCCACTGTTTCTGTTCTCCTTCATCTCTTTTGCCCCTCTCTCTTCCGTCTTCCTATCCTGGTCCTCTCTTGGTCCTCCTCTGTCATCCCCCTCCCCTCTCCTGGCCAGGCCAAGTATGCTGGCTGTGTTCAGTCTACTACTTTCTCTTCCTGCTCTGGATTCTTCCAGATGCTTCCGACAGTACACACTCTCTCTCTCTCTCTCTCTCTCTCTCTCTCTCTCTCTCTCTCTCTCTCTCACACACACACACACACACACACACAATAAAAACCTTCCCTCAGCCATACCTTGGAGCAGCCACGTCCTCAGTTTATACAGAATGCTGATACTGAATTTTGCTAGAGAAGAAAACTGGTGGAGGTTGGGAACTGCTAGCTATCAATGATTACTGATAAATCATTTTTATATGCCAAGCACTATGTGTCATAAGCTTTTTTAAAAATGATAGCTTTTGATTTTACAATACAAAATCTAATTTCACAAACTTAGGCAGGACCACTAGGTAATATAATCAGCAGAGCTGAAACCAAAACCCGGTCTGTCTGATACTAAAAAGCCCCTCTTTCTGCAATGATACCCTTTTAGCTAGTGGACCAAGAAGTGATTTTTTTTTTTTGGCTTGTCTTCTGAAAGTACACCATCCCTGCTACTGTGGGGCTCATTTGTGTGAAACTATCTTGACCAGGAGTTAAACAGCAGAGGAGTTTGCTTTTTTTCTGTTATGAGAAGTCTGGGCACAGTGGGTAAGGGTGGGTGCAGCCCCTTTTTCTGTTGAGTGTTGTCCCACTCCTGCTCACCGCAGGAAGAAAATTGGGGGAGAGAAGAGGAAGTCTTCCTCAAGAAAGTAAGCCTTACCTGGACTTCCTTCTGCATTTCCTTTCTTCTGCGTTCCGTGTCCAGAATTGTGTAGCGGTGTTCTTCCCAGCAACGACACCTGCTGCACTTTAGCTTGGTAAATTGCTTTCTTGAAGGAGAGTCGAGGTGGGGAATTACTCTCGTAGGCATCTGACAATTCAGACGAGAGATAGCTGGACAGAAGCCTCAGATCTCAGTTTCTAGGAGCTTGGAGCACCTGTCCTAGTTCATTTCTCCATTTCTGTGACAAAATTCCTGACAGAGTACCTGTGACCAAATAAGCAGGTAGGCTCCTTTTGGCTCATATCTCCAGGCTACAGCGCATCATGGCCTGGAAGGCAGGAGTGGAGCCAGTGCAGCCAGGAAAGAGAGAAAGAAAAGCTCAGCTCGTTTTCTCCCTTTCATTCACTCCCAAACCCCAGTCTGCACGGATGCTGTCACCTACATTCAAGGTGGGTCTTCCCACCTCGGTGAAACTTCTTAGAAAACGTCCTCCCGGACACATTCAGAGGTGTGTTTCCATGGTGCCTCTACATCCGATCAAGTTTGCAAGGAAGGTTAACCATCATAACACCCCTCTGGATGAATTTTGTTTGAAGGGAGGCAGAAGAGGCTGGAAGGAGAGAAACTGGGAACCAATGGGTCTGCCACAGTCTCCACCACCAGCACCCTGAACATGCCCCGGGGAGGGTGTAGTCTGGTTAAGTAGCCATTCTCACACCTCTCCGTTGGAAAAGCCTCAGGACAGTATTGATAAGAAATTTGGGCATAGAGGGGGGACAAGGGCACGTGAGGATTCTTGGTAATCTAGGAGCATTTGAAGACCAAATCTGCCTCCTGGAGCATTGAGTAAGGCACTATGAAAGTGTAGGCTGGCTCCTCGGAGCTACTTCTTCCGGCCCTAATGTTTACCAAGGCACCTCTCCTTCTGGGATCATAACTGCAGGATCTGTTAAGCCTAGCGTGTAAGGATGGTGTACACCTAGCTTAGAGAGATGGATGGCTGACCCTGTTTAAAGAACACACTCCACAGATAGTGGCTGTTGTTTTTCTTCTTTCTATGATCTGCCACTGCACACCTCCTGCACCCCACCCCCAAGCAAAAGGATCCCCTAGCCATTTCTGGTGCTCTACCTTCTCTTTGCGCAGCGGGAGGGGGAGCATGACCACAGCTTCACTAGAGTTCATTACGGCTTTCTTTCAGGACCGGGGGCCTTTATTACCCCGTCAGGCCATTTCTGAGTTCCTGGCAAGGTCAGTTTAGCCCCCTCGGGAGGGCAAAAGGCCTAGACTACAATCCTGAACTTGGATCTTGAGACAATGGAAGAAAAGCATGTCGTATTTTAAATGACAAACAAGTCATAAATTCTCAACAAATATTTACTGAATTAACGCTAGCCAGCAAAGAAAAAAACCACAAGGTATATTACTGCAAATTTTGATTTTTTAAAAAATCAGAATTTATAGTGCACTTAGGCAATTGCTTAGCGGCACAGGCGTCTCAAGTCATGTCGCCTTGGGAACATCCTCATCTGCAGACAATTGCCAAGAGTAAATCTGAGAAACAGGCTGCATGATGAGAGAACCTCAGGCTGGGCTTGGGTCCTCAAGGTCTGGCACCAGGAAGGGGTCTCCTGCACCCTGCAACCCCTGCAGGCTTCTGCTAGCTCTATCTTTTCCAGCCTTCCCGGTGTGGCAGCCTTTCGTCGCCTCACCGGCAGGGGACGTCCTACGCAGTGTCTAGGGAGTGCATGCTCACAAGCCAGAGCCTGCTTTTTCCAGTATGAGCCAGATGGGCGATCTCTGCGAGGACTCAGGCAGCTTACCCAGAGAGCTCTAGGCCAGGCTGGACTGAGAGGAGTGTCCAGATTGCTGTGTTAATGACCTGGGAAAGAAGGGGTGAGGTGGGAGGGGCGAGCGGAGGTGAGGCTCCGCCTCTTGTGGCTCACCTGGGGCAAGTGGAGCGGAGGTGGGCGGGGCGAGCGGAGGTGAGCGGCGCTCTGCCCCGCCCCTCCGGCGTCACGGGGTTGGGGGGTTGGAGGCTTGAAGCTGCTCGCGCTAAGCGGGTGCTGAGGAGTGCCAGCCAAAGTGAGCCCACGACTCTTGGGGGCCAGTTGACTGTCGCGTCACGAGGAGGTTTCCCTTCCCGGGACTCGGGGTGGCGCCGCGCCTCGGTAGGCTTCAGCAGAGCCGAGGTGGAAAAGGAGCAGAGTCCCCCGGTCCGCACGCCGCGGTTCCCAGGCTTCGGCTGCCGAGGGCAGAGGTGGGTGTGTCTCGTTCCTCGCTGGCTTTCTGGCACACGCCCGGGCGCTCCCGGTCGCTGCGACTGAACCTTGGGCTCTGCCAGGCGGTTAGTACTGGAGCGCGGCGACTGGCTCGGGACCCGCCCTGGGAGCCCGGGGTTGAAGCTACTTCTGCGGAGGTGGGCGAGCGGTGGCACCCCCGACACCACACACTCTCTCTCTCTCTCTCTCTCTCTCTCTCTCTCCCTCTCTCTCTCCCTCCCTCTCTCTCTCTCTCTCTCCCTCTCTCTCCCTCTCTCTCCCTCTCTCTCCCTCTCTCTCTCTCTCTCTCTCTCTCTCTCTCTCTCTCTCTCTCTCTCTCTCTCTCTCTCTCTCTCTGTGGTAAAAGGACACGTTTTGGGAATAGTTTCTCCACATGCGATCGTGGTTGAAACTCAATTGTTCTGACTTAATGGCAAGATCCCTGAACCATGTTGCTGGCTTCATAATTACGTTACTTAAAAACTGATTTTTTTTTTTTAGGATTACTGACTGAACTTGACATACGGATTGAGAATTTGATTCAAAGTTTGGGGTGCAGGAGTGCACTGGGCCATGAGAGGTTAGCAGCCAAAGATGGATGTTCGGCATGCAAGTCTTGTCTGTTTTTGCATGTGTTGGGTCTTTTAAAAGTTGCCACACTGCTTTTCTCATTTGTTTTCCAGAAAGTAAGTTCAGCACTATACAGGTGACTCTAGTTTCAAAGCCTTTCATATATCAATTATTTTTCATACATTGGATAGGAATTCTGCCTCATCAGACTGATCCGAAAAGATCATAGTCTCACCTGTCTTACACAGGCTCACAGGTGTTTGTTAAGTGGATCAAGTTCATGCAGGTGGGTGCTGGCTCAGCTTTTTCTGAACACACACCATTGGCAAACCTGGGGGTTAGGCTGCCTCCAGTCAGGCGGTTTGTATCAAATGTGTTAGCATTCTTTTCCAGTGGCTCAAATCCCCTCTGAGTTATACTCAGCAGAAAACTAGGCCCAGGGTTTGGGTCTGGCTCAGCAGTAGAGCATTTGCCTGGCATGATTCAGGGCCTGGGCTGGGTCTCCAGCACCTTCAACTCCCCAGAAGAGACCAGAGTAGTGGACTACACGTGTCCTCTTGGGATCATGTGCACTTCTGGAACATTCTGTATGTCAATAGTTTTGTAATGATGAAGACAACATCAGATGAGTGGGGATATTCTTAAGCCTTGAAAAGATCTGTATTTTTTTTTTCCATATTGATTCCACTTTGCTCTCAGGATTATGAAACAAACATCCAGTCAAGAACTGACTCCCGCAGTCACATGGTCCACGCCATTCTTTTCTTTTTGTTTGTGTGGAGATAGTTATATTCATCTAAATTATTTTCCTTCAGATTCTATCCTGTAATTCTTACTTACTTACTGTCATACTTGATTGGCAATTTGTGAAAGTGTAGATTCCAAGATGGGACTGTTGAAGTGCAGTGGATGAAGACAGGGAAGGCAGACTCTGCAGCAAGAACCTTCTTCTAAGTAACTCACTACAGCTGGATTGAATGTTCCTTTGGTTTTAAAAAGAGGCACCAGAGAGAACTGTGCCTGTGATCGTGGATTGCTGAAGTGTTAGAAAAATCACCCCAGAGGGAAATACGAGTTTATTCTTGAGTCAGGTATGAAGGACCACGGTCTATGAACACAGATTCAGGCTTCCCAGATAAATGTTCTAATGTGGAAATGGTTTCATGATGTTTTAGTAGTTATAGAGGACAAAAGAAAGTCATAATTTAAGTCACTTAAAAACATGCACTGAAGAAACATCAGTTAGGCAATCGCAGCAAAGAGGGGAGAGCCCTGCCTGATGCTGGCTGATAGGCCTTAGCTCTGGGGTGATGAAAGTTAGCGGTCTACTAAGTTAATACAGTCCAGAGGATTTTACTGAGAGTCACAAGGCCATTAGGCCAGAGTTGGGCAATGAGTGGTTGTTCAGAGGACTAAAGATAGCACAAAATGATTTGAGTCTAGAGAGACATCCTAGCTCTCTACAGTCATGGAGTTCTCATCAGATAAACTGTACATGGGTATAGTGGGTTTCTGGATGTTTTGTTTGTTTTGTTTTTCCTTTCTGGGAACTTGGTTTACAGTACCTCAGTAAAATCGATTGGCATATGGTTCAGTTTTCATTGTATGAATGAAAGAAATATACAGTGGTTGCCAGGCACTTAGATCCATAAACCCTTAGTTTCCAAGAAAATAGGAAACCAAAGGTGAGGGACTCATTTACAGTTTTGCCAAAATGAGGTGGGAGGTCTGTGTGACTTCCCCCACTGCTGTGGCCGTCTCACCGTTATGGAAGGCTTGGACATAAAGGCTGTAGCATATAGACTTTGACCCACACTAAGTTAACAAATCCTTCCTGTTGGGAAGGAGGCCTCAGCCACAGGTTACCTCACAGTCTCTGCATTCTGTTACTTGGCTGATGAAATGGACCCTTAAGGAGCCCCATTCTTTAAAGAGAAGAATTTCAGTGGTTTGGGGCCTAGTGGGGTAACAGCATCACCCATTTTAGGCCTGTCAGAATTCTTTGTCAGTAGACCCTATTTCTTTTCTTTTTTTTTTTTCCAAGACAGGGTTTCTCTGTAGCTTTGGAGCCTGTTCTGGAACTAGTTCTTGTAGCCCAGGCTAGCCTCGAACTCACAGAGATCCTCCTACCTCTGCCTCCCGAGTGCTGAGATTAAAGGCGTGTGCCACCACCACCCAGCCAGACCTATTTCTTGAAGAGATACAGAATATCCTTTAAAAAAAAAAAATAAATAAACCCCCCCCTTTTTTTTTTAACAAAACTGCTCACAACAGTTTAAAATTATCCACAAACTAGAAAGAGCAAAGTTCTCTCTATACAAAGGGAAATATTGATGTACTATGTAATACTAAATAATATGTATAATATAGATCTCAGAAGCATTATGCTAAGTGGATTAATTAATACATAAACACCTACATTTAAAAAATAATTTTATTCTTTGACAGTTTCATATAGTAAATTTCGATCATGTTTACCCTTGTCCTGCTCCTCATCTTCACCTCCCTACCCACCCAACTCCTGCCTTTTCTTTTTTTTTTTTTTTAAAGCCCATCCTGTCCAATTTATTGCCCAACTACTCTTGGGTGTGAGCCCTGCCCTGGAATGCGGCTGACCTACCAGGAATCACACAGTTAAAAAAAACCAACTCTCTCTTCCAGCAGCTATCATCAGATCCAGCGGCTCTTGGGCTACTGGTGGGGTTTTATGCCCCCCATCCTCCAAGCAGGAATTTTTTCTGGCTTGAGCTTGTGCAGTTTTGTACATGTTGTCACAGATGCTGTGGGTCCTTGTGTTATTGTCCTGTTGTCTTTTGAAAACACTGTGTCTTTGATGTTATCTGCCATCTTGGTGCTTACACTTTGTCCCCCTCTTCCCGGAAGATCCTGACCCTTGGGGAAAGGAGTTTGATATAAATGTCTCATTTAGATATTTTACTGAGCACGCCAGTCTTATTCGCTGCATGTTGACCAGTTGAGGATCTCTGTGCTAATTGTCATCTACTCAAGAAGCTTGTCTGAGAGGGCTGGGCAATGTACTCATTGATGGGTATAGCCGAAAGTGATTAGGGGTTGTTTTAATACTGTATCCATTTGCAGAATAATAGTGCCAGGTTCTTCCCTAGGAGCTGTCTTGCCACAGGTTCTGGGCCTGGTCAGCAGTGTCAGGTATGTGGTCCATCTAATGCAGTGGACCTTGGATACAGTCAGGAAGTGCTTGCTCACTCCATAACCGCTGTGCCACTGGTGCCACTGGTGTATCCGTGGACATACCTTGTCGGACCATTTCTGATTGTAGTTTTCAGGGTCTACAGTCCGGTGGATGCAGAGTACTTCCCAGCAGCACAGAAGCTAGCCAGGTGGGGTGAAGCTTCCCGTTGAGTACCAGCTAGAATCAAGTATGGAGTGTTTCCAGCAATAGGGTCTTACTGGCCATTTCTGAAGAGTAACCAAGAGCGTTAGCAATAGCCTGTACTGTTTGGGGATCTCTGGAGCCCCATTGCTAATGCAGAGTGACCTTCTGTATCTTCTCTGTAGAGGTCATCAAACTTAGGATCCTTAAAGCCTGTTAAACACACTAATTTTTGTTTTGTTTTTCAAGACAGGGTTTCTCTGTGTAGCTTCGGCAGTCCTAGAACTCACTTTGTAGACCAGGCTGACCTTGAACTCACAGAGATCTGCCTACCTCTGCCTCTCCAGTGCTGATATTAAATGCCTGCGCCCCCTAATTTTTTTAAAGAAAAAGATAACGGCAGTCTGACATCCAGAGTGACCCCCAGAGTATTAGCATGAGATCACAATTACATAACTACCCAACACGGTTTTCTCCCTAGTCCTTTAAAAGAAGATGTTGTGGAAAGAGAACATTGCTAGGTCCCTCCATAGCAAGGCAATGGCCTGATGCATTCTCTCTCCGGATAGATAGTGCTAAAAGCTGTTATAACCCAACAGATGTGACACCATCTTTCTCCTGACTTGTTTGCCTAAAGGGGATAAACACATTAGAAAGGCACATTGGTGCCCTTGTTGGCCTGGATGTGAGAAGGGGAGGAATGGCAGCCAAGTCAGCAGCCATGTTTGCAAACACGGCTGTCATCTGCCTCAACCTTCTCGCCTGGGAGTGTGGTGGGGTGGGGATGTTGATTTCCTTCCTTCTTTCCTTCCTTCCTTTCTTTTTTACTTTATTTAATTATTTTTTTCCATTTATTTTACAAATGGACCACGGTTTCCCCTCACTCTTTGATTTTCAATGAAGGGTGACTTTGTGGTCTTGGGGAGCCAAAAGTTGACTTGGAGTCATTTTTTTGTTTTTTCTTTCTAAAGGTTTGTTTCCCTTTATGTGTGTGTGTATTTCTCTGTGTTTGCCATGTATGTGTGGGTGCCTGAAGTGGCCAGAGGAGGGTGTCGGGTCTGCTGAACCTGGAGTTACAGATGATTGTGAGCTACTTAACAAGGATGCTGGGAACCAAACATGGGTCCTCTCTAACCTCTGAGCCATCTCTCCAGCCCGCTTTGTTGTTGTTTTTCTGATACAGTGCCCATGTAGCCCAGGCTAGCCTCAAACTCTGCCTGCGCCTGAGATGACCTTGAAGGCCTGCCACACCTGCCTGCACCTCCTGCTATGAGCCTGCTCTTGGCTTTCCATAGTCTTGGGGATCAAACCATAGTCTAATGTGTGTGGTAGGCGAGATGTCTCCCAATGGCTCTAATGTTCTCATCCTCTTACCACTTTTTAAAAGTATGGAAGAAGAAAAATTTAGCTAAGAGTCATGCTAGTCTTTTTATTAATTATACACCTTTTAATTTTTGAGACAGAGTTTCCCTCTATAGTCCAGGAACTCAGTATATACCCCAAGCTAGCCTCGATCTTATGGGCGGGCGATCCTCCTTCCTTGGTGTCCCGAGTGTTAGGGCGTTGTTTAGGGCAGGGGTGGAGGTGTGTGCATGTGCACTGCTGTGCTCACCCGTTCCTATGTTTAGGGCAGGGGTGGAGGTGTGTGCATGTGCACTGCTGTGCTCACCCGTTCCTATGTTTAGGGCAGGGGTGGAGGGTGTGCATGTGCACTGCTGTGCTCACCCATTCCTATGTCTAGGGCAGGGGTGGAGGTGTGTGCATGTGCACTGCTGTGCTCACCCATTCCTATGTCTA
This sequence comes from Arvicola amphibius, assembly GCF_903992535.2. NCBI lineage: Eukaryota > Metazoa > Chordata > Mammalia > Rodentia > Cricetidae > Arvicola > Arvicola amphibius. Next base: position 45,015,770 of record NC_052057.2, read on the forward strand.
GGGCAGGGGTGGAGGTGTGTGCATGTGCACTGCTGTGCTCACCCGTTCCTATGTCTAGGGCAGGGGTGGAGGTGTGTGCATGTGCACTGCTGTGCTCACCCGTTCCTATGTCTCTGGAGGCCAGGGGTGGAGGTGTATGCATGTGCACTGCTGTGCTCACCCGTTCCTATGTCTCTGGAGGCCAGGGGTGGAGGGTGTGCATGTGCACTGCTGTGCTCACCCGTTCCTATGTCTGGGGCAGGGGTGGAGGGTGTGCATGTGCACTGCTGTGCTCACCCGTTCCTATGTCTCTGGAGGCCAGGGGTGGAGGTGTGTGCATGTGCACTGCTGTGCTCACCCGTTCCTATGTCTCTGGAGGCCAGGGGTGGAGGTGTGTGCATGTGCACTGCTGTGCTCACCCGTTCCTATGTCTCTGGAGGCCAGGGGTGGAGGTGTGTGCATGTGCACTGCTGTGCTCACCCGTTCCTATGTCTCTGGAGGCCAGGGGTGGAGGGTGTGCATGTGCACTGCTGTGCTCACCCGTTCCTATGTCTAGGGCAGGGGTGGAGGGTGTGCATGTGCACTGCTATGCTCACCCGTTCCTATGTCTCTGGAGGCCAGGGGGATGTCAGTCATCTTCTGCCGTTCTCCACCTTGTGCTTGAGAGATGATCTTACTGAACTTGGAGCTCACCATTTCGAGTAATCTAGCGAGGTTGCAAGCCCCCAGATCCACCTGTCTCTGCCGCAGCTCCACACCCTGCCACGCCTGGCTTTTTTTTTTTTTTTTTACAGGGATTCCGGGGACTGGAACTTACATCCCCAAGCTTCACCGGCCAATCTGCCCCACCAGTCCTCTTAACAAACGCATTTAATTCTCACAGATCCGCCTTACACTGGGTATCACGTCACAGCCCGCTTTTGGAAGGGAATCATGCTTAGAAGACTTAGTAGTTAGCTCGATGGCCCGTGACTGGCAGCCTGACCACAGCTAGGCTTACCCCCTGCCTTTCCCTCCCACTGCATCCCTACACTCCAGTTTTTAAAAAGCAAGTAATGATAAAGAAAGGGGACTCAGTCACCATATTGGGAAGAGGGACAGACAAAGGGTCTAATGGCCCCAAGTTCATCTTCCGGGAAACATTAACTTTAGGTTTAAATGGAGTGGAGAAGGAATTGGGGGGGGGGGGAGAGGAACAAAAGATACGAGTGCATAATTAAGCAGCTCTGATCAAGGGCATCTGATTGGCCAGTGTCTCAGTTCTGGTTCTGCAAGGTGGTCTAAGGAAGTTGTTACCTCCCTTGTTACTTTAGGGAAGCAGTCTGGTTCCTACAGGGTGATTACTTCTGCTCTCAGGGGAGCCTCACCCAACAGAGATGTTGCCTTTATCTTGAGGGTAATTGTGCTGTGAGGGTTCCCTGACCCTGGATGCCTTCAGTCTAGAAGGGAATGAGCGAGGTTGGGTGTAGCGATGTTTCATTTGTATTTTAATAAAGTTTGCCTGAAGATCAGAGAGTAAAACAGCCCCACTGGTCAGCCCTAGAGACCAAGCAGTGGTGGCACATACCTTTAATCCAATTAGCCACACTAGTTTGCCATAGAAACCTGGCAGAAGTTGTGCACGTCTTTAATCCCAGCACTAGAGAGGAATATAAGAAGGGAGGAGATAGCTCTCATTCTGTCTCATTCTGAGATTCCTGAAGGCAGGATCGCCATTTCAGACTGAAGTTGAGGTAAGAGTCAGTGGCTGGCTGTTTTGTTTTTCTGACCTTCAGGTTGAGCCCCAGTTCCTGTCTCTGGGTTTTTATTAATGGTGCTGCGGCTAGACAGACGGCTACTCCTGGAGTGGGTGGCATGCATGTGGGTGTCTGAACCAAAGCGAAGGAAGCACAGCACCAGGCTTTCCTCCAGGTACTCTGCAAGCTTCGGCGCCTTTACCAAAAGTAGAGCCTCACTGCCTGGTGCAGCAGCCTCAACCGAGCCCTCGCTGTGAGAAGTGAGGGCTGCATTGTTCCCAGCCTCTTTGCAGTGCCATGCGTACTCTAGGGTCCCCGTTGTGCACCGGCTGTCCATCTAGGTGCTAGCCTGATAGTGCAGACTCTCCCACCACCCTCCGTGGTGACACACAGAGCTGTCCATCATCTAGGTGCTAGCCTGATAGTGCAGACTCTCCCACCACCCTTCGTGGTGACACACACCAGCTGTCCATCTAGGTGCTAGCTCGATAGTGCAGACTCTTCCCACCACCCTCCGTGGTGATACACTTGGGACCCGAGTCATGGCCAGCCAGATGAGTTAAAAAGAAAACTGAACCTGCATGGAACATCAGATCTGGACCCAAGAGATGGCTCAGAGGGTCCATCTGAGTTCCCAAGCCAAACAACCTGACTTCAGCCCCCAGAAATCACATGTTAGAACAGAGCTTGCCTTTGCATGTTGTCCTCTGACCTCCACACACATGCCATGACACGTGCTTGAGTATGCACATGTGTACACATGCACACACAAAATAGATGTTTTAAAAAGAAAATTACTTTTTTTTTTACATGATCTGTTCTTCTAAGACATGTTCAAGGGAGTACTGAAACTGCCACCTCTGTAGTGAAAGCCGCTGGGTTCTTGTTCCCACAGGTCTCCACTCACAGTGTTTGCCATCCTCGAGTTTCTTCCTCTTTCAGTAGGTTTATTAGGCATGTGGGCAGGGAGCAGTGGCCTAGATTTGGGAGTGGTGAGCTGGTGGCAGAGGCTGTGGCATAACAGTCAAACCCAGTAACTTGTTTGTTGCCAGGCTATTAAAATTGGTGTCCCGCAGTTTAATATCAGGACAGACAGAACTAGTTGGGTATAGTGGAGCATGTGCCTGTAGTTCCAGTTGCTCTGGTTACTGAGGCAGACTCATAAACAAGTTCAAGGCCAAAGTGGTACCCTAGTGGTTTTCAGCCTTCCTACTTCTGCAGCCCTTTAATACGACTCCTCATGTTGTGGTGACCCCAACCATACAATTATTTTCATTGTTACTTCATAAGTGTAATTTTGCTACTGTTTATGAATTGTAATGTAAATATTTGTGTTTTCTGATGCTCTTAGGTGACCCCAGTCAAAAGGTCATTCAACCTCCAAAAGAGTCATGACCCACAGATTGAGAGCCGCTATGATAGAGAAACCATATGCATCCACCACACTCACTCTTAAACATACAGTCACAGAGATGAATCTCAAAAACAACATGCTCTGGCCTGCCTCCCTCCCTCCCTCCCTCCCTCCCTCCCTCCCTCCCTCCTTTCCTCCTTCCCTCTCTCTTTCTGAATCACATTTATGACAGTTCACTTTTTCTTTATAAAAAACAATCTTAGGCCCCCTTCCAGAATAAAGTTTACGTACTATGAGCACCTGGTGTTCTGAAACCTAATAGTGTCAGACTTAGGAAGCAAACCCAAGCCTGGTTACCGTTACATAATAGCATGCCAGAAGCTCCTTGGAAGTCAGAAGGTAGAGCTAGTGCACCCTGGGAACTCCAGCCTGATTGTGGGAGCAAAGTGGTCCTGAGGCTGGGTCCCGGAATTAAGCTGAGCTGGATACCAGGCATGCTCTGCCCACCTGACTCCAGTCAGCTGCAAGTCTACTTCCATATGCTGCTTAGGCATGGCTTCTCAGAAAGCTTGGCTTGGATGAGGAACTGAGGCACTGGCCCACAGTCCGGCCTCCCAGATGCTTCCGCAAGTCAAGTCTCAGGTGGCTAGATTTCCTCAATTTGAAGCTTTCTATTAAGGTCATGGGGTCAGTGTTCTCATCCCTGCTGTGTCTGCAGTTTTATCACAGTTCAAGTTCTCTTGGGAATATGGTTTCCTTCCCCGGAGCCCTTGAGTTCCACAGGCCTGGGCACGCACAGAAATGGAATGGTTTCGGGAAAAGGTACTGTCTTGAGGTCTAAATAGACTCACTGCAGGAATGTCGCCTGGATAAGAAAGCAGATTTCTGAAGGGCTGCAGATGGAATTCCTGCTTAGGCCCACAGACATAAGCCCGTCTTATAGACACACAGGTTCTGTAAATGGCAGGTCAGCGGGCTGGTGGTTGACCTTCCGGGTACTCTGGGATTCAGGTTTGACTGTGAGCTCTGTCAGGATCTCCTTGACCAAGTGAAAGAGAGCTGCCTGACTGTTGGCTTGAGAACAAAGTAAGAGAAAACGATCCGGAGCGAGGACTCGGTGTGTGGGGGACTGGAGTCTGGGGTTTCCATCCCCTCGTGTGTTTACAGGTCTCCCTGTGTTTAGCCTTTCCTTGTCATACCTCTTGTATAAAACAGAGTTAGCAGCAATGTCCTCCTTGGAGATGAGCCTCTGTTAGCACCTGCATGATAGAAGGTCATAGGGGTAAGGCGCTCCCTGTTGTTCTTGGCAGCGGGGTTCCCTGTTGTTGACTGAGCCCGTGTGGCTTATTTACTTTGTGGACACGTTCTCCACCCCGTAATGCTAGAAGCAAGGCAGAAAGTTACAGGTGCTCTCCAGCTCTAGCCTGTCTTTGTAGAAGGGGCTGTGGGCTGCCCCATGACAAGTGGTGTTGTGTGCATCCTGTTTGGAGCGGGTGAGAACTGCACCCGTGTCCTGGTCTTAGGCTCTGTTATTTGGGCCCTCTGACTATGACCACAATGGAAACCCGCCCTCTGTGTGTGTTCATGAACATCAGTGCTCTCTAACCCCAATGTGAAGAGCAGACTGTCAGTAAAGAGAAAGAGCCTGGCAGGGATTTGGGTGGAGTTGTGTTTGTGCTGACTTGTGTACCAGCTGGGGATATGTGTACCTCACAGATGGCATGAGGGTCAAGAACCATTTTAGAAATCCTGCCGTGGGCACAGTGAAGAGCGCCATCCAACTTGCTTCTGAAAGGGAGCTAGAGCATGCAGTGAGCTCTCAGTGACCACAGTCTGGAAGCAGATTCTGTATTTCAGTGTGAAAGCAGCCTCATGAAGTCTCTAGAGGCACAGCATGAAGAACCCACAAATCACGATTCTTTCCAAATACTTGGTGGCTGCGTCAGATAGGTGGCTCATAGCAAAGTGGGGGCAGCTCTGCCATGGGCCTCAGATGCTACCACCCTCAGCCCTTCGATGGCTGGAAACTATGGGTCTGCTCGTACAGTCCAAGGCCAGACACAGAGCTAGCTGAGGAATGACTGTTTGTGATTAAAGCTAGCCCAAGATCATTGGAATTAGGTTATGGACTTGCAGCATTCCGCCCTCCACACAACACTGGAGTTGATCCGACAACCAGGTTTTGTGCTGTTTGTGTCTGTAAGTTCTTACACAGTTTGTAATGGAAACTCCGGAGCAGAGTACAGTTTACTTTTGAACTTGGAAAAGTATTGTATTATTAACTATTAGTCCCACTTTGAGTAGTAAGCATCTTCTATCCTCTTACAGGGCTCTCTAGTGTGTGGCTTTGTTAGCGGCCTCTGTCACTGTCGCTGCCTGGAAGGAGAGAGGGACATGAACTGGGGTTCTGGGGAGAAGTAGCCAGGAAGTGGGCATCAGACTGGGTGTGATCTTCTTTATCAGAGATAGTGGCGTGCCTGTCCATTGCTTACGTCTTTAAGGTGGCCACGAGAAGTATCTGCTTCTGGGGAGTGAGCTAGCCTGGTCCTGCCTTCCCAAGCCTTGAATAGTTTCCAATCTGTCCCCTGGCCCTGCCATTTTCCAGGGACATCTTCACCTCCTAATCCTAACCCTACAAAGTTTAAAAGGAAGTGAACATTTTTTAAGTGAAATGCTTACAGATTTGTGTGTCATCCTTGTACGGGGGCCATGGTAGCCTCTGTCCTTCCACCTGTAGTGTACATGCTGCTGAAATGGACCTTTAAACCCTGAGTGATGAGTGACCACCTCCAGTGACAGCCTAAGAGATGCCTGGGAGAGTCGTAAGGCTTGTCCCTGCTGGGACTGTGATGGTGTTCCCAGAGGGACAGCACCTGAGGGTGGAACAAAAGCTGAGGGAAGCCCATGGCTACTAGTTATTTCTCCTCTCTCTTTCCTTACGACTGTCCTAAAGTGGGCAGCCCCCCTCTGCCAGGCCCTTCCACCAACAGGTTTCTGCCTGCCATGGGAGCAGTGGAGCCAGCTGACCATAGACTGAACCCAAACCATGAGCCAAAATAAATGCTTCCTTTGGTAAGATGATTTTTTAAAAAGATTGTTGGTGGTGGTGGAGTGGTGGTAGGGGTTGTGTATGGTGTGAGTGTGTGAATGCCAGCATACATGTGCCATGGAGCATATCCAGAGGGCAGAGAACTACTTTAGAGAGTCAGCTCTGGGGCTTGAACTCAGGTCATCAGACTTGTTCAGGAAGCGCCTTACACCCTGCGCCATCTCACTGGCCCAGGATGATGGTTTTTCCTGCTCTTTCTCACAGCAGCAAAGTGACTAATACACATGCCTTACCCCCTCCCAAGGATCCAGAAATACCAACATTTTGGTATATTTCCTTCTTCGTTTATGATAGATTCGTGCTGTAGCCCATGTGGGCCTCAGGCACAAGGTAATGTTTCTATATCAACCTCCCGAGTGCTAGGATCACAGATGTAATCCAGCTTTCCCCCTAAACTTAGTACATTTAACAAACAATGTTGGCATTTTAACCCAGTTGTCATGCCATGACTAAAGCTTACCTTTTTGTTTTTCCATGCTTTGTAAATATCAATAACCTCGTGGCCCTTCAGCAGTTCTCAGCCATTGTCTTAAAAATTAGAGGGCTGGAGCTACAGCATCGTAGCAGAGCACTGAACATGAGCAAAGCCTTGGGTGTGAACCCCAGAGCTAAAACGATGATGATGATGATGATGATGATGATGATGATGATGATAAAATTTAATTATTTATGCCATTGCTCATTTTTATTTTAAATTATTCTGTATTGACCATAATAAACCTTTGAACCCATTTCAGAGTATTCAAGATGGTTGTTGTGGTGGTTTGCATAGGAATGGCCCCCATAGACTCGTGTTTGAAAGCTTGGCCAATAGAGAGTGGCACTATTAGGAAGTGTGGCCTTGTTGGAGGAATTGTGTCACTGTAGGGTGGGCTTTGAGGTCTCACATGCTCAGGCTACTCCCACTGTGGCACACAGCTCACTTCCTGTTGCCTGCAGAACAAGAGGTAGAACTCAGCTACTTCTCCAGCACCTTCTCTGCCTGTGTGCTGCCTTGCTTTCCACCATGACAATAATGGATCAAACCTCTGAACTGTAAGCTAGTTCCAATTAAATGATTTCCTTTATAGAGGTGCCATGGTTTTGGTGTCTCTTTACAGCAATAATAACCCTAACTAAGACAGTTGCCATAAAAATAATTATGTATTCAAACGTTCTGCAGAATTGCAAATGTACTTTACCTTATGGAATATGTAAGATGGTATAAAATAAATTGTGCCTGTGTTCTCCTGTGTTCACATGGAGATGGCCACCTTAGGTCAGTGACAGGGCACACATCTTATCTGGGAACTTGATAGAGTGCGGACTCTTAGGCCAACTTCAACATACATTGAACCAAGATCCTTCTCTTAACTGTGCCGCACTTCACCCTTCCTGAGGGTCTAGGGGAACTCTATCAAGCTTGCCTATGAAAGGCCTGCTGTGCATGGCTTTCTCTTCCATCACTGGGCTGTTAGTGATGGTCTTTTCCTGTTTGTTCTCTTCCCCCAGAGCATGAATCTCATGGCTTCAGGAAATAGTCTCTCTACTGACTGTGGCATAGTTCGTTTGACTGATTCCCATTGTTAGCAGGTTGTTTTGATTCTCAGCAGGGAAGGTATTTTATGGCTGTTGGAAATACACCAGAATGAACTGGTCCGGTGGTTCCTTCCCCACTTCCTTTTAGTTAATTCTTGGAATGCTGCTATCAGACCAAAGGTACGATTGCTATAAATATTCTTTATATCCTCCTGGAGTGTGCAAAGTGCCCCGTGCTAGCCTAGGCCTGTGAGAGTGGTCTGCAGACAGGTGGGGGAGCAGAGCTTATGTCTCCATTTTTGTCGTGCCTCTAGGACTGGCTCAGAGCAGACGCTGAGGTCATTCAGGGTGCATAGAGGAGGAACATAAGTGACAGAGGGATGGGCAGTTGCCTGTGGTGGCAGAGTTCTTTCCTGGCCGAGTCCTGTGTAGTCACAGAAACCACTGGCTGGGAAGTGGCCTCTTCCGTGGTATGTGTGCTGTGTGCACAGCTCAGACTTTTCTCCCAGTGTCCCAGGGTGTAGGAGTGAAGTCTACCTATAGTAACTGCCGGTTTGAAGTGACTAGTCCGGAATCCCCAAGTCTGTAGAATGTGACGGTAACCAGGCTTGGGTTTGCTTCCTAAGTCTGACACTATTAGGTTTCAGAACACCAAGTGCTATATAGTACCATAAACTTTATTCTGGAAGGTGGCCTAAGATTTTTTTTATGAAGAAAAAGTGAACTGTCATCTCTATAAAGGTGATTCAATTAGAGTATGAACTTGGATGCACACACAGAAAGAGAGAGAGAGGGAAGGAGAGGGAGGGAGGAAGGCAGGCCAAAGCATGTTGTTTTTGAGATTCATCTCTGTGACTGTATGTTTAAGAGTGAGTGTGGTGGATGCATATGGTTTCTCTATCATAGCGGCTCTCAATCTGTGGGTCATGACTCTTTTGGAGGTTGAATGACCTTTTGACTGGGGTCACCTAAGAGCATCAGAAAACACAAATATTTACATTACAATTCATAAACAGTAGCAAAATTACACTTATGAAGTAACAATGAAAATAATTGTATGGTTGGGGTCACCACAACATGAGGAGCCATATTAAAGGGTTGCAGTAGTAGGAAGGCTGAGACCACTGGGGTACCACTTTTTGCCTTATTCCCTTGAGACAGGGTCTCTTACTGAACCTGGAGATAGCTTAGTGCCAGTAAACCCATGCAAATCTCCCATAGCACTGAATTACAGGTATAACAGCCATACCCAGCCTTTTCCATGGCTGCTGAGGATTTGAACTCAGATCTTCATGGTTGGTAAGCAGTTGTTCTTAGTTCTTACCAACCGAGCAGTTTCTCCAGCTCTTACATAATTTTTAAAGATTTATTTGTTTATTTGTTTGTTATGTATACAGTGTTCTGCTGGCATGCATGCTGACACACCAGAAGAGAGCATCAAGTCGCATTACAGATAGATGTGAGCCACAGTACAAATGCTGGAAATTGAACTCAGGACCTCCGGAAGAGCAGTCGGTGCTCTTAACCTCTGAGCATCTCTCCAGCCCCTCTTAAGTAGTTTTTATTAACAATTAATATTTTGTTCCTTAAATATATCATAATTTTCCATGTATCTTTTGCAGCCCTCTGAGATGCCACTGAGCTATCATAGATAAAGCTGCTGTAAACGTTCTTGTAGAAATCTTTAAAACTGTCTTACTGAAGCCAAGTTACATGCCATTAAAGCCCACTTGTAAGTTCTTAAGTCTGTGTTTTTTCAAGATTTGAACAGTAGTCACCACAGTGCAGTTTAGAAATTCCTATTGTCCCCAAACCTTCATGTCCATCCTGTCCTCTGCTGGCCCTGAGCAGCCAACAATCTGTTTTGTCTCATAAATACTAAGAAGTTTTATCTAAATGGAATCTTAGAACATGCTTTGGGGGACTTGACTTTAGATGGGGGAGTGTGTATGGGGGTGGGTGCTCATGGAGGCCAGAGGACAACCTCAGGTATTTCTCAGGAGTCTTTTCTGACACTGACCTAGGGATCCCCCTGTCTGTATGTCACAAACATACATCACCAGGCCTGGCTTTGTGTGGATGCTGGGGCTGAACTCAGGCCCACACAATGACACACAAGTGCTTTAGTAGAGGAGACAGCTCCTCAGAGTTTGACTTCTTAACTTCCATTTTTGAGTTAATCTGTGTTGTAAAATATATCAGTAGTAGTAGGCTATTCCTTTGTATTGTTAAAGGATTTGCTTTTATGAAATGACATTATCTATTTATGAACTGATAGGCATTTTAATTGTTTCACTTAGTTTGGTTTTGGTTATTTATATAGTTTTGGTTATTACAAATGCTTCTGGAAACATAATGTTGTTGTGCATATGTATTTGTATAGATTTCATTTTTATGTCTCGGGTGAATTTTTTAAGAGTGTAGTTGTCGAATCAAGTTTATGTTCAACTTTTTAAGAATCTGACAAACTATTTTCCCAAGTGTCTGTGCCATGCTAGACTCCAAGCAATAATGTGTGAGGGATTTGATTTCTCCACTTTCTCAGCAACATCCAGTGCTGGCCATATTTATTATAGCCTGTCTTCATTGCTTTTCTATTGTGCTGAGACTCCATAGCCAATGCAAGCTTATAGAAGAAAGGATTTAATGGGGCTTTACTGTGGAATAATAATCCCTTTGTACGCCATGAAGATTTGTCACTTGGTTTAATAAACAAATTGGTCAATAGCTGAATAGAATAAGGTAAGATGGGAGAGCCAAACAGAGAATGCTGGGAAGGAGAAGCGAGGACTCAGGGGTTGCCAGCCAGACACAGAGGGATCAAGAGATGAATGCACTATGCTAATAAAGAAACTACCATGTGGCAGAGCGTAAATATGGAATATGGGTTAACTTAAAGTGTAAGAGCTAGTTAGTAATAAGCTTGAGCTATTGGCTGAGCATTTATAATTTAAATTAAGCCTTTGAGTGAGTTATTCAGGGAAATGGCCCCTGGGTATTTGGGAACAGGCAAGTGGGAGAGAAATGCCTACTTCCAGGGCTTACAGTTTAAGAGGGTGAGTCCATGACCATTATGGTGGGGAGCATGGTAGCAGGCAGGCAGGCATGATTCTAGAGTATTAGCAGAGAGCTTGCATGTTGAGATAACCACAAGGCAGAAGAGAGATAGCTGGGAATGGCTTTGGCTTTTGAAACATCAGAGTTCTCTTCTGGTGACGCACATCCTCCAACAAGACCACTTTCCAGAAAGTTCCACCAGGTGGGGACCAAACATTCAAATATATGAGCCTCTGGGGCTATTCTTTGTTTTTTTTTTTTTTTTCAAGACAGGGTTTCTCTGTGTAACAGCCTGCTGTCCTGGAACCAAATCTATAGACCAGGCTGGCCTCAAACTCACAGAGATCCTCCTGCCTCTGTCTCCCCAGTGCTGGGATTAAAGGCATGTGCCACCACTCAGCCTAGAGAGCTGTTCTTATTCAAACCACCACACAACCATTCTCTTGAGCATGTGACAGTGTAGCATTATAGTTTTTATTAACATAATTTTTATTGATTATTTGGGAAATTTCACATAATACACCCTGATCACCTGTTGTGGGAATTTTGATCTCATTGTGACACTCCAAGACTATTGTAAATAAAGTTTACCTTGAATGGGGGTGGAGCTAGCAACTATCTGACTGGAATTGGCCATAGAGAAACCAACAGTTTGAATAGAGAAGACACACAGGAAGGAAAGGGCAAGGACTTGAGCTTGGTGATTCCTTTTGGTTTTAGGACACAACTCCTGATGGGTCTCCAGCCAAAAAGCAAGGTCAGCTTGTTGCTTCTCAGCTTCTCTGATCTAACAGGTTTCCACACACACCCCCATCTGACTTCCAAGTCTTTGCTGGCAAATAGAATGATAGATACTTAGTTTAAACCTATATATCATGGCCCTGGCAGCCACGGCACCAGAAGGTCCTCTAGGCCATGGCCTGATTGGCCATGGGGCATTGACTGTGGGACTGTGGAGCCCAGATGATAATTGAAATACTGCAGGAGAAGCTTCCTTGTCCTTCACAGCCAGCTGGAACACGGATCATGGCCTCCCACAAACCACAGACCTCTACCTGGCATCCAGCATCAGCACCTGCCACAGACCTCAGTTGCTCCAGTGCGACGCGGACCAGACACCAACATGATCCCCAGCAACAGCCCGACCCACAAACATTCACCTAGCCTCCCCAGCATGGCCCTTGGTAGCAGTATGGACCACAGACGTTAACATGGCCTCAGGTGGCAGCACAGGCCAGGCCATGCACGTCAACATGGCCTCTAGCAGTAGCTCAGGCCTGGGACGTGGACAGTGGTTCAGCTTCTCTCTACCGTGTGTGCACCACTTAGTTCTTCCGTCCTTCCCACCCCTCCATCGTGAATCCGCTCCTCCCAGTGGCTCTGAGAACTAGCACATCCCTCAGTTTACTTTTCACCCACACAGCTCTACGTGCAAACGCCTACTTACCACAAGTCTGCCTCAAGGCCGCTGGCCTCTGAAGCGCAGTAAATCCTGGCCCACTGAGACTTCTGCAGTCACAGCCATGCTTCGGGTTTTCCTCTTCAGGGGTGGTGATGTGCTCCTGGATCTGGTTCCCCGCTCGGAGGTGGAATAGGTGCTGGAGCTGACTGACTCAGAGTGCTGTGTCTGGGCTGGGGTAGCAGCTGAGCTGCTTAGGCCTCCTGGCACTGGAGTTTTAATTGGCATTTTCTTAAAGTTGAATGATGTAGAGGACTTTTCCATCTGATCAGTAATCATTTTATGTGACAAAATGACTACCTAAATTTTTGCCAGTGCTTTTTAAAACACTTATTTTTTAATTAAAATACAATTACATTATTTCCTCTGCCTCTTTCCTCCATCCCTTTCATTCCTCCCAGCTCCTTCTCAAATTCATGGCCTCTTTTTTTAATTATTACTATTACATGTATGCACACACACAGGGATGACAATCTGCTAAATCATTTAGTTTTGCTTGTATGTATATGTTCCTAGGGCTGTGTAGTGATATTTCATTTGTATTTTAAATAAATAAAGCTTGCCTGAAGATCAGAGAGTAAAACAGCCATATTATCCATCCTTATAGACCAGGCTGCAATAACACACACCTTTAATCCCAGTAGACACACTAGTTTGCCATAGAAACTGGGTGATGCATGCCTTAATCCCAGAACTCAAGAATTTATAAAACGGGAGGAGACAGCTCTCAGTCTCAGTCTCACTCTGAGATTCCTGGAGGCAGGTTCGCCATTTTTGTACTGAGGTCGAGGTAAGAACCAGTGGCTGGCTGCTTTGCTTTTCTGACCTTCAGGTTGAACCCCAATTTCTCCCTCTGAGTTTTATTCATTGTGCTTCAGGGCTAACCACTTAGTATTGGACAACCATTTCAGGAATGCTTTTCATTTAGAGATGGAGCTCTGTGAAACTTCCCCATTCACATTGCATGTCAGCCAGTGGTGTCACTGCTCAGGCCTTGTTGCAGCAACCCTGTTGTGACTTCATGGGTGTAGCTTCCCTGTCTAGAAAACACAGTCGTGCAGCAGACTGCCTGGTCTTCTGGCTCTTCCAGTCTGTCTGCACCATCGTCTGTGACATTCCCTGACCTGAGTGCAGGAGTTTGTAGTCAGAGACTGCTCGTTTGTTTCCCGACCACCCAGCCCGAGTAAACACACAGAAACTATATTAATTGCAGCATTGTTTGACCTATTAGCTTAGGCTTCTTCTTAACTCTTATATCTTAAATTAACCCATTTCTGTTAATCTGTGTATCACGATGAGACTGTGGCCCACCAGTAAGGTTCGGGTGGCATCTTTCTTTTTCGTCAGCTACATGGCGTCTCCTTGATTCCTCCCTCCCCCTCCCTCTCTCTCTCTCTCTCTCTCTCTCTCTCTCTCTTTCTCTCTCTCTCTCTCTCTCTCTCTCCACACACATATATGTTCGGATTTCCCACTACTCGAGATGTGTGTGTGTGTGTGTGTGTGTGTGTGTGTGTGTGTGTGTGTGTGTTTGAATTTCCTACCTAGCTCTGCTCTGGCTGGAACAGCTTTATTCATTAACCAGTGAAAATAAAACATATTCACAGTATATAGAGGGGAATACCACATTATCTCCCCTTTTCTGTCTAATTAAAAAGGAAGGTTTAAATTTTAAAATAGTAAAATTACATATAACAAAATAGGTATCAAGCAAGAGTTACAGTTACAATATTTAGTCATCTATTCTGTCTTTGTGAATCTAAAGTTTTATATCCTTTATCATAACTAAGGAAAGCTATATCTGTCTTCAAATCTTCAAAGACCCCAGAAGGATAAAATATTACCAAGTAAACCATAAGGGCATTGTAAGCACCTTCCAAAGTTTTAGAATTGACAGAGACATCTCACTGCCTGGACAGTCACCCACAGCTCTTCTGTAATGTTGGGGCACCCATCCTCAGCCTACAGGCCCATAGTATCTGGCAGACTTTTCCATGAAGCAGGAAATTTGGAAGGCTGTTCTGCCTATCTTGGCAGTTTGTCAGTCACTCTCTTCTGTATCCTGCAGAATGTCTGGCAGTTTCTTCTGTGAAGCAGGAACCCTGAAGGACCATCCTGTCTTTTGGAAAGTTCAGCAGTCACTTTTCTGTGGGTCCTGCATGTGCAGGTCATATAGTATACCATCAAGAAGTCCAGAAAAAAGCAGTTTTTTGCCCAAATGGCTAGCCTTGTCACATTGAAGGCAAATTCCATAGAATGTTTTTTTGATGCCCATCAATGCCCATTATCTGAAGTAATTGGTGCTGCCAGAAGCAGACATGTCTCACTGTTGAGAAAAGTCGAAGTTCTTACATTTTAAATGCCATATTCTGTAGGTATTTGAAGTGTTGAAGATGATCTAACTGAAATATATCTCTATATATCTAGAAAACCTAACTAATATGACTACAATTTGACTATTAGGGCTATCTATTCATCTGCAATTTTTAATTATACATTACATTTTTAATGAGCTGTCTAAACAGTAACAGAAATACATTTAACAAAATTGCCCTTAAATTTGTATCAATAGATCAAGATCCATTCCAATGCAAAGTATTCATCTCTGTATCATATCTCCCAAGAGAGGGAAGGGAGGGAGAGAGGGAGGGAGGGAGGGAGAGAGAGAGAGAGAGAGAGAGAGAGAGAGAGGAGAGAGAGAGAGAGAGAGAGAGAGAGAGATTGACTGTGACCATTAACGATTTATACCCAACCCCTTTTAAATGAAAACAAACATTTATAAACAATCATTTTGGGAATTTGGGCATCATTTTGTTCAAACTGTTTCCTGCTCTTTGTTAGGGTAAGTATTTTTAGGGGTTCATGGAGACCTTTTAGGGGGGTATTGTTCTATCAAACCACATTAGCCTGGAAGGAATCTACAGGTACCCATCCTCTGTGAAAATGAAAGCAGAATTTCTTTTTCAAAGTAACACACCCTTAACTCAAATTTTGAAGTCAAGATACCCTTAAAATATATATGTTGGTTTAGCTTAGCAGCTCTCCAAATCAGATTTCTCTCTGTAGTCAAAAAATTCAAAGAAAACACAACAATATACATAATCCAGTCTCTCTGTGTATTTTCCATCTTTACATGGCTTATTTTTCTTTACTCCTTTAATCTATGACTGTCTGTACTCTTTTATATTACTTTTACTGTCCCTTTAAAGACTTTACTTCTTTTTATAACTGTCTGTATTCTTCTTCCTCTTTCTCCCAAGCCTACATACATTTTAAAACACACTGTATCTTATTTAGAGGCCTTTTATGTCTGAATGTGTCCTGTTGTGTATCTGAAATCCTTTTATGACAAGGAACATTTTAAAATGGTAAGCAGTGTGGTTGCAGAGCCCTGGATGCTGGCTCCACCTCTCTTGGCCTTTCAATATAGCAGAGGTACATTTCTGCCAGCTCTGGAACTGCTAGGTAGGAGCCGTGCTCACCTCCTCAACTCTGGGAAGCACTGTGTGCAGCACATAGACCCTTTTTATCTCAGTAAAAGCTAAATCTGCCATGCATCATGCTGTGTGGCCTGGAAATGTCTCTGTGTATGTCAGCAGGAATCCACCATGCTTTCCTACCTGTGCACACCTAGCAGACCTGATCTAGCTGCTTTTCCAGGCAGGGGTGCTGAGCGGCACGCATGCTCAAACCGCAAGCATACAAGCACCTGGACCCAAAGTGTGTGGCTGGCCTATGGGCGCCATTTTGTAGTTGGAGACTGCTTCTTTGTTTCCCGACTGTCCAGCCTAAATAAACAGACAGAAACTATTAATTGCAACACTGTTTGGCCTCTTGGCTCAGGCTTCTTATTAGTTAACTCTAACATCTTAACCCATTTCTATTAATCTATGTATTGCTACAAGGCTGTGGCCTATCAGTAAGGTTCTGTTGGCAGCGTCTTTCTCGTTTGGCAGCTACATGGCGTCTCCTTGACTCTGCGTACTCTCTCTATTTATCTCTGTTCAGATTTCCTGCCTACCTCTGCTCTGCTAAACCATTGGTCGGAACAGCTTTATTCATTAACCAATGGTAATAAAACATATTCACAGCGTACATCAGGGGTTGTGTCACGGATGTATCGGTTCAGCTCAGGCACCCCACCATCAATTGTTCTTTGCGTTTGACCAGTTGTAGGCTTCTGCAGTGGTCTCCGTCCACTTCAGAAGGAAGCTGCTTTGATGAGTGGAGGGGCGAGAGCCACACTTAGCTGTGGTGTAAGTGTCTGGAATACAGTTAGGGATGGTGCTCAGTTGGAAGAGTGGCAGCAGTGGGTTCTCTGAGATCCATGATGCCTCTGGCCAGGAGTGGTTGCTAGGTTTCCAGTCCCAAGCATGATTTTCCACCTGTTGAGACCTAATATCCAGCTAGACAGCCATTTGTTACTGCCAGAATATAAGTGCCACTATTGCACCTTTAGGGATAGCGTGCCCTGCTGGTCATTGTGGCTCGTGAGCATTCCCTTGGCAGCTTTCATAGCACCATTAGGTAATAGAAGCTAGTCCTCAGGAGGAGGCCCTCAGGCCTGGTCCAGCTTGAACGCACTGAATCCTGTGGGCCAAATATACTGTTGTCTTCAGCAATAAGGACATACCTTCAACTCCTGGGAGACAGCCCAGGGCAACAGTCATAACCTGTGTTGTCTGGGGAGCCTCCCCTGACCCAAGCCTGAAAGGAGGTTTCTCAGACCTGGTACTGGCGTTTGTTAAATAGTCTACAGCTCTCAGAAAGAGCATTATCGTAAGTAGCTTCCCTTCGTGTGTGAGTGTGTGTGTACCTACGCTTTGTCTTAGTGACTAATTTATCACTGTGAAGAGACATGACCAAGGCAACTCTTAGGAAAGAAAGCATTTAACTGAGTGATTTCTTAGTTTCAGAGGTTAGGAAGCAGACAGTAATAGCACTGGAGCAGTAGCTGAGAACTTTACATCCTGAACCAAAGCAGGGAGAGGGCTAAGACAGAGACTAGGAAACCTCCAAGCCTACCCCAGTGAAACGCATCCTCAAGGCTTCCTCAAGGTCACACCCACTCCACCACCACACCTCCTAATCCTTCCTGAACAGTTACACTAGGGACAAAACACTCAAATGTATGAGCCTATGGCGACTGTCCTCATTTAAGCAACCATACGCTTCCATATATGTACTGTATATAAAGTAGCATTCCCTATGGCTATTTCAGACATCCCAGTCCAGTGTTAATACCTCCCTCTTCCCGTCTCTCACGTTAAATCACCCAGATCCTGCTATTCTGGTCTATAGAGCTTCTCCACCCCAAAGGTTCATGTTCACTTCCCTGCTTCTGCAGTTATTCCAGGCTGTATACTCCTGTGTGAAGATTTAGGGCTGGAAACCACAGATGAGAGAGAACACGCCACATTTGTCATACTGTCAAGTTCCACCCATTTACCTGTAAATTTCATGATTTCATTTTCTTTACAGTTGAATATAAAGTCTCATTATCCATTCATTAGTGGAAGGACGTTTAAGTTTCTGCATCTTAGTGACTATGAGTAGAGTGGCTCCATTGCCTTCGGACTGTGGTGAGGAGGAGCAGCACACTGGAGCAGCCAGACAGCAGAGCGAGCCAGGGAAAGTGGAGACTGAGGACAAGACAGACCCTTAGAGTCACATCCCCAGGGTCCCTGTCATCTGCTGATGAAGGCAGAGCCCCCAGTGCAGTCAGTTCCTAAAATCCCAGCCCCTGGCAGCAGGCCTTCGATACATGAGCCTTCGGGGGACAGTTCAGACTCAAACCCTGAAGCACAGCACCAGCTGGGCCTCTCTTCTGGTGTTTGGTATTACTGGTTTTAACTTGGCTATTCTGGGGATGCGAGGCTGCACGTCATCATGGCTTTTGCTTTCCTAATGACAGCCATGGAGAGCTTCTAGACGTCGCTGGCTGCTTATTCATTTTCTGCTCGATGTGCTTCAGTTTCATGGATTCTGTTATGAGCCACTTTGCTGAGTCCAGAATGCTCTGAGTGCATAGTGTGGCCACGTGTCATTCATTAGATACATGTATTAGAAAAAGATTTCCCTAATAATTTCTATGCTCTTTTGGCATTCTAAAATTAGAATTTGATTTTAATGAGTTTCTAATCAATTTCTCTGCCTTTAAAAAACATTGTAAGGATTTTTTTTCTTTTCTGCCTGCTCTAAAGGTTGCAGAGATACCTTCCTGATGGATGGCTGAACAGAAGTCCTCATTGCTCGCCTCCTCCACACAGAAAAGCTAACGATGCAAAATTGTGTTCCGAGGTGAGTGAGCATTGGAGTGCCTGGGAATTAGAGAGACTGGATTCCTATGAGAATGTGAGGCCAGGGCGACAGCACAGTAAGGAAAAAGTATCTTGGTGCCTGCCACTCGACACCCACAGCTCGAGGAGACCAGCCTCCCTGCGAGGGCGACAGAGGGGCCCATCACACAGACAGTGTGTGCTCGCAATTTTCACTCCTGGAAGTTTGCGTAACCTTCAGGCTCCCTGATGTCAGGAACCTTGAACGTGCAAGAAAAAGGAGCTCACATAGTCCACTGACTGCCACCCGCGCCCCAGGATGCTATTACTAAAGCCAGCTTGAAAGGATATCTGGAGTCAAAATCCTCACCTGTGTGTTCCCATCTTTGGGACTCCGCAGACGTTCACTGTGCCCTGTATTGTAGGGACAGGCACTGTGACAGAACAGTGTCACCCTCTAGAATCAGCAGACCAGGGTACCTTCTCTTTGAGAGGGGCTGGCTGTCAGGAGCATGACTAGCCATAAGCACCGAGGCTCATGAAGGCCCATGAACTCCTGCCACCTGTTCCCAGTGCAGCCCACTCAAGTCTCATCATCAGCAGTAGTGCAGTGCTCATGCTGGTCTGCCTATGCGGCTGTGCCAAAGGGGCCCTGGACATCCCATGGAGTCCAGCATTGACCAGTCCCCAGATGAGCATGACCAAAGAGAACATACTCAGCTCGGCTGTGTAGTCCACCTGGGTGCACTATAGAAGCACAAAGGAGCACCAAGATTCTGCTCCCGCCTCACCCAGGAAGTGAGGCTGCCTTACCCAAGCACCCTGTCTGACCATAGAGTACAAGCCCCTCCAAGGAGTTTCCACCTTCCTGTGAGTGTCTAGATGCATCCTCGCTGTAAACCCTGGTTACAGGGGCAAGTTCTATCCCATGAGCATTGCCGGAGCCAGCCATGCTGAAAGCCTGTGCTGTAGCAAAGCTAGCATCAGCAGATCCTGAGGACCTTTAATTGTCCAAAAGGGCTGTGACTCCCACTGTAGGAGAACCTCAACCCCATCTCTGTGCTGTGCCTTCTCTGCTTTGGAGTGCTCCACAGAGGAGTCGGTGGGTTTCACCTCCAGGGCTGCACACATTGCACACGCTACACAAAATCATTAGTCGCAACCAAAGAAGTTATAGGGAGACTGTTCTGTGGTGGCCACTACAATGCCAACATTGCTACCAAAATGGTAGCGCTGTCTGAACTCCAGCCACACAGATCTCAGTGCAGGAAGGAGTGTGAGGAATTGAACAGATGAGTGACCTGACGCCTCTCAGAGGAAACCCTGACTGTGACAGGAAGTTCCAAATAACCTAAAGGGATGAAATGTTTGGTAAAGAATGAGAAGGAACGATTAGTACTGGGGCGAGAAAGGGGCCTGTGGGGAGGGGCGTAAAAGGCACTGCAGGGATGAATATGAGCCAAGGAGAGGACAGATGTATCATAGTGAAACCCATTCTTTTTTACACTAATTTACAAAGAAACAATTCAAAGATAAAGGAATGATTATATTTTAAAAAGTTGGATCCAAAAGAATACAGACAGTGAGATGATACTAAAGAGATACTACATATTATGAGTGCAAGAGTCCATAGAGTATTACATTGAAAAAGAACCAAACAGCAATCTTGAGATGAAAAACTTACTAAATTAAATAAAAAATGCAGTTGCTAGCCTCAACAGACAATCTAGATTAAGCAGAAGAAAGAATATCTGAACTCATGACTTTATCCCATCTCACCACATGCCGTATCTATTCTCTAAGTCCAGCCAGGCTGGCATGTGCTACATCCCCATCCAGCCAGGCTGGCATGTGCTACATCCCCATCCAGCCAGGCTGGCATGTGCTACATCCCCATCCAGCCTGGCTGGCATGTGCTACATCCCCATCCAGCCTGGCCAGTGTTTTATTGCTGTTAAGAGACACCATGACCATGGCAACTCTTATTTTTTAGAAACATTTAATTGTGGGGTTCACATACAGTTTTAGAACCATGACCATCATGGTGGGGAGTGTGGCAGGTAGACTTGGTGCAGGAACAATAGCTAAGAGCTTACATCCTGACCCACAGGATGGAGGAAGAGAGAG
Organism: Arvicola amphibius; assembly: GCF_903992535.2. Classification (NCBI taxonomy): domain Eukaryota; kingdom Metazoa; phylum Chordata; class Mammalia; order Rodentia; family Cricetidae; genus Arvicola; species Arvicola amphibius. The sequence goes on from NC_052057.2 coordinate 45,036,384, forward strand.
AGGCTGGGCCTGGCTTGGGCTTTTGAAACCTTAAAGCTCACCCCCAGTGATACTTCCTCCATCAAGGAAGGCCACACCTCCTAATCCTTCTCAAGTAGTACCACTCCCTGGTGACAAAGCATTCAAGTCTGTGAGCCTATGGGGGCCATTCTCATTCAAACCACCACACTCCTTATCAAAGAAACCTCTCTTTGCGGAAGACACAGATCATCACTGAAAACTACAGTTGGTCAAAGTGAAGAGAATAGCCTGACCATGAGGTACCAAGCCCCAACTGATACATCTACAATACAATTCCTGCACCCAAGGCTCAGGAACATAAGGGAGAGGGTAGAACGATTATAAATGGCTGAGGGTCAGGAGGTCTGCTGTGAGGTTGTGGCTCCTAAAAGTAACAAGGAAGCTCTACCCATGATACCTCAGTGAGACCTAGGTGAGACCTGAACAATGACAGCACTGATGACAATCTAACAGCTACTGAAGATCTCATGATACCCCACCCCTCGACAGAGCCCAGGGGTGAGGCCCCTAACTAGTTACCCAGTACCAAGGGTCAGCCCCGAAATCATACATATAGTTTAACACTAAATGGACCCAGCAGGTTGTGTTTACATATTGATGCAAATGTGTAACAGTAATTAAAGAGATCATGAATTTGAGAGGGAGTAAAGGGGATGTGGGAGGAGTTGAAGGGAGGAAAGGGAAGAGATAACTGATGTAATTGTATTTTAGTTCAATTTATTTTAGTTTTAAAAAGACTATTTGAACTTGAAGACAGGCCTTTTGAAAGCTCAGTCAGGGCAAGAATATGTACTCAGGATTTCTGGGATACCATTAAATGAACAAAGAGTATATTTTTTGAATACTCAAAGGAAAAAGTTAAGGACACAAACCATTTCAATGAAATAATGTGAGAAGAATTCAAATCTTGAATTGCAGACATATATGCAAATGAGGTATATTAGAGCCACAATTTGACAAGAAAAGAACTTCAATACAGGATGCTGGAGTCAAGCATAAGTGCTGAAGTTCAAAGCAAAGAAAATATTTTAAAATCTATTTTAACATAGGAAAGCCATAGTCACAATCCAGGATGTTCCAGTTGGATTAATAGCAGATTCCTTTCTGGGCTGTTGGGGGCATGCACCTTTAAACCCAGCACTTGGGAGGCAGAGGCAGGCAGATCTCTGTGAGTTCGAGGCCAGCCTGGTCTACAGAGTGAGGTCTAGGACCACCAGGACTGTTGCACAGAGAAACCCTGCCTCAAAACAACAACAAAAAACAAACAAACAAAACAAAACAAATAGCAGATCTCTCAGCAGAAGCCACAGGCCTTGAGGGGATAAAGTGATGTACTGAGGTCCTGAGAGAAAATCACTTGAGACTAAAGCTGCTGTGCCCAGCAAAGCTAGCCTTTGGGAATGAAGAAGAAATAAGATCTTCTGTGGTGGTTTGAAAGAGAATGGCCCCCAAAGGTAGTGGCACTGCTAGAAGGTATGGTCTTATTAGAGGAAGTGTATCCCTGTGGAGGTGGGCTACAAGGTCTTATATATGCTCAGGATACTGCCCAGGGTAACACACAGACCACTTACTGTTGCCTACAAGATGCAGAACTCTCAGCTACTGCTCCAGCACCATGTCTGCCTGCATGGCCATGCCCCCACCATAATGATAATGAAATGAACCTCTGAACTGTAAGCCAGCCCTAATTAAATCTTTTCCTTATAAAAGTTACCGTGGTCATGATGTCTCTTCACAGCAATAGAAGCCCTAACCTTCCCAGACAAAAGAGGAAATTCATGACCAGAAAACAGCTTTTTTGACCCCCTGCTCCCAAAGATGGACTACCATCCCACAACACAAAACACATTTAGTCCAGCTTGCACTTCTGTAGTCTTAAAACTTCTAACACTATTCAAAATTTCATGTCCAAAATCTCTTCTGAGACTCAAGGCTAAATCTTCTAATTTTCAGGCCCTTTTGTAAAAATCAAAACTGCAAGTCTCATGCTCCCATTAAATGGTGATACAGAGTGAACAATCCCTTTCCAACCAAGGAGGAACTGGTTCTCTCCTTCCACCATGTGGGTCCTTAGGATCAAACTCAGGCCATCATGCTTACTGGTAAGCTCCAGATTGGGCGAGAGACCCTGTCTCCAAGAATAAAGTGGAAGAATGGTTAAGGAAGACTTTCAGAACCAGAGGCTTACTGCTCTGATTCCTGAGTGCTGAGCTTTCAGGATCACGCAGAGGCGTACCTACATGCCTTGAGAATCAACGTCCTCTGCCAGTATTTGCCTTGCTTGCTACGAGGCCCCTTGGGCGCCAGTAAGATGGATGCAAGCTGGTGGCAGACCATGCTGTCATACATGTCAGGCTGCCAAAGTCGTAGGCTCATGAAGGCCTCGGCCAAATTTCAGAGGCAATCCTTGCTACAATCAGTGTGTCTAGGACAATGCCGAGAGGGCAGTGTGTGAAAGTATGAGAGTAAAGTCACGTGCCAGGAAGGAGGGACATCGAGGCCGACTGCAGGCACAGCAGAACCAGAAGAGAGGAGCTGTTCAGTCTGCAACTGGCAAGGCTTTGGGGGCCTTTGGGCTCCATTCCCCAGCCCAAGGGTCTGCTCATGACAGTCTCCTTACACATCTGTTCTCTGTACACACTACACACGGGTCTGCTCATGACAGTCTCCTTACACATCTGTTCTCTGTACACACTACACACGGGTCTGCTCATGACAGTCTCCTTACACATCTGTTCTCTGTGCATACTCTACACACAGGTCATTTACTAGTCATTCACTCATTTTTCAGCTTCTAGAGTTTCATCCTAGAAGGTTTATTCTTTTAGAACAAAGTACTTTTAAAAGTTTTCAAAGCCATACAGGTGACAGATTTTTTTGTTTGTTTTTTGGGTTTGGGAGGCTTGGGTAACGGTTGCTGGGGATTGAACCCAGGTACTCTCCTGAGCTACATCTTCACACTCTAACATCTATGTAGGTACACTGAATAACCTCACTGATGGCCAAGCCTGCCCCATCCCCACTGCCCACCACATGTTCACACTTCAGATTTTGAGGCAAATTCTAGTAAACTCTTCAATATGCATATTTAAAACTCTTAATTTCCATTTCCTCTGTAAGGACTCTAGAAATACAGTCACACACTGAGGTACTAACATTTAGGGCTTCAGCATCTGAATTTGAAGGAAGCAGAGTTCAGATCACAACAAAATTAAAAACTCCTTAGTGTGCTAAAATTTCTAGTTAGCACCCAACTTGACAATAATTTTGCTTTAATTCATCCAATAAGTTCTACACATTGTACTTTCATATATATCTTAAGTCCCCCTTTGATGGGTTTATATTTTTTCTTTTATTGAAAATAAATGTTTAAAAAAAGAATAGATTTTTTAACGCACTCTATTCTGATAATAGTTTCTCTTCTCCCAGCTTTTCAGAGAACCCCCCACCTCCCCTCCCACTGGTCACTGAACTGTTAGAATTTTACCAATGAAACAAGTCTCATAGATTGTCAGTGGGTGATTTCTTCCCTGTCCTCTTTTTGTATGAGAAACTATCATTGAACTTGAAGGTCCCTTGGCAAGTTGGCTTTGTAGGTAACAGTGATTCTTTCATCTCCTCCTTTGACAAGTGACTTGCCTCCATCTTGAACACCTAGGGCTGCAAAATGACACTTTTCAGATTTTATCATTCCTTTATTTGGCGGCTGCTTGTTTGCACTGTTCCATCTCCAGGTGGCACAGTATTGCAGGAAATCCAGAAAAAAAAAATGTTGCTCAGTATTTTCTCATTTAAGAAGAATCAGTGATTTGGTGACTAGTGTCCTCCAATGTCACAAATAAGGCTTTCTTCTTCATTTTCTCTGTATGTGTGTGCACATGCCTGTGTAGAAAAGACCAATCTTCAAGGAAGACATTGTTTTCACGGATTGAATCACCTAGCACTTTCTTGGAAAATCAATTGACCATAACTTTTTGGATCTGTTTTTGGATTCTTTTCTGTGCCACTGACTTATTGGAAAGTCCTTATGCTAATACCATGCTGGTTTTGTTTCTGTACTTACAGCAAGTAAAGTTGGGTTATATGAATTGTTAGATAAAATGTTACATAAAATCATTCATACAAATCATTTTCATTCTCCCAGGACATCTATCTTTCTAGATAAATCATAAATCAGCTTGTCAGTTTCCATAAGATAAGATTTTTGAGTCTTCTAGTCTGTGTCTCTCCTCACTGATTTAGGACTTCTCTTCCATAATGATTTTTGGTTTTCAGAATATTGTGCTTTGTCAGTTGTATCCTTAAGTTTTTCTCATTTGTCCTGTTCTTGTACAGCTTTGTAGTATTACATAAACAGAATCATGATTTGTGTTAATTAGCCAAGCTTTATTTTGGCTCCATAAAATCCCCTAAGTACATGGCCATGTCGCCCACAAATGAAGGTAGTTTTACTTCTTTTTAGTCTGTGTTCCTTTGAGTTCCTATTCCTGCACATTGCGTGGGTGGGGGTTCCTAGTGAGACACTCAGTAGGCATGGAGTGGATATAGCATGACCTCGAGGGAAATTGCTGCCCTGGGAGCTAAGCATGAGGTGTAGGTGTGTCTTAATCTTGCCTGTCTGGTTGGAAAAGTTCTGTAGGACTTTGTGTTAGTAGATTCCATTGTGAGTGTTCTCTTAAAGGTTTGTGTTACTGTGTTCATAAAGTATGTTGATTTATGATACACTTTTCTTGAACTACTATTCACAGTCTATACTTACTTTTTTTTCTCAGAACCACAAGCTTTATTAGCCAGAAGGTGTCCTCATGAGCCTGGACTACTGGAACTGGATATTCCCGAATGGGCAGTCCTAGTCCTTTGCTCCAGGTTTCGACTGGCCTTCTGAAGGACTTGGTGAGTTATGACCAACTGATCACAGATGACTTTCTCCTGGTGCTTTTTCTGCTGCTGCAGAAGTGTTGCTGGTTCTGCAGCTTCTTTTCCTGTTCAAACAACTTTCTGTGTAGTTTGGCGATCTCTGCCTTCATTTCTTCAGTCTGTTCGCAGTGAAGTGAACACTGGCCATCTGTGGGGACTAAGACCTTCCAGAAGAGTGTCAGCAACCTTGAGGCTTCTTCCAGGATCAGCCTGGCTGTGCTCATGCTGAAGAGAAACTTGCTCAGAGGCACAGAGAGTGGAACCTTTGGCCCCAGTTTTTGACCTGTGGGGCTCAGAGCCTCTTGAGTTTGAATGTCCATCTCGGCAAGCAGTATCTGGCCACGGCTGATCTGCTTATGGAGGGCATCATGGTCCTCAGTCAGGCCCAGGATATGGTGGCCACTCTTGCATGCCCACACATGGTGTTCAGCAACCAGGCAGAGCATGCAAGGGGGGCTGATGGTGGATGTGCTACTGTCACAGGGGAGGGAGTCCACATCAGTTCCAGAGAGCAGAGGAGTCTCGGAAGCTGATTTTGGTGCCATTGCCTAGGTGGACTCAGATAGATCAAATGAATTATCACTGGCCTCAGGATGTTCATTGCCATCATGTATGTCCAGCTGAAGGGACCACTCGGTGACAGGGCATTGACAGCCAGAGTGAGGCCCCTTCCTGGGGTGTCTTCGCTCCCTGTGACAGCTGCTTCTCAGGGAACTGTTAGTCTGGATGCTCCTCTCTAGCAGCTCACAGAGAGCCCTCATCTCTGTTAGGAGGCCATGCAGGTCACTGAAAGAATCAGGCCCATTCCAGCCTTCTCTAGATGTCTCGCCTTGGGCCTCGCTCTGTAGCTTCCTAAGTTCCTCATCCAGCTTCTCATCCACCTTCAGCTCCACTTGGAGGGTCTGGAGCTGCTTATCGTTTTGTGAGAGCAGCTGCTGCCTTGACTTCACTTCCTCCTGTACCTGCTCAGCTCCTGGTGGTGGCTGCAGCTCTCCTGGGTCAGCTGCCGATCGTGTGTATCTCTGTAGCCTCTCATTTTACCCCTTCACACTGGTGTGCTCTAGCTGAAGGTGCTCGAGACCTGCAGCTTCCTAGAGAGGGTCAAGTCATTTCCCATTCCCTTTCTGTTTATCTCTGGCCCCTTTCTCAAGCATCATACGGAGGGCCTGGCTCTGCTTCCTCAGGAAATATATCTCTGATGCCAGAGAGCTGTGCAGCTCTGAGCCATAAGCAAAAACATTTGTGGAACTTTGGTCAGTCTCAGACCCCTGCCGTTCCAGCTGTTTCCGGAGCCTCTCATTTGTTTTAATAGGTTCTTCCAAACGTTTTCTCAAAGTTCGAATTTCCTGTATGTGTTCCATTAGTAAGTCTTGAGGAAAATGGCTCTCCATAGTCGGGAGCTTCCCAGTCTTGTCTGCCTTCTGGTCTCGGGACAGGAAGGACTTACCCACACATCACACCATCTGACTGTGTGTGAGAGGCCGAAGGCCCAGGAGAGTCAGGCAGGAGATGATGATGGGTTAAGTTGTCTTCCTCAGTTTGTAACCTTTCTTGTAGTTTCCTCTGGGGACGTGTTTCTGCCCCGGCCAATGCTCCATGGAGAACCAGCTTTTCCAGTTGCTCAGGCAGCTCAGCACACTGTGTTAGCTGTTCCCGGAAGCCCTCAGCCACTCAACTATCCACATCACTGGCCTACAGAAGCTCCTCGAATGCCTTCATCATGGTGCTCATGTGTTGACGGTAAGTGACAGATGTCATGGCTATCCTTAATCTGCTGCCGCTGAAGGGAGAGCTCCCTGGCGTGGGACAGAACCAGTGAATCCTATCTTGATGGGGAGTGGTCTCGGAACTTGTTCTCCAGGTTATGGATTTCACTGAAAAGTTTCAGATTAAAATCCTGCTTCTTCTGTAGCTCCTTCTGTTCCACCCGCTGCTGTGTGAGGCTCTCTGGCATCCCGCTGTCAATCATCTCTGGGGTTAGAGGACAGAGGATTTTCATATGCTTCATATACCGTACTTGGTGCAAACTTGAAACTGTCATCCCTTCATCGTCTGTTTGGCTCATAGGCTTGTTCAAGCCATCTTGAGCCCCATCTGCTCAACACAAAACTGATAATGGCCTCACTGCACTGAGAGGCTTCTGTAACTGGACAGTGAAGTTCTGGTAGCTATCCAGCTCGGTTTGCAAAGCATGGATTTTCTTTTAAGGCTTCTGTGTCGTTGGGGATATTGATGTTCTCAGACTGGTCAGTCCCAATCACACTGTCTTTAATGGAGAATTGACTCTTAGAATTCAAGTAAGTGGCTACAGAGGTTGGGCCTAAGAAGTCTCCAGTGTTCTCTTTGCATGCTGGTAATAGGGCAAGGTCATCAGGTGGACACATTTCAGAACCGATCTCAAAGCTTGTGTGTTGGTCACTGTCCGCTTCCTTGTCTTTCCAAGCAGAGTGTGTGGTTTCAGGTCCTTCGTGCTCGCCTGTGTTGTCCTGGTAGACTGCTCTCACAACAGTCACAGGCCCATTCAGCAATGCAGGGCTGGGTAGTGGCAATCCCTCCATCATTGCCTCTCCCAGAATTACTTGTCACGGAGATTCTTATTGCGTGGTTCACACTCTTCCAGCTCCCCCTGCAGCTCTAGAACCTGGCCCTGGAGCTGACCCACCACCTCTGGGGAAGCAGGAAGGTCATACACACTTTCCAGTAACTCAGAAGCTTTTAATTGGAGCATCAAGTCTGTCTTCTCAGCATCCTCGTTGATTGTACTAGGGAATGGGAGGGGAGTAGCTCATAGCCCTGCATCTCACACAAGGCCTCTGACTCAGGGTCAGTGCTGAACGTGGCCTCTTCTGGTTTCTCTTCCCAAGCTTCTCTCTTCCTCTTAGATTTGAATTCATGGGGGGGGGGGTGTCCTCTATGGTGACAGTTTGCACCGAGGCATTCTTCAGCTCCACCTTGGCTCTGTCACCTGTCTTTACTCGCCAGGTCCCCCATGTGGACTTGAGTTCATTGTGTGACTTGGAGAATGAGTCGTCTGGGAAGGAGAGGTCAAGTTCATCTCTCAGCTGAACAGCTACTTGCTGAAGTGCCTTCTTTGCTTTACCATCAAGGTGATCCCAGGAAGTTCCTGCTCTCCCGAGTATATTCGTTCCAAAACCAAGGCACCCAGTGCTTTCAGAAGATCTGGTCTGGCACCCAGCAACAGTGTGGTCTTCTTTTGGAACAAAGTGACAAACAAGCCCAGGAGTTTGTCTTCCAGGCTCTGGTCTCCAAGGATACCAGGTGTGTCGGCCCCGTCATGGTCTAAAATATTGGAATCCATATGCCTTAAATATTCATTTTTGCAGTCACTCTTGGCATTGTCCTCCATGATCTCTGTTTGTTTTGTTGACTCAAGTCTGTCATTTTCCTGGAAACCCAGGAAAAAGAGATCAAAATGGTTTTCTTCAGGTGCTGGTTGTCTGTGTGCAGGTCCTTCACAAGCTGTATGAGCTCACTGACCTTCTTCTTGAGTTCTTCTTGAGAAAAATGCTCCACTTGAAACTGATTGTGCTCTTAAGGCAAATAGATATGATGTCCGATCACTAGAAGGTGAAAAAGGTTCTTCTTCCCGCCTCCAAATTTCACTGAGCTGCTCCTGCAGGGCCTTCTGCAGATTCCGATAGGCAGGCCCATCCTGCTCCAGCTGTTCAGCTCGGCCTGCAGGTCGCTGGTACTATCTAAGCCCTGCAGAGTCTTTGCCAGATGGGCATAGATGCTTTGTTCCATCTTTAAGTTCTGTCAGCCCTTCATAGTCTGATAGATGCTTTTCCCAAAGCAGCAGGTTCTTCTGACTTCCACGTTCTGTTAGACACCCGAGCACTTGCTCTGCAGTGCGGAGCTTTGTACTGCTTTCGCTTGGCAGACTCCTGTAATGCCTCTCCACTGCCTTCTCTCTCCCATTCACTTCATTCCTTAGTTTTTCAGCTTCACCAAGGTCATGGATGGTGTGGGCCCATTTGCTCCCCTCTTGGTGGGCTTCCTCCAGGTCCCTCTCTAGTCTCAGCTTCTCCTTCTTCAGGTCACTCAACTCTTGGATGACCATTTTAACATTCCTGAGCAGTCTGTGGTTCTCAGCGCTCAGAGTGCAGCTCGGCCAACAAGGCTTCCTTTTCTGCCAGGGCAGCCTCATAGCCCTCAGACCCCTGGAATTTTGTGGCCGGTGTTATGAAGGGAGCCTCCCCAGGTTTGGTGAGAGCAGCAGTGAGCTCTTTGATTTCGGAGTTAAGTTCTTCAACCTCTTTTTCCTTTGATTTTAATGCCATGGTTAGGCCCTGAATGGCTTTATCCCTCTTTAAGCTATTTTTCCTCTGTAGCAATTTCTCTTTCCTTCTCTCTCAGGTCTTCCTGAAGTACCTGGATCTTCCCTTCCAAGTGATGTCTCTGTTTCTGCCGTTCCCTTGTGCAGCCTCAGCGTCTCTCTCCTTTGCTTCCTCAGAGAGGCAGAAAAAGTTCCCGGAGTTCTCCAGATGACACGTTCTCATCAGGAGATGCCACCTGAGATTTCTCCTCGTTAAGGCATTGAATTAAAGCTTCTCTGCTCTTCAAAGACAGCTTCAACTCCTCAATCAGTCTGTCCTTGTCTTCCAAAGCCAGAGTCAACTGCAGGTCCCGCTCCTGCATCTTCCTCATCACAGAGAACTTGCTTTCCAAGCTGAGGCGAAATGCCTTCTCTGTTTCTGTCTCTGCAAAGGCCTTCTCCAGTTCTGCCTGGGTGGCTTTCACATCTTCTAGAAGATATATCTTTCCGTCAGGAGGTCTTCCACCTGCTGCACCTTCGGCGAGACTCTCCACTGCTTTGGAGGCACTGATAAGCAACTGATCTCTCCCTGCTTCAGACTTTCCCTTCCACCTTGAGTTCAGTGTCCGTCCTGTAGATGTGCTCAGTGGGGCCCGCACACTCCTGCTGCATCCTTTCCTCAGGAAGTAGATGCGGAGTTTCAGATTGAAGTTCTCCTCCTTCAGCTCAGTGATCTGATTCTCAAAGTCCTTCATGTTCCAGGCTCTGCTAGCACAGACCTTTTCTCCTAACACATTTGGGAGCACTCCATTAAAATATGGAACACTTCAAGAATTTGCATGCCATCCTTGAGCAGGGGCCATGCTGATCTCCATATGGTTACAACTTAGTATATGTGCTGCCGAAGCGAGCCCCTATACTTATTCTTAGACACTCGGTGGAAACAATCAAGGGAAGCAACTGTGTTGAAACTTTTTCAGGAAAGGATTTTAAGTAGATGTTTGAAAACTAACATATTTTATGTGCATTGGTATTTGTGCCTGTACTGTGCATACGCAGCACCGATGTGCCTACTGCCTGCTGATGATCCCCTGGAACTAGAGTTACAGGTAGCTGTGAGCCGCTATGTGGGTGCTAGGAACCAAAGCCAGATCCTCTACAAATGTAGTGAGTTCTTTTACTTGCTGAGCCGTGTCTCCAGCCAGGGTTGGTTTCTTTAATAAAGATATTTAGCACTCTCTTTGTGGATGAGTTTTGGTAGTATCTATACTGTTTCATCACGAATGTTTATTTTTATTTTATGTGCATCGGTGTTTTTCAGCAGGAAATGGGAAGTCACAGACAGTTCTGAGCTGCCTGCCATGTGGGTGCTGGGAATTGAACCTGGGTCTTCTAGAAGAACAGCCATCTCTTCAGCCCCAAGATGTGATTTTTTTTCTTTCTTTCTTTCTTTCTTTCTTTCTTTCTTTCTTTCTTTCTTTCTTTCCTTCCTTCCTTTCTTCCTTCCTTCTTTCTTTCTTTCCTTCCTTCCTTCCTTTCTTCCTTCCTTCCTTCCTTCCTTCCCTCTTTCTTTCTTTTTCTTTCTTTTTTTTTTGAGACAGGATTTCTCTGTAGTTTTGCAGTCTGTCCTGGAACTAGCTCTTGTAGACCAGGCTGGCCTTTAACTCACAGAGATCTGCCTGCCTCTGCCTCCTGAGCACTGGGATTAAAGGTTTGCACTACCATTGCCTGGCTATCACAAATGCTTAAATTATTGGAAAAATGGTTCCAAATAGTCATTTGTTATCTTCTTTTTTTTTTTTTTTTTGGTTTTTCCAGACAGGGTTTCTCTGTGGCTTTAGAGCCTGTCCTGGAACTAGCTTAGCTCTGTAGACCAGGCTGGTCTCGAACTCACAGAGATCCGCCTGCCTCTGCCTCCCGAGTGCTGGGATTAAAGGCGTGCGCCACCACCGCCAGGCTTCAACATTCATTTCTTGATGTTCAAATTCAGACCACTGAATTGAGATATTCTTTTCCTGTTTGAACAAGTCAGAAGGAAACCTAAAAGCTACTAGAATACCTAAATTAAAATTGAATTGTAATTTTAACCAATTTTCTTACATTTGTATTGCTTTTCAAAGTTACAGTTCTCTCTGTAGTTTTTCTGTTGTGAAATAAATAACGTGAGTTTAAAAACATTTTCAAAGGACACAGAGAACTAGTCAGGGTAGGCTTTAACAGTCATCTCAAAACCCCAGCGGCTTGATGCAGGGAAGGTTTGCCCACGCCCTGAATCGACTGTGACTCCTCAGCGGCCCTACCCATAGCCAGGGTGCCACACTGGCAGCACCTCCGTCATCCTGAACCGTATCACCTAGCATGTGATGTCCTCCATGGGCCCGTCTACCAGCCAGAACCTAGGAATTAATGTGTATGTGTACATGGTGTGTAATGTGTGCTGGGTGTCAATGGACAACACAGGCTGTTGAAGTACTAAATAAAATGGGAAATTTTCATTGTGTATATATTTCAGGAACTTCAGTGTTGTACCTTATAAGTTGTATATAACAAGTTTCGAAACCACTATCAAGCAAGAATTACATCTTAAAAGAGTGTGCATTTATGTTTTGGAAGAATACTTTTCAGAGCCAACAGCTGACTGCAGTCTCCTGTGGGTACCGCAGTGACAGAGCCCCTGCATTTGGATGGGGCCTGTTTTTAGACGTTGCTTTCATGGACAGGCTGGGCCCCTTTCCTCCTTTCCACTTGTGACTTTAGGACTAGGGTATGTGGGATGCTGACAAGCTCACGAGTAGAGTTCTCCTCAGGTCCTCTCCATGCAGCTGCCTCACACAGACAGCTGTGGCTGTCCGTGTCCTGCACCCCAGGCCCAGTGCCGACACCGGCTGCACCTGTCTCCTGCTGGAATCAGTACAGAAACTTAGGATCAGAAATGAGATTCTGCAACACGATTGCTGGATTATAAAAGTACCTGAAGTTACTAACCCTTTTTACTCTCCAACTCTCATGAATGTACAGAGAACTTTCCAGAAGCAATACAATATGTGGGGTATCTAGACAGATTAAATGCAGATGAGAATTTAGCTAGTATTCAGCTAGATGCTAAAGCAATTGTGAAATTGTAAATTTGCTCGATTGTTTTTGGTTTGGGGAAATATAGTGATTTTTCATTTAAAAATTATTTAGAGCAAAAGTGTTAGGAAATCCTTAAACCAAATAGTAAGAACTACTTGTGCGGACACTGGGAAAACTCTAAGCAGATGCTGTGTTAGGTGTGCCCAGCTCCACATCTCAAGGGGACTGTCAGTCTAAGGCCAGGCCTCCTCCTTGCTGCTCAAAGAAACCGAGATGGGAAGCAGTTGGGCTGCCTCTAGTCCAAGATGTTTGCTTTCTCTACAGGGACATTTAGACTGTTTACTAGAAAGGCTGCTAATGATGGTCACTTATGTTTCCTTCCACAGAGGTTAGGCACACCTTTTGTAAAACAACACATAAGGAGCCAACGGTAATGCAGCTGAAGGACATAAAATGAAAACAATAAGCTCAAGTCATGAAGAGAATAAGTATAAGCATGTTAATGTAGCATATAAGTATAGCATATTAGTATAGTAAGTATAGCATGTTAGTGTAGTAAGTATAGCATGTTAATATAGCATGTTAGTAAAGTATAGTAAGAATAGCATTTTGTATAGTATGGTATTGTATAGTAAGGATAGCATGTTAGTGTAGCATAATAAATATAGCATGTTAGTATAATATAGTAAGGATAGCATTTTGTATAGTATAGTAAGTATAGCATTTAGTATAGCATAGCATAGCATAGTATAGTTTAGAAAGGATAGCATTTTGTATAGTATAGTATAGTATAGTAAGTATAGCATTTAGTATAGTATAGTAAGGATAGATAGCCTAATCTAAAGATAGGATCTAGGTGTGATGGTGTATGTCTTTAGTCCTAGTTCTCAGGAGGCAGGAATTTGTGAACCCTAGTCTACAGAGCGAGTTCTAGGAAGCCAGGGCTACGTGGTGCTATAGATAGAAAGCACTGAAGGGCTCCGCAGGTCTGCCAACGCTTCCCTGCTGGGCCAGATCTCAAAGACAAGATGTCTGGGAAAGGCCTTCCATGTGTGCTCTCCAGGTTGCACTTGAGGCACATGAGTAGATACAGGAAAGGACCTCATTCCGTACATCTCTGAACCCCCGTGGAGCCTTCTCGAGGGAAGCTCTGGACTGGGAGCCTACTGAAAGGAGAAAATATTGGAATTTTTGGATATTTGTAGTAGATTATGCAAGAAGGGACTACATGTATAAAATTCTCTAAGAAATGTCTCATCTGAGAAAGTTTTATTTTCTATAGCCATACTCAGGAACCACTTTAAAATGACCCAGAACTTCATTTCTTACGTGCTCCCTTTAATTGCTTTTCCACCTCCAGATGTGTGCCTTCCCTGGGCTTTCACCCAGGTATGTGATTCTCCCACACACTGTTTCAGACTCTTCATCCAGCCGTTCCAGGCAAGATTTAGAACTGAGCCTTCCTGAGCCCCTGGGGAACACTGGGTGCTCCAGACACTAGCCAGCGTTTTCTGGCTTTGCTAATTCCAGTCTGGATGGACAATGTAAGCAATAGAATCAGTGAAGATAGAGCATTCTCTTGCTTGTTTTACTCCAGAGATACATTTTAAGGCTGGATTTTAAAGAAATTGCTAATTTTCATTCATTTTGGGAGGAACCACAGTCTATGTGTGGAGGTCAGAGGACGACAATCTGAAAGAGTCTCCTTGCATCACATGGGGTTGTGGGTTCAACTGAGGTCATTGGGCTTGGCAGCAGACACCTTCACTATCTGAACCAGCTCACCTGCCCTGAACTTTTGTGATTTATTTTTAATTGTGTATTTGTGTGCACTTGAGTCCAGCTGCCCGTAGAATCCAGAGGCTTTGGATCCCGGGACTGGAGATCACTATGAAACATTCAGTATGGATGCCGAGAACCAAACCAGCTCCTCTATGGGGGTACTTGCTCTTTACCACTGAGCCAGTTCCTGGCCCAGGATTTTATAAATGTGATCCCTCAGCATTTTCCTCCATCACCCCCATTTTAAAACAACATTGGCATGTTTAAATTTAAGCCAATCTGTCTCTTGTTCCAAGGAGAGCTTTGTGTGGTCTGTCCTTCCCTCCAGGCTTCCTTCCTTATTCAGGCCACCACCCACCGGGCATGCAGTATCCATCAGGTGGGCAGCTACATTTCTTTGTCCTTGTTTGCTAGATCTGGAGTGGACCGTTTTCAGAGAGGGTCAAGTTAAACTGAAGTGAGGATGGGAGAAAATCCTTGAGTGCTTGTTTCTTGGGTTTCTTTTATACTTATAGTTTTAAAATACTGTATTTTTAACACAATTTTTACATTTTCATATAAATAAATTGTACACCTTAATAAGTTTATGGCACACAAGACTGATGGTGCTGGGTCAGAAGATCCACACTGAGTCCGCAGAGCCGGCCCGTAGATCTCTCCTGGGCCAGTCCAGTTGTCGACAGTCCGAGCAATTAGTTGAAGGCCCAGAGCAGAGTAGCCGTCCAAAGCCTGCCCTGCTGAGTCCTAGGCAGTCACAGCAGAAGTGTCCACATCTTAGCCCAGAGCAATCTCGCCCACCTAAACAGCCCCTCGTGGGCCCAAAGAAGGCCCTGTGGTCACTTCTGGGCCCAGACCATCTTCGCAAACCCCAACCGTTGCTTCGCCCTTCACTTCTGGGGCAGCCAGGCCTGGCCCCACAGCCTCTTCTTTTAACCGAGGCGGCAGTACCTACTGGATCTGGTGCCAGCCTGTCAACCCCAGCCTTGGATCCTGGGCCTTCCCTTCAGGCCCTTGAGGACACAGTGGACTCAAAACTGGCCTGCCAAGCCCCGTCTGTGAGTCTTGGAGCATGAGGCTTGTAGAGAACTCCCTAGATGAATTTGTCACACTGCAGTTGGGCTGCACTGGTGAGAACCTTACTCTTTAGATGCTTCACATACTGCCTAAGGTCAAGGCAGGAGAGCCCCTGCTGTGCCGAGAGCAGGCCCAGGCTAATCTCATCAGAAGCATCATCCTACTGTCCCTTCCATAGGTGTCAGGCTTCTTGGTGTTACTGTGCCCCTCACATGTTGGGATCCTTCAACATCTTTTGGTTCCTCTAATTGCCAACAACATTTTTGCATCTCTGAGCCTCTCATGCATGTGTGCAGGTGCAAGTGGTGTGTACATGTCTGCCTGTGTGTGACGGGCATGTGCAATGGAGTGCCAGCCTAGGCCTCACTTTGTCCCCCACTTCACACCCTCTGTGTTCCCTGCCTTGAGCACAGTGGCTTAAGTGACTCAGGGCCACAGCATGCATTTGATTGGCCGGTTTCAGCTCACACCATTTGGCTGTGGGATGATGTTAGTGTCTACTTGAAGATCCTCCAGCTGCATAAGAGATGTAAAGGGGTGGTGACTCCGTGGCTGCTTCCCCACCTCTCAGGGCTTTCTCCACCCCAGACACTGACAGGGCAGCTAGAAGCCTCTAACCAGACTCTTCATCCCCGTTACAACAGTGTTCAACCCTGATTCTGATGCCTATTACTACACCTTTGAGCCTGCACCTGTCCCTACTACATGTGATCAGGGGTTGTTCAGCCTGCCAAAGTCCCATCTTAGGGTAGCCAGCCCCACACTGGATCCCCTGGAGTCCCAGTGGCCAGATTGAGGCCCCAAAGGGGAGGTGATCAGAGCAGAGAGGACCAACCCCTGGGCTTGGAACTTCTATCTGGGGTTGTCTGGGCTGCATGGCTGGGCCCCAGTCACTGTACCTGACACCTGTTCTTATTCCTGTTGACACTGGACAACCTCTTTCAGGTACGGCCTCTGAACTGAGAATATGGAACTTATTTTTCTGATTATAAAAAGTGCCAGGCCATTTAAAAGAAAATCCACACTGAACAGACTGATGGCCTCCGCACACTGACATCTTTGCCCCCAGTCTCTTCACTAATCCCTTGAAATTATTTGATCATCAGGCAACTGAGGTCTGTCAATCTTCTTTACTCTGTAAAGTTTACTAAAGACAGAAATACCTACTAGTGTTAACTACTATACCATTTTTTTATTTTTTGTCTATAGTTTAGTATTTTAGGAATATATAATTTCACAGGAACTTGATGATATATTGCTGTTATTGTTTTAAATATTTTTTGAAAATCTCATGCACTTTGATTTTCATCTGCCTGCTTTATCTCCTTGTCCACGCAACTTCATATATTCTTACTCATCCCCTCCCTCCTCCTTTCTTTCTCTCCTCATATTCCCCACTCGTACTCAAAAAAACAAAACATCGAGCCAGTTCATGTTGGCCAACTAGTTCTGGGAATGGGTCTTGCTCTGTAGTGTGGCCAATATATCAGGTGCCATTCTATTAAGGAAAATGGACTCTCCCTCTCCTGACACCAGTACAAGCCAATAGCTCCTCAACTAGGGGTTAGACTTTGTGGCACATCCCCTCCTCCACTCTGGGATTCAGTGTGGATGGAGTGTGTGCAGGTCGTGTGCATGTCATCCAAGCTCTGTCAGTTTACATGTGCATCTGTTGTGTCCAGAAAAGCTTCCTTGAAGACATTCACTACCTCTGGCTCTTAAAATCTTTCTGTACCACCTTCCACATGAATCTTGAGCCTTGAGAGGAAGGATAAGATACAGATATCCCATTTAGGGCTGGGAATTTCAGTATTTATTATATTTAGTTTCCTGCCTCCATGTATGCCTGCAGGCCAGAATTGGGCACCAGATCTCATTACAGATGGTTGTGAGCCACCATATGGTTGCTGGGAATTGAACTCAGGACCTTTGGTAGAACAGTCAGTGCTCTTAACCTCTGAGCCATCTCTCCAGTAGGGCTTGGAATTGCAGTCTCTTACTCTGCATGTTGACCAGTTGTGGGTCTGTATGTTAATTGCCAACTACTATAATAAGTGTTTCTGATAAGGACTGAGTGATACACTGGGCTACAGCTATGGCAATAAGTCATTAGGAATAGTTTTATTGCTATATCCATTTAGCAGAATAATAGGTTTCCTCTTAGGGCCCATGACCTATCTAACCACAGGTTCTGGACCTTATTGAGATTCAGGTATGGGTTCTGTCTTGTGGAACAGGCCTTAAATCCAATAAAAAAGTGGTTGGTTACTTCTATAACATTTGTGCCACTATAACCAGGCAGGTTGTTGTTATAGCTCAGAGTTATAGCTGGATGAGACAATTACTTTTCTCCTCTGGTAGCATGTATAGTATCTTCCAGCAACATAAAACTACCCAGTAGGGGGAAAGCTTCCAGGTCAGTACCAGCTAGATTTCTCAAGTATGTGTTATCTCCAGAAATAGAGATTTACTTGTTTTTCCAAGACAAGATTTCTCTGTAGCTTTGGAGCCTTTCCTGGAACTTGCTATGTAGACCAGGCTGGCCTCGAACTCACAGAGATCCACCTGCCTCTGCCTCCTGAGTGCTGGGATTAATGGTGTGTGCCACCACTGTCCAGCTTAGCAATAGGGTTATACCATCAATTTCTAGAGGGCAACCAATACATTGGCAATAGGTTATGATGTTTGGGTGCAGGTGTATGAACATCATTGGCAAACAACTCAAAAATAATGTGACCCATCCCAGGTACTGGTGGTTTGATTTGGAAGGTGTATGGTATCTAATTGGGTATTGCCTATCACTTCCAGCATAACTCCATTTAAACTTGTACTTTCCAAGGGCCTTTTAAGACAGCTCCTCTGTAGCCTTGACTGTCCTAGAACTCACTCTGTAGACTATCCTGGCCTCAAACTCAGACACCCACCCTGGGTAGCCTCCCAAGTGCCAGAATGTAAGGTGTATGTGCACCACCACTGACTCAAAGGCCTTTAATATTGGCTATTGCTCAGCATAGTCTGTTCTCTACTATGTGCTCCCAAGCCCTGCCCCACGTAATTCCTGTTCCATTTTTCTCTTCTCCAAAATGAATCAAGAAGGAATGTTGTGGGTTTTGGGGGGTTTTTTGTGTTTTTTTTTTTTTTTGGTCACAGGCCTTTTCTATAACTGATGAGCTGATCATGTGGTTTTTGTCCTTCTATTTATGTGAAGGATTACATTTATTGATTAACTTATATGGAACCACTCTTGTATCACTGGAAGGAAGCCAACTTTATCATAGTGAATAACATTTTTTATGTCTTCTTAGATTCTCTTTGCAGGTATTTTGTTGAGAATCTTTGCAGTTATGTTCATAAGAAATATTGGTCCTTAATTTTCTTTAGTTGGTCTGTATAATGGAATAACCTGGGGAATACTGGTGTTTTGAGGGTTTTGAAAAATTCCAAACTGACTCTATCTGGCCCAGGCTTTTTTTAGTTGAGAGATTTTTAATTGCTGCTTCTATCTTTTTAGATGTTATAAGATGTTGCGGGTCTATTTCAATTTTTAACTTTGATAGGTTGTACACATACAGAAATGCATTTCTAAAGCATGTCCTTATGATTCTGTGAATTTCCTCAGTGTCTGTTGTAATGTCATTCTCATCTCTAATATTAATTTTGATCTTCTCTCTTTTGGTTAATATGGCTAAAGGTTTGTCAACACCGTTAATTTATTTTGAAAGAAATAAATCATCTTTTCATTGTTTGTATTGTTGTTCTTTCTATTTCATTGATTTCACCTCTAAGTTTAATTCTTCCTGTCTACTCTTTTTGGGTGTCTGTTCTTATTTTTTAAAGCTTTCAAGTGTATCATTAAGTTATTTATGAGCTATCTGCAGCCCTAGCTGGTCTGGATGTTCTATGTCTATGTAAACCACGCTAGCCTTGAACTCAAGAGATCCACTTGCATGTGCCTCCTAGGAGCTGGGATTCATTCAACACACATGCCACTATGCCTCTATGTTGCGTAATATTACACCTTGTATTTCACTTAAAATACTGTAGAAATTTATCGTTACTTTAACGTGTGAAGTTTCAACAATAGAAATTACTTTCACTAGAATTAATCTTCCTATCTGAATAAGCTTTTTAATGTTGTTCTTGTAGAAGGGATCAAACCCAGGGTTGTGAACATACAAGGCAAATGTACCACCACTGTGCTACATCCCAGCCCTCTTGACATTTTAATGGCTGCATTCAGCACATCGTAATGATATGCCTACCATGTGTTAGTTTAACCCATCTAATTGTTGACATCCCTCAGATTTGTTGTTAGGATTCCGCTGTTTTTCTTGCTGGTGGTGTGTTTGAGATATGTTGCTGTCTGGGATTTTGAGGGGGTGTGTAGTGAGAGCTGCAGGCACAGCTAGCTTTACACCCAAAATAACAACACACAAACTGTATTCATTTAAACACTGCCTGGCCCATTAGCTCTAGCCTCTTACTGGCTAACTCTCTCTTGCTTTAACCCATATTTAGTAATCTGTGTAGCACCACAAGGTGGTGGCTTACCAGGAAAGATTCAGCATGTCTGACCTGGTGGCTGGCATCATGGCGACTGTCTCAGGTAGGAGAATCCTGGCGATTGTCCAGAGAGGAGAGGCATGATGATTGCCTCAGGCATCTGCCTCACTTCCGTCTTCCCAGCATTCTGTTCTGTCTACTCCACCCACCTATGTTCTAACCTATTAGGCCAAGCAGTTTCTTTATTAATTAACCAATGAAATCATCAGATAGATAGAAGACACACCTACATCATTGGTGGAGTCCTGGGGATCAAACCCAGGAGGGGTTTTGTATATTCCAGACAATAAACTTTATCCAATCTTTTTTTCTTGAAAGGCCATTTCTGGAATCTTCTTCCTCTCTGAGTGCTTTCCCACTTGTCTATGCATTTAACACTCAAGCTTCAGCTCCCGCCCTTTGCTCTTGTATTTTTGTTCTTAGGCACCTATGCCTTCCTCCAGTCCTGCTCTTTCCTGTGTTCTCTCCCCAGCTGCCACATTTAAACAAGTATATCCTGAAGAGAAATCCTGCTCTCTCATAGGCTCCCATTATTCTCAACCTAGCAATTTTTAAGCTTCAGAGAAATGTAGATGGAAAAATGTGAAAATGGCCACTCAGAATGGCTCCTACACATAACCTCTAAGTTTCACTGTCAAAAGGACAAAAAGAGAGCTTGTCTGGAGCAACTGATAATTACCCTGAGGCCTGCTTCTTCTAATGTTCTGACTGAGGTAAATACAAGTTGTTAAAAATCATACTTAATAGAGAAGTCACACTTTCATGTAATATTTAATGTTTGATCGTGATCTCTATTCATAGTGTTAGGAGAGATCATTGTCTGGGCATCAGTTTGTCACTAGAAATGCCACTTCAGTCACAAGTCACGAGCCTGTGCAGATGGAGACGCATGGGAAGTTTTACAGTAGAGAGACCACCGAGATAACATCAAGGTTTTTCTTCTTTTTGCAGGGAAAGAAAACAAAGTGAAGCTGTTTCTTGTCCTATGTCTTCATCAGATCGTCTTGAATTAAAATGACAGCTCTTCCTTCAGAGAACTGCTCTCTCCAGCACCTGTCACACCAGTCGAAGCATCCTGTAGATGTTAGCTGTCTGTTGTTCCTCATCATACTTGGGAAAACGTTATTGAACATCCTCATACTAGGGTTGAAAAGGAAAGACACCCACTGGGGCTTTATGGAGTGCTTCTGCTTCTCACTAGCGTTTGCTGATCTGCTGCTGTGGGTTAGCCTTTCCATTCTGTCCTACTTCAGGGACTTTGTAGTTCTAGGTATCAGGTTTACACAGTATCATATTTGTCTGCTCACACAAATCATTTCCTTCACTTATGGCTTTTTGCATTATCCAGTTTGCTTACTAGCTTGTATAGACTACTATTTGATTCTGTCTGGAGCCACCAAGCACTCATCTAAGTGGCAAAAGTTATTTTATTTCTTGACAGTCATTTTAATTTGGATTTCAGTCTTTGCATATGTTCTGGGAGAGCCAGCCATCTCACAAAGCCTGCAGACACACAGCGCTTCTCTGCACCAATGCCCTTCCTATGTCAGCACACAGAGTTACTGGCTGTCATTGTCTATACTGGTAGTTTTATGTGTGGCTTTTCTGATCTCGTGGCCAGAAGTTGTTGCCGTGGTACACGCTATTAGGATAGCATCCTATATGAACAAGACCGTCCTCTACTGTCCCTTCCCATCCCACTCTGGAGTGAGCACTAGAGAAGCACTCTTGCCCAGGCTTATTGTGTGCTTTCTTGGTACCTGGTTTCCCTTTGTAGCACTTCAGGTCCTCACCCTCTCACTCAGAGTTCAAATCCCAGCATATGTAGAAATGAACGTGCCCTGGCTGTACTTTGTCAACAGTTTTCTCATTGCTGCGATTTCTTGGTTTAACTGCCAGAAGCTTTATTTAAGGGACAGCACATTACCTCTGGATCCTTTTGTCAACTGGAAATGCTGTTTTGTTCCAATCCATAGACTTAAGCAAGTGGAGAGGCCCGTATCCATAATCATCTGTTAACAGATTAGGCTGTGTTGGGAGGAACTCCAGAAGCACCACGGACAGACCTGGATGCTCAGGACACAGAACTGAAGCGCGTGTCCCCCTAACTTAGAACTCTTCAGCACAGCCTCTCTGTAGTGGATATTAGATAGTGCTAAGGACACAACGAAGTTTCTATGCCTGTTCAGCAACACTGTAAGTATTTGAGGTCAATCCAAAAGTCAAATAAACACATTAACATGTGGCCAGCTTGATGTTTTTAAATTTGAGATTTCACTGCCAACTTTAAGATCTGAACTTAAATATTTTATCAACTTTAGAGAAAAAATAGACTTAAAATTATTTGGTATAAATAAACTTTAAGGGAAATATTAGCTCATTTTAAATATAGCTAAGATATAAATATTCCTGGAAAGTTTCAGCTGTTCAGCTTATGGATCTGGGATCCATAGGGGCTCTTTCCATAACATGCCAATTGCATGTTCATTTATATCAGATCATAATCATGTTAGCAACATAGACTATAAAAAGCCTTAGACTCTTATTTAGGGCTAGATGATTCTGTCTTTTAGGGTAACCCCACACACTGTACAAATGCCAGTGACACCTTCCCCAGAAGTGGCAATCAAAAATGTTTCCACATATTTCCAAACCTCCTGGGCACAACTTCTCATCACTTCCAATCTCCTGGGAAAACAACCCCTACAGAGAAGCAATGTAAGTCAGAATAGGCTGAAATCATATTATGAATTAAGCTACATAGGTATCTTGGCTGCTTTTTAGAAACACCATGTGTTTCAAGAGCCTCCCTAGCATTTCTAACATGAGCGGCTTAGAGGCTGGGGCTAGGAAGTGTGCTTACAGCACACACAAAGTTTATGTATGCTGTAGTGTAGTAGTGTGTGCCTGCAATACCTGGGGAGCTGTAAGCAGGAAGACAAGAAATTCAAGGTCATCCTTATAACCTTGAGGTCAGCCTGGGCCACATGAGATCTTTTAGTCTCTCTCCCACCAAGCAAGATGTTTTAACAAGTAGTTGTGACCTACGTTTGATACTTAAGATATCAAACATTCCAGACAACACCTTGTGATGCAAACCCAACCTGAGTCATTCTAAGAAAAAGGGCACAGGCTGGGTCACGGTGGCACATGCCTTTAATCCAAGCACTCATGAAGCAGAAGTGGGCAAATCTCTTGAGTTCAAGGCCAGCCTGGTCTACAGAGCAAGTTCCAGGACAGGCTCCAAAGCTACAAAGAGAAACCTTATTTCGAAAAACCAAAAATAAATAAATAAAAGCACTCGCACAGTGAGGTTGTGAAATACACTAGGAGACCATCGCTGGGATGTCACGTTTCCTTTGTTAATGCAGAGGAAATGCCAGCTGCCAATAACCTGGGCTTCTATTATCCCAATTTATGGCTCCTATTTTCAGCTATATAACCTCAGTGAACGGCTGACCTGATTTCAGTCATATGCTCATCTGTGACCAGTGGTGCTGCAAAGAGACACTGGAAGGAACAGAACTCAATCATTAGGCTGTAGTATTTAAAATGTTTAAAACTAGGCATTAACACCTAAGAGAAAGTAGGAATAAAAAATTACATTGTTCTAGTTTTAAAGTGCAAATAGATACAATTACATCCAAAGCCACCACACCTGATCTGCATGATGTTGGGGACTGAACCCAGGGCAGCAGACGTGCTCCTGTGATGGTGCATCTGAGCTCAGATGTCAGGAGCTGGCCTTTTAGTTCGGCGGTGCACATTTTCCTTGCCATGTTTGTCTCCACCTTCCAATTGGCCATAACATGAGAATAAAACATACTTAGGTATATTGAATTTAATGTATACTTTTAGTAGATTATATGCTAGGAAATGTATAACCAGTTCAGCCCTCCGTTAAGGTCTTTACTTAGACTTTCCCATCTCTCAAAAGCTTAAAGAAGCAAAAATACAATAACCAGTCATGTTTTTATTTGTAAAGAACTGAAGTTACAACTGGTCTACAATATATTATTGTAATATAAACAACATAAATAAAAGATCCTGTAGGCCCACCACTAATCTTCCACCCAGACCCACTCAAAGCCATGTTACAATACTCTATGTGAAAGTGTGCAGGTAACAAAGGTGCAATCCAAGCAAGTTTAAGCAGCAGAGTATAAGGTGCTTCCATTAGCAGTTAACATCGCCAGCAAACATCTGATGCTCTGTTTTACTCACTGAATAGACATACAAACAGGAAGTCTAAAATTCATACACATGCGACTTAATATGAAAGTGCTTTCTCTTTTCTTAAAAAAATACATCAAATGAACAGTTTTTACATAGATAATGGTGTGCTCTTATAATGCAAAATTAACTTCATTTTCAGGTTATACATTGTAAAACTGTAGCTATGAACACCAGTCTAGGAAGTCTATGCTAAGGTGCTACAACTATGTCATTTTCTGTGAGGACTCTTAATACAACATCCCATGTAAGACACATCCATATAACCTTAATATTTGCTTTCTCTAAGATTAAAACACATTTTCTCTCCCCCTTGATGGTGCTTTTTTCCTTGATGAATCATCTTTGAGTTTTTTTCATTATGAAACTTTGATTTTAAAACAATGGGGAGAATCAAAAGTAAGATTATTTTTTTTTAATGTGCTTAAAAGGTTAAAAAGTAGTTAATCACAGCAACTTGCCCCTGTGAAACAAATCTGAAGCAGTAAAGAGAACATTCTACCTGAATCAAGAGGCTGGAGTCTTTTCCTGCTGTCAGCATCCGCTCCTGTGCACACTGTCTGCAACACACAACCTGCTTTCCTAGCACAATCCTGCACTTGCCAAGAACTTCTCAATTTTGGGGAAAAAAAAAAAAAAAACCAATAAGACCCATCTTTTGAATGAGGTGATTAGCAGTCCATCAATGTGAGAAATCACACACAAAATTACAATCTCTGTATTCTTGGCTGAAGTATGAAGTTCCAAGAATACATCTACAAAATCAGTGTTAATGCAACAGAGATATAAATAGCATGGGATATTTTACAATTTAGGTATACTTTAAAGAACTTAAAACACTTTAAGAGTAACCAGCATCACAGAACAATTTAAAGGCCAGATTACTGGGCTATTTAGATTAGTATAACTTAAAAAAAAGAACATCTGTTTGAATGCATCCATCATATATAGTCATCTAACACTTTACTTGGACATTTTTCCACCTTAAAAAGCTGCAGCTATGATACATAAGTTTTTAAAATATATTTTTATATCTTTATAAAGAATGTTAGTATCATCAACTGATATTAGTATTTAAAGAAAAAATTACAGCCTGATTCACAGAATCCCAGAGTTACAAGAGAATTTACCCAATTAAAACTGATTGTGACTCCATCTTTACTCCCCAAATCCTTGCCAGCGCAGCAGGACCTGTGTGTCATGATGCAGTGCATCCCTCTTCTGACACAGCGCACACCACAGTCAACACTGGAGAAACAGCAGCAGCCTGTTCTGGCCTCCTCTCAGGTGTTTCTGTTTTAGAAAACTGCTCTTATCAATACTGGATCTAAAGATGTCTGAGATTCCACATCAGCTTCTCACCTGCCACACACCATGCCCAGGACTAGTCAGACACTGCCTGTCACAACCCTCACTCGCTGTTGTCGACAGATGTGCAGTATGAGAGGGGTTGTTAATAACCCCAGTTCCCAGGCAACAGGGCACTAACTGGGAGTAAGCACATACATGCTTACGCAGCAGTGAGGTTGTTTGGGAAGACTTGATTTGTTCTTTTCTTTTTAGTCGTCTATGCTGCACACAAGCGAAGTGTGCAATAGTTGACAAATGGATGAATATGTGCACGTGAAGAGTTTCACCTGGCATTCCGTCACACTGTGGTAATCCCAATTATGGAGCTCAGGACTAATCTTAGAGCTGGGGGAGGATATTTCTTCAGTAATTACTTAAGCCAAAAACCAACAGTGCAGGTGTCACACTGTACATTCCGATGAGATTACAAACCAAGCAACTGCCCAGGAGTTACACAGCTAATCTGCCATCTGCAGTGATCCCAAGCCTCACAGCCACAGAGTCTCATCCCCACTCAGTAGGGCAATGCAGCAGTGGGTTTATGTTACTTACCACTAAAGAAAAACAGTAATTTTGCTCATTTTTTAATACTATCAAAACATTTAACACAGGTACTAAGTACACGAACTTTAAGCACTGTACATATTTAGTTTACTTGAGGCAAGACTACAAAAGTCCCTTCCTTCTACAGTGGTTCATGTTTGTTTCAATGATGTAATCTCCACGCCTCTTTCACCACGGTCAGAGAAAAGTCCACAAAGCAGAGTTAACACTGATGTACTCCATTAAGCCAATGGACTATGACATCTAAGATGATGACTGGTGTTGATTTGGACAGAATAAAAGGACTTAACTACATCCCTCTTATATTTCATAAAGTTATGCCATGCTAACATGTTTTAAATTTATACTGATTGTTTCAAAATTAAAATTCATTCATTACAAACCTTCTTTAAAATTTTCTTTCTACAGATTCATACCCAATAGCAGGAATATCACGAGAGCAGTAGGTGTACACTTGAAAAGCAACAGAAAGACCTCTGCATAAATATAAGGTGTTAGAATCTCATTTTGTACCTAATATTTTACTTTATTGCATTTTTAAATAAAATGCAATGTCCACAAGCTACCAAAAGGGGAAAAAAAATAAAATCACCATGGAAATAATTTCCTATAACTATGGCACTTGCCAGAGAGTGTGTACACACATGGGACTCTGTCTTAGGGAAGCTGGGACCACTTCACAACAGAGGGCAGGACCTCCTAATAGTCTATTCTGGAACATGATGGTAGTAATTGTATTTCAATTGATACCTTGTAACTTTCAAAAAAATTCTCTTAGTATAATTTCAAAGTAGCTTGAACTCTAGAACTAATATGCACAACTTGTAAGGTCTTGATATTTTAGGTAACTTTTTTAAAAAGTTAATGTCATTTTCAACATTTTAAATTCAAGAAACAGCTTTTATTTCAACTATAAACTATAGGGTAGTACATTTTATAATCTTCTAACAAAAGAAATATCTTCCCAGAGAATTTAAGATATATGGTTCAATTGATTAAAATTAAATTTTAGTAACATATTTACTATTTCTAACACTTATTTTTACTCATCTAAACTGAAAACTAATCTTTGAAATGAAACAAAATATTCTAAATGGACTGATAAGATATCAATACTAGTAGCTGTGAGTTAAACAGTTCATGTCATGAACACAGGCAGGCTTGTGCTTACTGGGACCCAGTCAGGGGAAAGAGCCAGTCACTGATCCTCAGACTGAGACACAAACTGCAAGACTGTGTCAACTGTGATATCCAATGTGGAAGCTCCTCTAATTTCTGTCTACTCACAACTTCTAGTTCTGACGGACACTCTCTCTCCCCCTTACTAGTTATCCTTAGAAACCCAGGATTACTCACTTGGGTGCCAGTGGTACCAGGAACATCAGAGCAGGGTCAGGTGATAAGAGAAAGAACTCATTTGATTAAAGGCAAATCTTGACATTTAAAACCACCAGGGCTAGGTTTGGCATGGTGGCACAGACCTCCACTCCAGCACTTGAAAGAAGGCCAAAGGATCACAATTCCAGGTTAGTAAAGGCAATCAAGCAGAAAGCACAGTATGTAAGCTCAGAGGTGGAGTGTGAAGCCCTGACTGCAGACCTGTAAGACCTTTATATTGCTACAATGAGAGTCCAACCACCCAGCACCATGGGTCTTTATTCTAAGCTGCTAATGACCACCATCATGTTAAATGTCTTCATTTAGCTAGCAGTGTCGTCTTCCTAGCAGCTCCCAACCACAAAAAAAAAAAAAAAAAGATGGGTCCAAGGTCCAACTAGTCATACAGTTAGATGTACGGTAGGGTGCACAAGAAACATACCTAGGAAATGATTTGCATAGATGGACAAACCTTTCATTGAAATACAACTGGTATGGTTATAAAGGTCTAGCCCATTACAAAATCCTGAAGATTTCCAAGCAGGATACTACCCAACCCCAAGCCAAGAACTAAGAAGAAAGCTCTACGCAGCTTATTTAGGGTAGCATTGGGGGCAGAAGGGGCTCAGTGAAGGAAATGAGGTGAAGCCATTCCATGCCACTAACAATACCAGTTGGCAACAAGTGTTGCCGGCATCACAAAGGATGAAAGTCTTCAAACCACAACATACAGCCTCTCAGGCTGAAAACATGTCTGAAACGCTCTATAACAGTATTACCAGTCAGACAGTTCATACACTGACAATAGCTGCAAGAGCAGCTTCATTCACATGCATCAGTAATAATTTATTCTTTCTAAAATCACGTATACACATGAAATCAAAGCCTAAAATTACATGACTCTATCTCTTCCCTACCACTCTGGTTCAAGATCGTACTGAGTCCCTTAAAGCATGGCTCTGAGTTCTGAGGCACACAACTAAACAAACTTGTAAGAACTGTGTCCTGTGAAGACGTCAATCCAAGACTCGTAAACAGATCTGTGACTAACAATTTTGCACTTACTATATGAAGATTGACTATGTAAAAAAATTATTCAAAAGCATGGTCCAATACAAACAACAAAAAGAGGAAAGCAGCAGGATTCCTAAACAAACACAAAAAAAAAAAAAACCACTTCTATTTATTTAGGTAACTTCAATAGTACAGAAATGTGTTCAATGCTGCAATAATGGAACTAACACAAGTGGGAAGTCCCATTTGCCTCTCAGCCACCCTCTGGCTCATTCACTGCCATTTCTTTTCTCTTTTCTGCATATCTCCTCCCAGGTGAAGCTTTAACCCAGATGTCACAATTAGAAAGAAACTCCACAGCAAATGGAAGTGAATGTAACCATCGCAGTTACATGCCCCCAAAGCTGTCACGTGCGAAGACAGCATTCCTATGCTGTGCTGATTTATAATGAAGCTGTGTAGCTGTGCCTTGCACATGTCTACACAAAGCTTGTAAGTACTGTCATATAAAGTAACTTTTACAAGCCAGCTGCTTATTTCCCTAAGAACATAGAACAAATAAATCTGAAAGGTATGTCCCATAGTGGAAAAGGGACTTAAAGTAAGGAAAAGCAAACTCGAATAGTAAAAATAGGATGAACCCATATTCCCCTCTGCTTGTCATTTTTTTTCCTCCAGGAAAGTTCTTAAAGCACTTAGTAATACAAAAGGGAATGAAAATGGCATTCTTCCTAACTATGTCATACTGAACAGTCTAAGGCTCAGGAGAGAGAGAGGGACATACATATTATTAAAGCTTTCAAATTAGGATGATTAAATTAAAGAAATACCTGCAGCAATGGGAGAACTACCAAATGACAGCAAACAAGCCATTTCTTAATAAAACAACCCAATTGTAGGGGGGAAAAGTGTATTTTCTTGTTGAACTGAAGTGCGGACAACAGAAGAGCTGGACTACATCTAAGACTAAGGACAAGAAGGCATTCTCCAGCAGAAACTCTTCTTGCATGCTGCTCAGGGTTACTTAAAGGCAGTGCTAGGCCCAGGGGCTTCTCATAAGCACACAGTGGGCTGATTCTAGTAGAACTGTAGAGTTAATACCTTAAAGGCTATATATATAAACATTTGCAGGAGGGAAGCATTATTGCTGGAGGTCTATACTGGACAATCAACTCTGTATTAACTGTGGATTACTACAATCCAATTTTAATTCCAGAGGAAATCTACCTTTGTGCCTCCTTCATATAGTAGCAATCTCTGAGTGCTGCTTAGTCTATGTTTAGGAGGATGAGGGGAAAATCTATGACAACTCCCATGATGACTAATTACTACTAATAAATGAAATGGACTAGAGAGTACCTACCTTTCTAGAAACGTTAATAACAAAATGTGACGCAAAGAAATATGTAACAGAGACTATACTACTGAAGGTTTGAAACATGAGCCTCCCACTACTTCCACATTCTGAGTCTGCACAGGACCACCAGTGGACACCTCTTCAACTACTACATTAACAATCCCACAAAGCATACATTCAAACAAGAGGCATCTAAAGATTAAAAAAATTACCCACTATATTTTTGTATAAAAATAACCAACATTTTCTAATGTACACGAAGACAAAAGATAAATATTTGTGATACCTTTGTGACATCTGTTAGTCTTCTCCCGGCTCCACAGAGTCTCTGAAAAGAGCAGTGAAAATGAGTGAGCACAGACTCTGCTGTCTCTCACGTCTGTGCCAAGGACTTGTTAGCCACTCCTTTAACTGTTCAGACTTCTCAATGATGTGGTAAATATAGAGAAAGCAAAGTCATCAACTCTGATGCCCAGCAGTTTAAGGCTCTCAGAGCACCCACAGAAATTTCTGTCTTAACATCCTAACTCTACAGAAAACGACTGCTGAGTGAACACTCTGATTAAGAGAAATCACTTTCAATGCTTTATGGAAAGAATCCAAGCAGGGTCGCTCCGAGAGAGCATGCGGATGGGTCACACCCCACTGCCAGCTCTCCCAGGCATGACTGCATCTTCCACCCTCACCAGTACAGGGCAACGGTCAGAAAAAGGTGACCAGTGCCATACGCCCTATCAGTCACATGTTCTGTAAATTACCCTAATCTTGTAGACCAGTTTTACGGATTTTCTTCCCTTTTCTAATATACGGTTAAACTGTAAAAAAAAAAAAAAAAAAAAACAAAACTTCAGCAGAACATTAATGCCATTGAATAATACTTCACTATGCATGTACTCCTTATCAGACCTTATCTTTAAAGTATGTTCCCTGCACGTGAAAAAGACCAACACGCAGCACTCCTTGCTCACCAGCTTCTCAACCTTGGCACTACTGGCATCTCTAACAGGTCATTCTTGGTAAAAGTCCTGTGCACTGAAGAGCTTTCAGCAACATCTCTGGCTGCCACTACCACCTCCTCAATTTCTGTAGCAGCACAGGCTGTGGTAACCAGCATGTGTCTAGATATTGCCAGATGCCCCCTGGAGGACAAAGAGAGACCTCCACTGAGAACTATTGCTCTTAATGTACAAAACCAAGAGTAAAACTGTCAGTCATGCCGATCTGGGTGAAGTCTAGAATACAGACTCTTGTGACCTCCATAAATACTGCTTATGCAAGAACACAATCCTGTTTTAAAGTCAAAGCATTTGTCAGGAAGATAGGTTTTTTAAACATACTGATATTTCATTGCATTCGATTCTGTCAATGGGCTCCTAAATTACTTTATATCTCTATGATAACCTTTGGAAAACTAACAGGGTAGAAAAATGTGTAAGAAAACAGAATCAAAGGAGGGGGAGTGTAAATCAATAATTATTTTTAAAAGGCTTCTTTTATACTAATGATAAACATTACCTTTAAAAAATTATCTAGTATAACATGTTTCTTTGAAAAATATGGGCCTCTGTAACAAGTCTTTCAGTGTTGTATGTAACTGGTAAAATTAACTTTACCAACGTTGACTAATTATGAAAATGTATGATGAGTTAGGGTATCTGAAGAGAAATGTCGGCACTGCAAGTGGCGGTCCCAAAGTGCTTGGCCTTCCATCATCAGTCTGATATTCTCAGCCAAATGAGGTTGTACCATTACCATTACGAGGGATAAAATTGATATTACATCAAAGTCTTGCGTTCCTGTTAAGAGTCCTTCAGAGAGTTGATGCGTGCACAAATCTTCAGGGCTGGGCCCAGCTTGATGTTCATTGCACTCATGAGATGGTCTTCTTTTAGCAAGAGCAGGGCCTGTCCATCAATCTCTTGTGCCCTGAACTCATCTGCAACATCCTGGCAGCCTGGAATTTCAGGAGAGAAAGGTTAGAGTTACACATAATTAGATGGAGCTCCTGACAGTTACAGTTGTTCTGAGAGTTTGCAACAGAAGCTAATAAACCATTGTCCTGGTAAGCCTGGGCTTCATCCTTGAAGAAGTCAAAACCAAGGAAAGTTTAGAAATCTTGCTTTTAAAATCACTGCAGAAATAATAACAATAGGTAAGAGAAATCAGTGAATACATTGCATTTCCCATGTAAAAATAACTTCATTCTGAGGCTTTACAATTCATGGGCTCATCTTCCCAAAACATAGCTTCACATATAGGCAGAGAGGAATAAAATGTTATGCCATAAATAATAATCTGGAAATATTTTCTCAAGTGTCAGATTAAACTTCAATTACCACCCAAACCTTCTTTGAATTCACATAACTCCAAGTGTGTCTAAAATATTTGTATTGCTCCCTCAGAAGAGAACAAACCCCCCCAGTACTAGCATGTTACAGGACTGCTGACACCATACTGTTCAACTCATAATGGCAACTTCAAAGCTTCACATCACTCAACTCATTTCTACTCATTTTTTCTCTGTCAGCCTGGAGGCTGGTCTTGACTTACTTGTTTTCCCACACACATGCATGGATTACAGGAAAGTGCCTTAGTCCCCATCCGGTTTTTAGAACCCAGAACCCTGAGAATGGCAGGCAAGTGCTCTACCTCTGAACACGTCACCACACCCCTTAGCATGCTTCACCTTAACTTTCTGGTTAAAATAAAATAAAATAAAATAAAACAAAATAATGCAAAGCAAGCTGTCTCTGAAATCATGAAATCTTACTTGGCAATCTTCCACCAAGCAAGCAGTGCAAAGCCTCAACCTAAAGTCGGCTCTTACTATCTAAACCCAACTATTCTATGGCCTACCAAAATACCCAATCATTCCTATCATAGGAAAGAGACCTCTAAGCTCAGTAATGAACGAAGGAGCCCAAAGAGAAGAGAATGCAAAAACATGAAAGCTTTCTTACAAACAGTGAAAGTATAAAGTTAGCTTAAGAACAAGACCTAACAGCTTCACGGCCTTTTTGTATTCAAATCAGTATTCCAAGGGGGAATCACAGAAACAGATGATTAGAAAAGAAAATGATTAATTTGCACCTTGGAATACAACAATTTGCGAGGATGATTCTCCTTTCCACTATAAATGTTATCATCTAGCTTGTAAGATGACAAGGTCCTACCCACAGACCCAGGAGCATCCCCAAAGCACTACAGTGCAGCAGATATTTACGTAAGGATGGATGAAGAAATGACAGACTGGAAAAATGTCATCCACTGTGGAGAGCTGTCTGTGGAGTAACATGCTTCACGCATGTGTTCACTTGTGTGGCCATCATTTTCCTCAGTGTCCCTCACTGGCTGTTATTTCTTCCTTTACTGCATCTTGTAGAGCAGCCAGCTTTTCGTTTCTCTATTTTGGTAATTTCTCAGACTTTCAAAAATTTATATTTCAAAGTCCTGTGTATAATTTGTATGGCTTTGCCCAAGTACCACACACACAGATGAAACAGGATTACTCACCATAGAAAAGCCCTTTCCTTCTCCCAGAAGTAGCTCTCAACAAACTGACTAATCTTGCATCTAGTTGTGACTTCATCCTTCTTTTATGGAAGAACTAAGGTTCTTCTCTCCAGTCTTATTTATAAGAACCAGGGAAGGAAAGAGAGAGAGAGAGGATAGGCTTACTTAGATTCAAAAATGAGGAGTAAAAGGGAAGGGACCACAAAAGGTGCACTGGGAAGAGAAATAAAAAGCTCCTGAGAGGAAGCACTCAGCATGCTCTTCTTCCTCTTGACTGGTGTTCCTTTACAGATGTCAGTTTGTAGGTAGACAGTAAAGGCACTAGCAAAATAATTTTAAAGTCTATTGGAAAACAGCATTATTAAATAATATGCGTTATCATTTTTAGATCCCAATTTTCTCAAGCCAACCACAAAAAGTATCATTAGCACAGAAATGAAAAAAATATAAAGTGACTTACAGGAGACAAGCACACATCTAGAAACTCACTAGGGAAGAACAAGACGGCTTTTTAAGTACTCAAGATACTGAGTAAAAGTTCTGTGAGAGCCCAACACCCTGACCGACAGCAGCTCACACCGTGAGAGCCTGCAGCCAAGCACTGAGTACATTACACGACACAAAGGAGGCAGCCAGGCAGCTTTGCTGCCTCATGACAAAGTAAACAGCTCTAGGTAACACACTGGCCCTGCTCGTGTCCCACCTGAATTTTCCAGTGTCCACAATCAATTCTCCCACTTTGAAATCTAAATCAAAACATTCTATGCACAAACTGACCTCACTAAAGCTGCAGGAAAGACACCAAGTACCACTCAATACTGCTGTATAAACATGTCCCCAAAGACATATACAGAAAGAGTTATACTTTAAAGAAATAATTCCTATTTTACATTACTACAGAGAAATCCAATCTATGGATTCACAAATCAGCATAGAATAGTCTTTCTGAAAGGGCAGTTCACTAAAGGACAGTACAGAAGATAGCCTGCAACTGGTTAACCAGAAGGGCTCTGTGCCCACAAGTTCATGCTACTTCTCACCCTAACAGCTCTGAGACTGAATCTCCTACCTGGGTGCTTCATAGACCCACTGAGTACTTAATAACATGATAACACAAAAATAACAGAAACCCAGGAGTAAAAATACAAGGGCCCTGACTACAAGGAAGCTCATCCTATCTGGAAAGAAAATGTAAGAGATCACAAAATGTATACACTTGTTCCTACTATGAGAAAAGCTTGTAAAAATACTCAGGAAAAAGAAACAGCCTGAAGGAGCTCAGAAAGATATTTATAAATGCCAGAGAGGCAGAAAGAAAGCGAAACACATTTTCCTAGTATAAGATTTACCCTAAGCTACTCTAAGATAAACTTTTGGAAAGGCAATAACTGACTGCACAAATAGGATTATTTGGTTGGTTAAAGCAATTCATAAATACTCCCATTTCATCAGCAAGGAAGGGAGGGAAGGAGGATGGCCTAAACAGAACCATTCAATGTTGTCTCTTCTTAATGATATGTAATGATCTTAAATGCAAATGAACTCAGTAAAACAAGAAGGTCTAGCCGGGTGGTGGTGGGACACGCCTTTAATCCCAGCACTCGGGAGGCAGCGAGGCCAGCTTGGCCTACAGAGCGAGTTCTAGGACAGCCAGGGCTACATAGTGAAATCCTGTCTCAAAAACCCAAAAGTGGGGAGGGGAAGCTGAAGCTAGTGGGTAAGTATCAGAGAGCAGGCAGACATAAGAAGGTTACCCTCAGCATTAGAATGGATATCACATTTTTACAAAGAAATCAAGTTTGTCCTATTCTACAGTGTTAATTAGCTTTCAAAAATATACACAAAAAAAATATGGTCTTTCTTGTTTCAGTTTCTAAAAGAATCGGCTGAGGAAATGAAGAGGAAATGATTAGAAAACAGAGAAGCAGAAGGGGAGAAGTGTTTGATTCACTCTCCTGCCCTCAGAGATCAGGACAGAGAAGAGAGCACCTTACTATTCACCGACTGGGCACCAGAGCAATGGCAGGACTAGTCCGTTTTTTACTCGTTTGGGGATATGAAGGAGTGCACAGTCATTCTGAGGACAGGCAAGAGGGAGCAGGTCACATTTCAATAGCAAACGCACACACAGTTTCTCTAGCCTTGAATGCTGTAGATGGATGTAACGTCACTTTCTTGTGAAGGCACAAGGAAAGCATCCAGGCTAGGGGAGTCACATACCAGGCAAAGAATGGATGAAGGCCCAGACATCATCGACTGTCCATATAGAGGGCTCTGTCTGTGAAACTGGAAGCAAGTCACTGTTCTCAGGCATTTTCCTAATCCTGACATCACGCAGCTCGCGTTCTCTTTCCCGCTCACTCTGCCTGCGCAGACGAGTTGTCATGGCAGAAGGCACAGAATCCTCATGAGAAGCCAAGTCTTCTTCTGCAGATGGATAAGTAATTGGAAGCTGGAAAATGCAGTAAAGTAAAATACAGCATTGCACTTCCCTTGCATTTCTGAAAAGGACATTGTACATTGAAGCAAGCTTTCTACAGACCTGCCTAAGGATATGTTCTCTTGCTGTTCCTTCAGGGCCACTTGGACGACGGCCCCGATGCCCAAGACTTTGATTATCAGGCTTACGATTCCAACGACTAAGTGCAAATTTTTTAGAACAGCTAACATTGTACCTAAGAAATTCAAGAAAGAAAAATCAAGCAAAATATGGGACAACCAATTTAGGATTTAACTGTAATTTTAAAGTACAATTGAGACATAGTAAGTACTAGACAATTATTAAGGACTGTAATATCTCACAAAGTACAGCTATCTTACTGAATGGATTTATTTAACCTACAGGTCAAAAACGGCCTCTGTGTATATTATAAAATATCTCTCAACATAATACTGGACACTTATAACAAGGTAATGGTATTTTCTCCTGATTATAGAATAATGAAAAACCTGCAAAATGTAGAAGATAACTTGCAACATAGCAAGAAAATTCATGGTTCCAGAAGAGATACTTTGTAATAAATATTTCCAAAGCTTATTTAAACTATTTATCAAGTAATATGTTTGGGGTTTTGCTTTGTCTTTTGCTTTTAATGCATATGCAGGTACTGGAGTACATATGTGTGCAGACATATCTACACATGTGGATACTAGGGTTTGGTTCTCAGCACACAATGAAAGCCCACAACTGCCTGAACCCCCAAGTCTAGGGGCTCCAATGCCCTCTTCTGGCTTCTATATCAGGCACACACAAAGTGCACATATATTTTTAGAGGCAAAACACACACATTAATTTTGTTACTGATAACTATTCTAGAATAACATATGTAATTTTATTTACCTGTGTTTTATGGAAATGTCAGAGATGGAAGTAAGGAACACTCTGAGAAACGACAGACTACCTGTCCTCTAAGAGCAGGTGTCCTGAGAGTCGCGGGAATGACTGAAGAAGCCCTGCTGTGTTCACAGGGTTATCTGCAGCTCAGCAAAGGGAGGTTCTGATATAACTAACATATCAGTGACAGAACTTACTACTGAAGAAAGGCGAGAACTAGTCTTGTGCCCGGCAATTAGTCCTTATATATTTAGCTCTCCAGGAATGACAGCTAAGTACTTCCCTGACCTGAGTCTTCCTCTCCTCCTCGCTCTGTCAGCCAGGCTTCCCTATGCTAGGGTCCCTGACCAAAAGAGGCCCATCTAAAGTAGTCACGTCTGGGAAAGGGAGTGGCACACAGTGTTAAGTTCCTGGTATGCTTCTAAACAGCCAAGAGGTTCAGAATACCCTGAAAGACAGATCATTTCCCAATTTGTAAGTGGTTTTAACCAGCATTAGAAAGCTACTGCTCTTTCATGTGTTTCATGCAAACTAAAATTCAAGTTAGAGCATAAATCCTACATAATCTTTTTTTAATAAATATTTATTAATTTTTAATATTTATTTATTTATTATGTATACAATATTCTGTCTGCGTGTATGCCTGAAGGCCAGAAGAGGGCACCAGACCCCATTACAGATGGTTGTGAGCCACCATGTGGTTGCCGGGAATCGAACTCAGGACCTTTGGAAGAGCAGGCAATGCTCTTAACCACTGAGCCATCTCTCCAGCCCATAAATCCTACATAATCTTATAGACCTACTACTAATCATGAATAAATATTTGAGTAATGAACTGAAGCAATGAGTCCACTTTTGAAAGAGATTTACTTTTATTATTCTCACTAAAGGTAGTTCTGTGACAAGTATACAAAATGGTATGGTCAAACAAGAAATTCACTGGCTTCTTAAGAGAATATAAATTTCAAAATAATTAACCTAAGCATATCTCCCAGGTCTTCCAAAAGAGCATCTGGTATTCGAAGCTGCTAAGCCATATTAATCCAGGCCCCATATTAATCTTTACAGACTAGGGTTCTATCTGGGATGGTGGTACATGGCTATGATCCCAGCACTTGGGAAGCAGAAACAGGAGGGCCATAGAATGTTGGAGACCAGCCTGGCCTATACAGTCAATTCAGGTTAGCCAGGGCTATAATACAAGATCCTACATAAAAATTAATTTCAAAATTAATTAGTAATTAATTAGTTATGATTTTTAAAACATAAAAATATTCTATCATATACTTACATATGCTATAGGAGAGATTCTCCAAAGCATATCCTTGCACCAGATGACTGATGCTTCATGAGTATTCACTATGAAACAGCATTATTAGTACATACTTACATAAATAAAAATTTACTTAGTAAATTCTAGTAACGAGACACAGAGTAAGTGGCTGCTGACCTAACCTTCCCTGTTGTTACCACATCTAATTCCTACCAAAACTCATCTATAATCACGTCTTTACGTTTTTGCAAAAGTTACTGGTTCTCCTAAACAAATCCAAGAACACCAACATACCTTTTGGCACATGACATAGTACAGAATCGTTTTGACCGTAAAAATTCATTAGGATATCCCATTTTTCCACAGAATTCACACTTAAGCAATTCACTATCCATTTCTTCTAATGTCTCTAAAAAAGAAGGGAAAAGCCAAAAATCTGAGTGGTCAAAATTTCTTTCAGCCTCTAATTTTAGTTACAAAACACTGTCAGATCAAGATTTCTTCACCTTCTTTGGATCCAGAGCTACTCTGGCTGGGCTCCTACTAATTCCTTGTTTCTACATTAAAACGATGGGTTTTTTCTATACAATAAATACATCTATACAAATAAGCATAGGCTAGTTTTGCTAAGAATCTAGTATGTCTAGAATGTACAAACAACAATGTATGAGTTACAAACACTGAGAAATGAAATGAATGCCATGTGCTCATTGTCCACTAGAAAGAAACATTTTCAAAAGGCAGAATGTGACATATAAATTTGGTGCCCTACGCTTGAAGATTTACAGCAGAGAAACCCTTTAAATTCCCATGGAGAGGAGAATGGCTTCAAAATGGAGAAACTTTTGTATGTTTGATTTTAGTAAGACATATAAAATATTTGTTATGTGCAGTGTATCACCAATTTTATAAAGATATATTGTCAATTTATAAAACAGTTCCTTTTAGTATTAAATAAAATTAATTCTGCTTTTAAAATCTCAGACAGTGTCAAAATGTCCAACTACTGGTGCATTTTCTAGGGTGCTCCCTGCTAAGTAAGAATGCTAATCCTAACCCCAACCCCAACCCCTCTCCTTCACTATTACCTCTTCCTTCAGGCACCTAAAGCACCTAAAGCAAACAGCTCAATCTTCATGACCTTTCCCAAAGAGCTGAAGTAACTATTACATGGAAGTATGCTCCACTTCACAGTTTCCACCTAAGGACTAAGAGTCCTGGGGCTGAGAGATGTCCTCTCTTACAGAGGTCCTGAGTTGAATTCCCAGCATCTACACAGTGGCTCACACATCTATAAGGGATCTGATGCCCTCTTCTGGTGTGCATGAAGACAGAGCACTCACACATAAAAGTGGGAATACATTTCATATTGTGATACTAATATGGGATCTTGAGATGCACAAGAAAGTAAAGGTTAAAGTTTAAAAGTGTTTGCATTGACTTACCAAGGGGTCAACTGTACTGTTGGGTTTTTGTTTTGGTTTGGGTTTTTTTGTTTTTTTCGTTTTTTGTTTGGGGTTTTTTGTCAACTTGACAGAAACTAGAGTCATTTAGGAAGAAAGACCTCAAATGAGGAATCACCTCCAGCAGTTGGCCTGTGGGCATGTCTTTGGAGCTTTTTTTTTTTTTTTTTTTTTTAAAATAAAAGATTGAGGCGGGCCAACTGTGGACAGTGCCACTCCTGGGTTTTGTACAAATCAGCAAGCTGAGCAAGTCAGTAAGCAGTGTTCCTTCATGGTTTCTGCTTCAGCTCCTGCCTCAGCTTTTTTTGATAATGGGCTGAAATAACCCTTCCCCTGCCAAGCTGGCTCTGGACAAGGTTATCACAGTAGCAAAGAAGCAAATGGTATGTACCATGAATTTAATAGTTTGCTTATCTTAAAAATGGGTGGTTTTTAAACTGAAATTATACCAAAAAAAAAAAAACACAGCCACAAAGTAAATGATTGCACCATTTTACTCTAAATTTTATTGCATGAATACTGGTTTATACAATAAAAATGCCGAAATTATAAAATGGCCTTGGAAAATTAAAACTATGAAAGAATTAAAATGTTAGCTTGTAGAAAAAGATAAGATCTCCTGAGTAAATTGGGAGCTTGGGGACCTTGGGAGAGGGTTGAAGAGAAGGGGAGAGGCAGGGGGGGAGCACAGAAAAATGTAGAGCTCAATAAAAATAAAAATAAAAAATGTTAGTTTGTTTGTTTTGGTTTGGTTTTTCAAGACGGGGGTTTCTTGGGTAGCTTTGGCTGTCTTAGAACTAGATCTGTAGACCAGGCTAGACTCGAACTCATGGAGATCTGCCTGCCTCTGCCTCCCGAGTGCTGGGATTAAAGGAATGCACCATCACCACTTGGCATTATGTAATAGTTCGCTACTCTGAAATATATTAGCCATCTTTAGGTTTTTCTTCTCCTTCTGTAGCACTTGTCTTGTCTCCTTTTAGTCCTTCCCTTCCTCTCCCCACTTAGACTGCAGGTGTCGGTCATATGCCAGACCTCTAATACATCCAACAGAGATGACCAGCACAATGCTAAACCATTTGCAGTTTATTACAACTGCCACAAAAACTTGAATAAACCCCCAAGTCCTAGGTCTTCATCCATAAAATCCCCCAAGCCCGAGGTCTTCACCCAGGGTCCGTCTGTTATTGACAGCTTGGTGAATTTCAATGTGCTCCTTCAGTTCCTTAGTGTTCACATCCTCTGTACATCTGTTCACATCCTCATCAGAACTGTTTTTCCTGCCTGTTAGCTTAGATCTAGGCTTGCCCCTTGTCTCGTTTAACACAAAACAGAGATCAAACTCATAAATATAAGAAATTCACCAGGCTATAAATAACTTCAGATAGTTCTGTCTTCTTGTTATCTACATCTAACATTTGCTGCTCTGGAATGGAGATTCTCTAGTTTCCAACAAAACAAACAACTCCTTATGGGAAGGAGGGTATGCTTTCATGTCTTTCTGTACATACCTTTCATATGCCAGCACACTAGCAATGCTATATGTTACCCATTATATTTTATAAACTACAAATATCATGAAACATGTTCTAAACTTCCCAGAAGTCCATGCTCCTTCTGACTATTCAGCAGGGTTGACATGACAAACACATTGTAGCCCAGAACTTTCATTTATACACTTCTTACAGATACAAGCAAAAGAAGAAAAAAGAAAACCTAAACATTCATCTTCGCTACTTTTCATCTAAAATATGAAATGTCCTCACATATAATCAACTAATTAAAAACATGTATTTGAGAA
This sequence comes from Arvicola amphibius, assembly GCF_903992535.2. Taxonomy (NCBI): domain Eukaryota; kingdom Metazoa; phylum Chordata; class Mammalia; order Rodentia; family Cricetidae; genus Arvicola; species Arvicola amphibius. The sequence continues at coordinate 45,077,371 of NC_052057.2, forward strand.
TTAAAATAAATAAAATTAAATTCTAATAATGAAAGTCACCATGGTGACTTTGTTTGGATCCTGATGTTAATCAGACGACTGTGAAAGAACAAGCTTCAGGGGGCTAAGAGATGGCTCAGAGGTTAAGAGCTTTGTCTGCTCTTCCAGCGGTCCTGAGTTCAGTTCCCAGCAACCACGTGGTGGCTCACAGCCATCTGTAATGGGGTCTGGTGCCCTCTTCTGGCCTGCAGGCATATGTGGAGGCTGCACAATGTATACATAATAAATAAATCTTTAAAAAAAAAAAAAGAACATGCTTCAAATAACTAAGAAAATCTGAATATGGATCAGGTATTACACCAAAGAATTATTAATTTTGTTATTTAATTATGTAAGAAAATATCTGCTTTTAGGAGATACACACTATATCAGTGAAATAAAATGACTACAACTTTCATAAACAGGGAGGAAAGGATGGAGGAGAAGTAGGAAAGAAAGGCAGAGAAGGGAAGTTTGGGAGAGAAGAAAACAAGAAAATGCATGACATGAGACCGTTCACAGCAATGAACCTGGGGATAAGGGAAGAGTGCACAGTTCTCTTTAACTGAATGCATGTTTGGAGCGCTTCATGGTTAGGAATCTTATATATCAGAAAAAAATCAAACTGAGCTCAAAATAACCAAACAATAGTAAAAGTCAAATGTTATACTATTACAGGCTTGGTGGTTCAAATAAGAAGTAAAAATATTGAATATTTCATAACAGCTTATAAAACACCACCAACGGCAGGTGCCACCCTCTTAAGAGTCTGAAGGATGACGGGTTTTACTTACCGTAAATTTACTCTGGTAAATTTAACATTGTGAAAAAACACACAATAAAGTAACAAACTAAATGAGTATTTGCAAAAGAAAAAATTAATTTTAGAGATCCTAAGGATAATTACAAAGACAGAGATGTTAATGAGTTCACCATTGTAAGCCCCTGACTGAACACTTCAGAGTGAATATCATCAACTGAAGGACCATGATCAAATGATAAGGACAATCTCTTATGAAGACTCCTACACAATACAGCTAGCTTCTTCTGTTTTATTGGTTATGTTTTTAAGCACACATTCAGAATATCATTTAAAAAAAAAAAAAGCACAAGCTCTGCTAACTATAAATAGGTGACCTAAAAGGCACAGAACATCAGTTTTGTGTCTACCTGTGTTTGCTTTCCCTCAACCATTTTTATCAATTTGACTTCTAAGGGGTATCTGGTAGTAGAGTATAGTCAGTTGAAAAGGAGCTGGGACAGTAAGGAGATTAACAGTATTTTTTTTTCTTAGAACAAATGTTATCTATTGGCTGAAGAGAACATCCTGAATGTAACTGTAATACCCAGCTTATAACACCCATCACAAGAATAAATCTAAAACCACACACCTAAATGCTCTATATTTTGAAACAAATTCAGTAAAACACTCATTTGCTACTTATTAGGTCTGCTTTTTAAAAGCAAGAATTGATTGTTCTGAGTCAGAAACTGTAAAATTGCTTTTCCCTCACTAGGAATCTAACACTGTACAAATCAGCACCGATATTACTACTCTCCTAGTTACTGAGTTATCAGAGTGGTTAGCGCACCCATTATTCTGGTTAATAGAATGTTCACATACTCACTGTATGTAAGCAAAACTAAATTCTTTCCAAGTGAAAACCTATGCAGAATAAAAAGTTTATCCTATTTCAAGCAATAAAAGTCAAAGTTAAAGGAAAGGTTTGATGGGAGCCGCAGACCTTCAGCAATCATGTCTTCCATCTCGGTGTCAGATGAATTATCCGCATGCTTTGTGTTATTTTGTAGTTCTGGCTGAACACACACAGAATTCACCACCTGATTATCCAAAAGAGGCCTCTTTTTGACAGGCTGGTCTATCAGCAAAGATGAGCGACTCACCTTTAAAGGGAAAAGAGAATGAAAAGAAATAATCTCTAAAAATTAATCAGAGATAAATGAGTCTAATTTTTAAAATGACCCCTCTGAAAGAATGGTGGTTGTGATATTTACTTACTCAATCATCAAATCCAATTAAGGGCAAATCATCAAGTAGAAGATTCTATACATATGCACTACTGCTAGCCAGCAGCAGAATACACACTGGAGTCATATACAATGCACTGCTGATTTAGGCAAGTAGATTTTTTAAAAAGTCTTAAAATCTAGTGATTCCTTACATTTGTAATATTAAAAACAGAAGTAATCAAATTATCCTGCACAATAGGAAAGCATTGAAAGGGAAGCAGTTGCTGCTTGGATTAATTTATTTTGCAGTTCTGGGGACTGAATCCAAGGTCTTGCACTAACTATACCCTCATCTGTTTCTTTAGAATTTTGTTGTTTTGTTGTTGTTGTTGCTATTGCTTATGTGCATTGGTGTTTTGTCATGGGTGTTGGGTCCCCTAAAACTGAAGTGACAGACAGTTGTAAACTGCCATGTGGGTGCTTGGAATTGAACATGGGTCCTCTGAAACAGCAGTCAGGGCTCTTAACCCCTGAGCCAGCTCTCCAGCCCCTCTTCAGAATGCTTTGAAGACAGCCTCTCACTATGTAGCTCCTCTTGTCTCAGTCTCTGTCCAGTGCTGGGATTACAGTCCTATGCAATGCGCATGTCCAGCTTCACTTTTCATGGTACTATTCAGTTCAGCAACCATCTCTTTTTCCTAAAGCTTGAACACACAAAACTAGCTCTCTAATACAATGCTGTATGTATCTGCAAACATTTTATGATTTGGTGGTGAAGATTAGGGAAAAGTCATGGATGTGGTGTGTTCATCCTTGCACAGGGGATGTCTTTCCCCCAGTTCACACTGCCCAGAATGTGTGTGTGTTATTTACTTTGAGAGAAAATCTTGCTCAGACTGGCCTTGAACTTGAACTCTAACATCAACAGCCTAAGTAACTGAGGTTACAGACCTGTGCCACCAGACCCAACTTCTCATCATTAGCTCACACATGGGGGGGGGGGGGACGGTAAGGATGTACCACAGCACATATGTGGACAGAAGAGAACAAATTTATGGGGTTAAGTATGCTCTTTCTACCTCTTTGTGGGTCAGATTGCTGAGTTAGCATGGAAATGGCTTTTACCTGCTGCACCATCTTGCTGGTGGCTTTTAAAAATACAGAAATACCAAATAGACTGGACCAGAAAACAAATTCCCTTTGGCACATAATAATCACTAAATACACAGAAAAGAGAAAGTATTAGAAGCTGCAAAAGAAAAGACCAAGTAACATATAAAGGTAGACCTATCAGAAAAACAGCTGGCTTCTAAATGGAGACTCTTAGAGCCAGAAGGGCCTGGACAGATGTTCTACTCACTCTAAGAAACTATGGATGGCCAGCCCAGACTACTATATTGACTAAAACTTTGAATCTCCATAGATGGAAAAAGTAAGACATTCTATGATAAAACCAAATTTAATCCTTATCAAGGGGATACAAATTGGAAAGGAAGAAGTCAAAGTAACTTTATTTTCAGATAATATGATAGCATACATAAGTGACCCTAAAAATTCCACCAGGGAACTCCCTACAGCTGATAAACACTTTCAGCAAAGTAGTTGGATATAAAATTAACTCATAAAAATCAGTAACCCTCCTAAATAAAACTGACAAATGGACTGAGAAAGAAACCCAGGAAACAACACCTTTTACAATAGCCACAAATAATACAAAGTATCTTGGGGTAACTCTAACCAAGCAAGCAAAAGACTTGTATGATAAAAACTTCAAGTAGTTGAAGAAAAAAATTAAAGAAGATACCAGAAGATGAAAAGATCTCCCATTCTCATTACTGTCAAAAGTAATCTACAGATTCAATGCAATCCCCATCAAAACTCCAACACAATTCTTCACAGATCTTGAAAAGAAAATTTTCAGCTTCATACGGAAACACAAAAAAAACAGGATAGGCAAAACAATCCTGACTAGTAATAGAACTTCTGGACCCTGACCTCAGATTGTACTGTAAACTATAGAAATGAAAACAGCATGGCATTGGCATAGAAACAGACATGTCTGTTAATGGAATCAAATTGAAGATCCAGAGAATCCACACACCTATAGACATCTGATTTTTTTTTTTTTTTTTAAGAAGCCAGAAAAACACACTGGAAAAAAGACAGCATCTTCAACAAATGGTGCTGGTCAAATTGGATGGCTGAATGTAGAAGAATCCAAATAGACCCATACTTACCACCGTGTACAAAACTCAAGTCCAAATGGACCAGACTCAACATAAAGCTGCATATACTGAATCTCATAGAGAATGTGGGAAACCGCCTTGAATTCACTGGCACAGAAGACTTTCTAAACAAAACACCATTAGCACAGACACTAAGATCAACAACTAATAAATGGGACCTGGTGAAACTCAGAAGCTTCTGCACAGCAAATAATACCATCAATAGAACATACAGCAGATTACATGCAGAATGGGAAAAGATTTTTACCAACTACATATCCAATAGAAGGCCAATATCCAAAATATATTAAAAAACTCAAAAAACTAGATATCAAGAAAACAACCCAATTTGAAAATGGGTACAGATCTACAGTGCCTAGCTCAGTCATAATCAGAGAAGCTTCCTTCTTCAGCAATGAGAATGAATATAGAAACCCACAGTCAGATAGAGAGGGACCTCAGAATACTCAGCCCTAAATGCAATGTCTCCATCAAATCCCTCCCTTCACAGTTCAGGGAGCCCTGTGGAAAAGGAAGCAGAAAAAGTGTAAGAGCCAGAGGGGGACCGAGGCCACCAAGAAAACAAGCCCTCGAAATCAACATGATTAAGGGTCACATAAACTCAGAGACTGAGGCAGCAAACAAGCCACTTCCCAGGTTGGTACCAGGTTCTCTGCATATTATTTTATGGCCTTCAATTTAGTGTTCTTATGGGATTCCTGAGTTTGCAAATGAGTAAGTCTCTGACTCCTGAGCCTTCTCTTGGACTTTTTTCCTTCTGTTCTTTTGTTCTGTCCAACTTTGAAGTGATAATTTTGCTTTATATTTATTATCCCTTAGAAGCCTGTTTCTTTTCTAGTGAGAGACAGAGAAAGAGTTGATCCAGATGGGAAAGGAGGTAGGGAGGAACTGGGAGGAACAGAGGGAGGGGAAACCATAATCAGGGCATATTATGTGAGAAAAAGAAATCAAATTTCAATAAAAGAAAAAATGGGGTACAGATCTTAACAGAATTCTCGAAAGAGGAAATCTAAATGGCTGATAAGAACTTAAAGAAATGCTCAACATCCTTAGTCATCAGGGAAATGTAAATCAAAACTACTTTCATCAGAATGGCTAAGATCAATAAAACAAATGACAACTCATGCTGGCAAGGATGTGGAATAAGGTGAGCATTCATTCATTGTACAATCACTATGGAAATCATGTGGCAACTCCTCAGGAAGATGTGAGCTGTTTTACTCATGATCCAGCTATACCACTCTTGAGCATATAGCCAAAGGATGCTCCATCCTACCACAGAGACATTTGCTCAGTCATGGTCACTGCTACTTTATTCATAACAGTCAGGAACTGAAAACAACCTAGATGTCCCTCAAAAGATGAATGTATAAATAAAATGTACATTTATTTACACAATGGTATATCACTTAGCCTTTTTTTTTTTTAAAAAAAGACATCATGTAAATAAATGGAACTGGAAAAATATTATCCTGAGTGAGGTAACCCTGACCCAGAAAGACAAATATGGTATGTATTCATTTGTATGTGGGTATTAGCTGTTAAGTCAATGATAAGCAAGCTACAATCCATAGAACCACAGAGGTTAGGTGAGTAAGGGACTGGGGGAGGGGGAATAGGAAATAAAATAAATAGTTAGGATGGATGGAGCAGGAGACTGGAATGGGAAAATCAAGTGGGGAGGTGGAGGGAGAGGGGTACAATGGAGGGAACATGAGGAGAGACAGCTAAAATTTGAGGGATAGTGGTGTAGGAGATCCTTCTGTTTATGTGTTGCTTTCATTGGTTAATGAATAAAGAAACTGCCTTGGCCTTTTGATAGGGCAGAACTTAGGTAGGCGGGGGGGGGGGGGGGGGGGGGAATAACTGAATGCTGGGAGGAAGAAGGGCAAAGTCAGAGAAGCCATGGATCCTCTGCCTCAGACAGACTCTGGTTAGAATCTTGCCAGTAAGCCTCAGCCACATGGCTATGCACAGATTAATAGAAATGGGTTAAATTAAGATGTAAGAATTAGCCAATAACAAACTAGAGTTAATGGGCCATGCAGTGTTTTAATTAATACAATTTCCGTGTTGTTATTTCAGGTGTAAGCTAGCTGGGCGGTCGGGATAGACAAGTGGCCCTCCTCCTCCTACAGGATAATATGAAAACCTAATACAGTAGAAGCCTCCTAAAATATAGACATACTTGAAGGTAATCTAAATGAAATCACCAAATAACAAGTAGACAGAGCCCCAACTTGTCACCAAATGAAGCTTTCAGTGCTTCCAGTACTGGGATTAGGTTTCATCTACTTGAGTTGTTGGCCAAAGTTGTCCCATGGGAATCCCAAACAACCAGGCTGCTGCCAAGACTATAGGCTGCTCTCTACAAACAGCAAGGCCCCAATGCTGAAGACAACACCATACAACTCACTGAACATGAAGAAGTTGAGCTTGTGTCTACATAGAGCCTTCAGCCCTATGGTCTAGCATATTTGATACAGGAGGGTGGGTACTCTGCATGATCTCAAAAGAAAAGCATAAATACCAACCTAGCCACGAACCCTTCGATCTACAATGACATTCTGCCTGCAGGATATGCAAGTGCAGTAGTGCAATAAATCGTACGGGAGTAACCACTATCTGATGTGACCTAAGGCCCACTCCATGAGATGGAGCCCATACCCAACTGCTTGGTTGACCAAGAACCAAAGACTAGAAAGCACAGGAACCTATGGCAAAACCAAATACTACTGTCCTACTTAAAATAATAAAAATAAAGTAATAAAATGACTCCTGATGACATTCTGCTATCCTCATAGATCAGTGCCTTGCTCAGCCACCATTGGAGAAGTTTCCTCCTGCAGCAGATAGGAACAAACACAGGGACCTGCAGTCAGACAATTCACTGAGAATGAGAGTCCTTTTAACATTCAAACACTAAACAAGGTGTCCTCATCAAATCCTCCTCAGGGCTCAGGAAACCCACAGAAGAGGAGACAGAAAGAGTTTAAGTCAGAGGGGATAGAGGACAGGACACCAAGAAAGCAAGATCCTCCAAATCAACAGGATCAATGCCTGTAAAGACTCAGAGACTGAAGCAGCATGCACGGGACCTACATACGTCTGTTCCAAATGGAGTCCTAGAGGTAAAAGGAGAAGTGAACACATGCACTCATCCCTAATTAATAACCACTTGCCAATAAAAGTTTAGTTTTCTCCAAGGGAGTCTCCCTGCAGAAACAAACTACTCAAGAACAGTCTGCATGTAGGCTGCAGGTCAACCAAAAAAAGTCCAATAGCATTCCTGGAGGTTCCTTGCCTTGGAATATCATATCAGGGCTTACTTTTTTAATTATCTTATTTTTTATTTTATTTACGGATATTTTTTTCTGTCTCTTTTTACCCTATAAATCTTTTGCATATATATAAATGGCTTCCAGTTTAGTGTTTCTTTTTTTTTTTTTTTTTTTGGTTTTTCGAGACAGGGTTTCTCTGCAGCTTTAGAGCCTGTCCTGGAACTAGCTCTTGTAGACCAGGCTGGCCTCGAACTCACAGAGACCCGCCTGCCTCTGCCTCCTGAGTGCTGGGATTAAAGGTGAAAACCACCACGGCCTGGCTAGATTTCTTACAAAGTACTTCAAGACTAGCACTTAAGTCTTCAGCAAGCTAATCACTGTAATTATAGGACAAACAAGCTCCTCAAACACTGAGATGCTAACACCAACAACAAATAGTCATTGTGTTCAGCATCGCGAATCCTTATTTTAGAAATTTTTTCAGGAAAATTTTTTTAAACCAAGAAAATGTACTGATTCTTTTTAGGCAAGCCCTCAGCTAACCTGGAAAGAATGCTGGTTGTAGAACGGGAGGGAACCACGGCTTATTGGAAATTTCTATAGGGGTTGGAGAGATGTTCAGTAGTTAAGTACCCTAGTTGCTTTTTCCAAAGGACCCTGATTTGATTCCCAGCACCCATATGATGGCTCACAGCCACCTGTAATTCCAGTTTCAAGGGTCTTAAACCCTCTTCTGCTTTCCAAGGGCCATAAGCACACACATGGTGCACAGCCATACATGCAGACAAAACACCATACCCATAAAATAATTTTTTAAAAAAAACTATTAAAGTAGAATCAAAATTTTGTAATTAAAACATCTGTACTTATTCAGTAACTTAATATGCCTCAAGCAAAATTTATAAAAGTAATTCTATTAAGCAATGCTTATAGCAGATGAGGAAACAAACTTTCCATAAAATAATGTTTCAAAATACTACTACTTTTAGGAATTTACGCTACAAAAACTATTTAAAATGTGGATAACTCTCCCCATCTTCCCTTGGCCCCGTCTCGCCCCACCCTCAAGTTCCCAATTTTTGCCTGGCGATCGTGTCTACTTCCAATAACCAGGAGGATTACTATATCTTTTTTGGGGGGGTTCACCTTCTTATTATCTTCTCAAGGATCCCGAATTATAGGCTTGATGTCCTTTAATTATGGCTAGAAACCGATTATGAGTGAATACACCCCATGTTCATCTTTTTGGGTCTGGGTTACCTCACTCAGAATAGTGTTTTCTATTTCCATCCATTTGCATGCAAAATTCAAGATGTCATTGTTTTTTACCGCTGAGTAGTATTCTAACATGTATAAATTCCACAGTTTCTTCATCCATTCTTCCACTGAAGGGCATCTAGGTTGTTTCCAGGTTCTGGCTATTACAAATAATGCTGCTATGAACATAGTTGAGCAAATGCTTTTGTAGTATGATTGGGCATCTCTTGGGTAGATTCCCAATAGTGGAATTGCTGGGTCCTGGGGTAGGTTGATCCCAAATTTCCTGAGAAACCGCCACACTGCTTTCCAAAGTGGTTGCACAAGTGTGCATTCCCACCAGCAATGGATGAGTGTACCCCTTACCCCACAACCTCTCCAGCAAAGGTTATCATTGGTGTTTTGGATTTTAGCCAATCTGACAGGTGTAAGATGATATCTCAAAGTTGTTTTGATCCCCCCCTCCTTCTCCAAAGGACCGGGGTAGACCAGATGTCCCACTGGACTCTTTTTTTTTTTTTTTTTTTTTTTTTTTTTTTTTTTTTTTTTTGGTGGGGGGGATAGTATATTGTCCTGTATCTCACGGGTTGACCAGTTGGCTACCTGTGCATCCTATTTACTTAATTTAGAAGCAGGTTGAGAGAAAAGTGTGAAGGGGAGTATGGGGGGAGCTCGGAGGAATGGGATGCTTGGGATACAGGAAGGGTGGATATGGGAGCAGGGAAGCATATATCTTAATTTAGGGAGCCATCTGAGGGCTGTCAAGAGACTTGACCCTAGAGGGGTTCCCAGGTTTCCAGGGAGACGCCCCCAGCTAGTTCCTTGGGCAGCTGAGGAGAGGGAGCCTGAAAAGGCCAGTTCCTATAGCCATACTGATGAATTTCTTGCATATCACCATAGAACCTCCACCTGGCGATAGATGAAGAAAATGACTGAGCCCCACATTGGAGCACTGGACTGAGCTCCCAAGGTCCTGATGAGGAGCAGAATGAGGGAGAACATGAGAAAGAAAGTCAGGACTGTGAGGGGTGCATTCACCCATGGAGACGGTGGGACAGAACTAACGGGAGATCACCAACTCCAGTTGGACTGGGACTGATGGAACGAGACCAAACCAGACTCTCTGAATGTGGCCGACGGTGGAGGCTGACTGAGAAGCCAAGGACAAAGGCACTGAGCTTTGACTCTTCTGCATGGACAGGCTCTGTGGGAGCCTTCTCAGCTTGGTTGATCACCTTCCTGGACCTGGGGGGAGTTGGGAGGACCTTGGTCTTAACATAGAGTAGGGAACCCCGATGGCTCCTTGGCCTGAAGAGGGGGGGGGTATGGGTGGAGGGGAGGGGAGGGAAGGGGGAGGAAGAGGGGAGGAGATGGAAATTTTTTAAATATAAAAAAAATAAACCAAAAAAAAGGCAAAAAAAAAACTCATAAAAAATGTGGATAACTTACACAAAAACGTATAATATCTTTCTCCCCACCCCACGTGAGTGGGGGGTACTGAAAATCTGAACAAGCACCTCAAACATGCTAAAAATGCATCCTATCACTAAGTTGTATCTTAGACTATTTTTTAAAAAAAATATTTATTTATTTATTTATTATGTATACAATATTCTGTCTGTGTGTAAGCCTGCAGGCCAGAAGAGGGCACCAGACCCCATTACAGATGGTTGTGAGCCACCATGTGGTTGCTGGGAATTGAACTCAGGACCTTTGAAATAGCAGGCAATGTTCTTAACTTCTGAGCCATCTCTCCAGCCCATATCTTAGACTATTTAAACAGTGATAAGATGAAAACAGTGTTTGAGAGGATTTTATATATTATAGTTGTACATAAGGTAGATTATGTCACATTTCAAAATGTGTAAAAATGTTAATGATAAATGCTCACTTATGAAGTAAAAAAGGAATTGTATGCATAATAGTAATCTTGATTGTGTGAATATACATACACAGTGATACTATTTGTTCTAGATAGTTCAAGTTTTAAAGCATGAATTACTTTTATAACATGAAAAAGTTAAGTTGTAATTGTCACTACAATGATAATAATAAGTAATAACTATGGTTAGTAAATGCCAGGTACAGCAAAGAATAATGCTAGCATATTTAATTCTCACACCCAAAGAGCATCTCCATCAGGCAAATAAGCAGAATTAAGATCAGAAATGGTTAATACAAAATGTCTCAGAACCTATATAGGAAAATACATAAAATATTAGAAAGTAAAATTCTTTAAAATACTCAAAAAAATCAACTTTCAAAATAAGATTATAAGTATTTTCTTAGAGAACAGCAGCAGACAATTTTTTTAAGATAGTGTTATATAGTTAAAAATGACTTCTAAAACACAAAAAGCTTTCTACTTACAGGAAATGGCTCCAATCCCTCCTGAATCACAAAGCCTTCAATAACGTGAGTCAAGATCTGTGGTTTGACAATAGCCTGTGGAGGTTTATTTTCTAGGCTGGGAGCGCTGCTGGCCATAGATGTGCTATTGCTCCTCGTGGCAGCAGCTGGAATTAGGAGTGGTGGTGGAGGAACAGAGCCATGGGCAGGATCTGATGGAGACTTGATCACTGAAGCACTGACTGAGGCTACAGCTGGCAACTCCACTTGCTCTGAAAGAAGAGGGATGACCTTTAGCCACCTGCCCTGCAGGGATGGAAGCTCACAGACCTGTTGTCTTCCAAGAGCAAGAAGCTAATATCCCCTTTCTATAGACATACACTAACATGCTCAAAATTATCATCTAAACCATTTTTATTATCCCCATAAGACATAAAAATGCCCTAAATATCATTTTCAAGGTAATTTCAAAAATGACCAGTTGAATTTATCTGCTTTTAAGCTATACAGATAATAAATACCTTACATTCTTCTTTATTCCACATGATACCTAGATAACCATTTGAAAAATTAAAATGGATGGAGAACCACCCCCCCCCCCAAGTAAGTAGGAATTCCAGTGATGAGGCAGGTCATAGACTGTAACTCCAAAGCTAGGAGGTCCTCCAAATCTTCTCAAATGTGCTTTGCTTTCTTTCAACTAGCGTTGCTGTATGTGCTGATGGGGAAATGTTGGCAGCCCACAGGAAGGTCAGCTGACAATCTGAGGGGTGAAGAGTTACTGCCACCAGTAGCACCAGCCCTTGACTGTCAGTACTACAGTAAAGAGAAGTTTCTTTCTAGACGTACTAGTGAGAACAAATTTCTCAAGAGAACAGAAAGCACGTGTGCAAAGACCCTCACTAAGCACTTGGGTGGCTGGTGCCATGTTCAATGCTTTCATGCTGTACCTCAATTCATCTAGAAGTAGCCTATGGGTGATCAATGTAATCAGCTCCATCTTACAAATAAGGAAACCAAGACACAGACAGATTAACTTACTTGCCTCAATAGCACACAACAAACAGGCAATGAAACTGGGGCACTGTCCCAGACAGTACAATGCTAGAGCACATGTTAACTTTTCCCAACCAAGTGGTGGTGGCACACACCTTTAATCCCAGCACTCAGGAGGCAGAGGCAGGCAGATCTCTGTTAGATGGAGGCCAGCCTGGTCTAGAGTGAGTTCCAGGACAGCCAGGGCTACACAGTGAAACCCTGTCTCAAAAAACAAGGACTGATACCACTACCAGTTAATGATGCTAAAAATATAGCTGACTTAGGTAGAAGAGAAAAAAGAATAGGCTCTTTAAAAAACAGAAAACTCAACTGATAATGCAGGGATTGGGGTTATAAATCAGTGGAAAATGCATAAGTAGGAAGCAAAAGAATAAACCCCCTGTACCACAAAATACATATTAAAATTCAAAATAAAAATGGAAACACAAAGAGCTCACCCTTAGTAAGACCAATCTAATTAATATCCTGTAGGTTTCACCAACACTATTATAGCAATAATAAAGTAATCTATTTTCACAAAGATAAAATATTGAAACTGTTATTTAATGCCATATAACTGACCAGGCATGATAGTGTATGCCTTTAATCCCAGCACTTACGAAACAGAGACAGGTAAGATCTCTCAGAGTTCCAGACCAGTGAGGGCTACTGAGTGAGACAGTGTATCAAAAACAACCAAACCCCATGCAGAAAATAAACCCAAAGCTACAGAAGCTATTTTTAACAAGAAAAAGAGGGAGAGAAAGGCAAAGAGGGGGAGGGAGGAAGGATGGAGAGACAAAAGGAAGAAGGAAGGGGCAAGAAAAGCAAAGCACCCATAACTTGCTAATGTCTGTGAATATATACACAACTATCCACATGTATTATCAAGCAGAAACACTGCAATATCCCTACCCATGTGTTCAATCATCACAAATACTTGGCTGAAAGTTATTTTTCTATTAAAAAAATCTATGGGGAACCAAAATAAAATAAAATTCAAAGAAACTCTTACTGATTTAAAGACACTTTCTTGCTCAAATATAAAACTACATGTTATGGTTTAAATGGACATTCCAAAATTCCTGTGTTAGGAACTTAATCCTCGACAGCAGTGTGAAGAAGTAGAACTATGGAGTGTGAGCAGGACCTCATTTCCATCGTGGAGGAACTGTCTGGGATGCCCACGTTCCTGTGATGCTTCTACCATGTAAGGGCTCAGCAGGAAGGTCCTTGCCAGGTGCAGCACCTTCACCTTAAGTCCCCACACTTCAGAAACACAAGCCAATGGTTCCTGTCAGGTAGCCTAGGCTGGTTTCAAACTTCACATCTTCCCTCCTCAGTCTCCTAAGTGCTGATGCTATAGGCATTTTCACCATACCCAGATCAAATGCACAAAATGGACAAAAGACACTGCATTAAGTAGAGTTTTTTTCAGAAAAATACTGCTCAGTGATAATCTGAATTAATCTTTTTTTATTTTTTGGTTTTTTGAGAAAGGGTTTCTCTGTGGTTTTGGAGCCTGTCCTTGCACTAGCTCTTGTAGACAAGGTGGCCTCAAACTCACAGAGATCCGCCTGCCTCTGCCTCCCAAATGCTGGGATTAAAGGCATGCGCCACCACCGCCGGGCTGAATTAATCTTTAGATCATGAGTAAAGTCCTCTCAAGTTGTGTTAGAAAAAAAAAAAATCTGTAAGTTACTGTCTTTGTAAAAACCTGACATTGAGTATTTGCCAGTTCACAGGAAGCTGTTAGAAAGCGAGCACGAGCGACACTTACAACAGGACAGAAACACTCTACCGCACTGCCCTCTAGGCAGCCCTATGACCTTGGAATAGCTTGCTGAATTTATTTACAGATACACACTGGGCTGTGAGTTTGTCCTTCCTTTTTTACATGAAAACTTTTAAAGATTTTTTTTATAGATTTTTAAAATTTCAATCATGGGTGGAAACGAGCCTGGTTTTTTATGATTTGTTATATTTATTTATATGTATTTATATATATAAACTTATATATATTTATATTTATTATGAGTGTGTACAGTGCCTGTGGAGGCCAGAAGAGGGTATGAGATCCCCTGAAATTGGAATTACAAGCAGTTGTGAGCTGCTATGTCCACTCTGGGACCCAAACTCCAATCCTCTGAAAGAGCAGTAAGGGCTTTTAACCACTGAACCATCTTTCTAGCCCCAAACAAGTCTATTTTTATAAGTTACTTAGTTCCATCATTTGACAGGTTATTCTAAATACCACTGTCTTACTCCCCCTTCCACATACCACAGAAGAATGAAGTAAATTACAGGAAGACTGATGTGTCTACACCATAGTTGGCAACACTAGAAAGACGGGCTCAGAAGGGTCTCAGACAGTACGCGAGGGAAAGGCCATGAAGACCACTGTGTTCCAACATTTCACACTTGGTGCTAGCAGTAAAAGCCACATTTAATTTGTAATAAAAGCAGAAGTACAATCAAGTAAGCTAACATTTCTACTTTTGAATCAAAACTTCAGGACATCTGCAGCAACAAATGCTTTCAGAGTAAAGAAGCTTTACATACTGGCTGAAAACGTAGGTTACAAGCAGAGCTTGCTAGCATGCCTAAGACCCTGGTTTTCATCCTCAGCACCACCAAAAAGTAAAAAGTTAAAAAAAAAAAAAAAAAAAAAAAAAAGCAAAAACAGGCATCATGGGGCACACCTTTTTTAATCCTAGCACTCTGGAGATAAGAAGCAGGTTGGATCGAATTCAAGGCCAGCCTTGGCTACGTATAGAGTCCTAAGCCAGTCAAGACTACAAGAAACCCTGTCTTTTGGGGGGGGGAAAGATTTAAAAACAACAGAAAATAAAAATATCTGAGACTGCTGACAGGTCTCCTGTGTAGCCCAGGCTGGCTTCAGACAACCGGTTAGCCTTGAACTCATGATCCTATCTCAGCCTTCTAAGTACTAAGAGTACAAGTGTGCACCACCACACCTAGTATCCTGGTTAGGAGTTCTTTAAAATGTACCACTATGTACTCTCAGAGTTGCCTGGCTCTCCCTCATGACTGATGGAATTAGAGGCGTGAGCTACCATGCCCAGCATATTTTTTATTTTCAAGAGAGAAAAGAGAAGAAAGCTGATTTCCCTCTTCTCTCCTTCCTGGATATTCACGTTAGGGAATAAAGTTCAGAGAAGGGAAAAAAACAGATACAGCATGGTCAGAGAAAAGGGAGGCAGGTGCTACTTTGTATCAGACCTCCTCAGCCCCCACCGTTTGCTTCCATGCCTAGGACAGTGTTTTTTCTTAATTGAAAACAATAAGGGCCATGAAATCATCAAAACACAGAACAGTTTAAACTAAGCCTGAGTCAATATTGGTATTACTTAAATAAGCACTTAAGTACCATGTATGTTAAAGAAACCTTTAAAGCACTTAGTCAGACTATAACTTCAGAATGCTTCTAATTTTGAAAAGTACAAGCAAGTGCGTGCGTGCGTGCGCGCACGCGCGCGCGCACACACACAGATCACAGTGCACATGTGGAGGTCACCTTCTACCTTATTTCTGAAGCTGCCCTGTGCAGGCTGCCTAGCTCACAAGTTCCAGACAGTTCTGGTCTCCACCTCCCATCTCATCATAGAAATGTTATGATTACAGATGAGATCTATGGCATCCAGCTTACTGTATAGTTAAAGAATCTGAACTCAAGTCACCGGACTTTGCATGACAATGAGCCATTTCCCCTTCTTTTTTTTTTGGTGGGGGGGCTGTAGTGCAAGATCTCATATGGCATAGGCTGACCTCAAATGTAGCCAAGATAATCCTTCTTCCTTCACCTCCAGGATGCTGGGGTTCTAGGCACTTGCCACCATGCCTAGGGTTTATGTAGTGATAGGAATTGAACTCAGGGCTTTGTTTGTGCATGCTAGGAAAGCACTCTATCAACTAAGCTACATACCCATACCTAGCCCCTAATATAACCTTCTGGTAGTGTGAGTTATTCCAATTGTGTGTGTGTGTGTGTGTGTGTGTGTGTGTGTGTGTGTGTGTGTATGTGTTTGCAAGCACATACATGAAGCATGTATGAAGATCAGAGGACAACCTTGGATGTTGATTTTTAGACAGGGTCTATTTTGTTGTTTGCCAATACATACACTAGGCTAGCCAGCCCACAGGTTTCTGGACATTCCCTTTTCTCCACCTCTCATCTAACTGTAGGAACACTGCGATTATAAGGTGTCCTCTACTGTGCCTGGCTTTATGTGGACTCTGGGGATTTGAACTCAGGTCCTCATGATTGAACAGCAAGTACTTTATCCACTGTCATCTCCCTCCCTAGTCCCCTATTCTAATTTTTAAGCTAAAAATAGCTAACACAGGAATGTGAATAAGCACATGAAACATACCTGTATAAGCCACTAATAAGTACAATACATGAAATGTCATGTTTTTGGTTCCAGTGGTGCTAAAAGTTTTATACGTCAGTAACTTTCCACTGCTATTAAAGAATTTGTGAAGAAAACAAGTAAATCTTATTTATTTTTTAATAAAACAATGCTCTTCATACATTTTAAACTTTAAAGATAATCTATCTTTTGCTACAGTTAACAGTAATATCAGTTCAATGCCATCTCCAAGAAAAAGAACATTTCCTATTTTGCCATCTATCAAAAAGAATCTCCTCCTATATTTTGTTTTCTCACCTAACAAAGGATGTTCAGATGTCAAGTCCTCTCCTCGCCCCACAGTTATGGCTGCTGGAGACAAAGTGGGTGGTGGTGGTGTTCTATCCATCCTCGCACACTCATCTGACTCCTCTGGCATTTCTTCCTCACACACATCTTCTACTTGATAAACCTGCAATGACAAGTCATACTGCCTTCAAATATTTTCAAAAATACATCTAATGTGGTATTATGAATTTAAAAAAAATTAATTCTAAATATATTAAACTAAAAGCAGGGCAAACGGCTATACTGACAAGCTGAAAGGAAAACTTTGAAATCACTCACAAAAGAGTTCACACTACTTAGCAGTGCACCATTGAAAACACACTGTGGACCAGTCATGTGACCCCGGAATCACTGGGCTTTCCAAATGATAATGACCATAGCTGAACATATTTTCAAGAATTAAAAAAACAGGGTTTTGGCTTTATACAATCAAATAACTATTTTAAAAACACCATTGCTTCTGTTAATTTCAACCTATCATGAATCAAAAGAGGGGCCAGTACTTTTATAGACACTCTAAGTAAACTTTCAAAACAATATATGCCAAGGCAATATAATGCCAAAAATTATGTAAGATTACTCATTGTTAATAAAAACTAAATTAGGAAAATTATTGTATATGAAACTACAGAAAAATCAGCAATCACATTTTCATTCCCTTTCTGTTCTACTCAAGAATCAAATGAATTCTTAGAGTTAGTACAATACACACAGAACCGAACACATAACCTAAGCTATGTGGCTCTACCTCTCGGTTCCCACGGAGAAGGTTTAGTGCCTCTGGTGCAACTGTGACTGTTTTACTGAAAGACTTTGACATCAAAATCACAGAGAAACCAGGCAGTGGTGGCGCGCACCTTTAATCCCAGCACTCAGGAGACAGAAGCAGGCGGATCTCTGTGAGTTTGAGGCCAGCCTGGCCTACAGAATAAGTTCCAGGATAGCCACGGCTACACAGAGAAACCCTATCTTGAAAATAAAAAATCACAGAGGAGAAACCATGTAACTAGAGCTAAATTACTCAACTAAGGTTTTATTAAACTTAAGGATTAATTTTCAAAGAGTCTCTAGGAATTAATTGATGTACTTTGACTGGTTGCTATTTATGAAAGATAATCTACTAACACAAAGATGTAAGACAGTTCATTTCCATTCGTATGGCAAAGCTTCCGCTTAAATTTACAAAGATTGAGGGTTTTTTAATATTTCTTAACTAATTAACATTGAAATAAATCTTAACATAAAAAAAACTTGTTAACATTCACAAAGTTAACTTTAAGTGACACCCATTTTAGTTAAAATGTTGAAAAAAATGATAATTTGAGGTGTCTATAATTTAATATGAAAATAATTAAGATTTTTAAATCTGGCATAAACCATGTAAAATACTATAACGCTTTATTTATGAAAATGTGCATAACCACAAGTAATACTGGTTTAATAAAAAACAAATAAAAACACGCCTTTAATCCCAGCACTCGGGAGGCAGAGGCAGGCGGATCTCTGTGAGTTCGAGGCCAGCCTGGTCTACAAGAGCTAGGTCCAGGACAGGCTCTAAAAAAGCTGCAGAGAAACCCTGTCTTGAAAAACCAAAAAAAAAAACAAAAAAAAACAGAAACAAAAACTCAAAGCATCTATTTAGAATAAAACACCATCCAGGAATGGTGATACAACCCTGCAATCCTAACATTTAGAAAGCTAAAACAGAATACTGAGTTCAAGAACAGCGTGGGTGCATAGCAAGAGCCCATCTAAACAACAGCAAAAAGGAATTAAACATGATTTTTGCTTAAAAAATAAATAAATAAAATTCTGAGGGTGGTAGTGGTGCTCACTCTTAGTCCCAGCACTTAGGAGCCAGAGGCAGGCAGATCTCTGAGTCCAAAGCCAGCCTGGTCTACAGAGTGAGTTCAGTGACAACCAAGCTACACAGAGAAACCCTGTCTCAAAAAACCAAAAAACAAAAACCTAAAATCCCACTAGAGTTATTTTATATTTAACATGATATCTTAAACTATGATCCTAATTAGATACTAAGTAGGCAACATTTTTTAAAAGATATCTTTTTGCAACCCAGAAACAGAAAACTGCTTCACCGAGAGCCTCAGTCACAAGTGGAATCAAGTCAACTGTTACTGTACACTACACAACTGACAGCCACTACTCTGCTCACACTAACAGCAAGGTTAGTATATACTTAATAATATACTAATAATATAGAATAATACTCAGCACAGAATACATCACTACCAATGAAAATGACTACCAATGACTAAGAAATGACAATAACAAAAATAAAATAAAGTTTGTGGCACCTACAACCTAGAAGGTGCAGAGTTAGTTCAGAGGAGCGGCTGGAGAGCTGGCTGAGGGCAACCATGCAGGAGTGGCTTCTTAGCCAGTTCAGTCCATGGCACTCTTTCCCTCACAAACAGTTCTTTCAAAGATGGCCACGGCCAAGCTGCTCACCCTCTCCCTCACTGCTGGGCCCCTGCTGCTGCAGCATCTGCTTACACTATCTTTTAAGAAAACAGAGCTCCACTGTGCACAGAATTCTGACTTTTTGAAAAGTAGCTTTTAAAAAAGGACAAGATCATAATACAAATAGCATTGTTTTTTCAAATTATCAATCAAAGAACACTATAAAATAATTTTCCAGCCGGGTGATGGTGGCGCACGCCTTTAATCCCAGCACTTGGGAGGCAGAGGCAGGCGGATCTCTGTAAATTCGAGACCATCCTGGTCTACAAGAGCTAGTTCCAGGACAGGCTCCAAAGCCACAGAGAAACCCTGTCTCGAAAAACTAAAAAAAAAAAAAAAAAATTCCTTCTTGATGATGAGGTTAAATAAAGAGAGCTCTTTACAATCTCCCATATAAAAGAAAACAAGTTTACAGGTAAATAAAGTAGGCAAAAGAAATTTGTCACACATGTCTGGTACAATCAGCACAAAAACATCTAAATGCAACAGCTAGACTCCTGAGGAAGGTAGTGATCGGAGGCTTTACTCGCAAGATCACAACAAACTACACAAGTGCTATTTAGCTCATAACTGTAACTATTCTAAAAATAACGAAGACCGCCAAACTTACCTCAGTAAAGTCCACATTCCCATCTGTCTCCCTTCCTAAATAAACTGAGGAACATGTGTTTATTAGTTCTAAATCATCTATCCTCAACATATCTTACTTACACCCAATTTTCTTTTATAGAAATATCTTTTTGAAAACACACTGATTTAGTTTGATAATTCACCTTTTTCTTTCAATTTTTACATCTTATTAGAAGAAATATATCTACACTTAAGTACCTGAAATGATCAAGGGTGGAAATGGTGTTTTTGCAGGAATGACAACAAAACAGCTACTTAGTAAGCAGCTGCTGGGAAAGGACCGAGAGGACACTGTGTGCAGGGAGTGGCTGCTGTCACACAGTAACGGGGACACAATCAGCAAGGCAGGTCCAACAGTATTTCCGGCACAGCGTTTAAAGTGTTTTACTTTGGGCATTTCTGCCCTAATTATGTTAACCCAAAGTCCTCTTATTAAAAAAGGATATAGGGAATATGGAAATTTTATTGTTTACTCACTGAAAACCAATCTCCTAATTAAATGTTAAGAAATGAAATTTGATTCCTTTGAAGGTACTGAATTTTTCCTAAACCTCTGTTTTCCATGCTTTTGTTTTGGCAGTACTGGGGACTGCACAGGGCCTGGCCCAGGCTAAACAGGTGCTCTACCACTCAACCATATCCTCAAAGCAAAACCTACTGTAAGTGCTCTAAAAATCCATGAAAATAAACACAGAGACAATTAAAGAACAGGGTTTTCTAACATCCGTTTCTCCTGGTTTCTGGCTTTCCAGGGCAGTAACAGGCAAAACTGAGCAGCTCCGTGTCTGTTAAGATCACTTAGGATAGAAAAACAAACTAAAAAATCGAGTCATAAGAGACAAATGTTTCTACTAATGAAGAGAGCAAGACTCCTTTCCTTTCTGAGATTAATGTTATTTGATATCTAAATATTTCAGTTTAGAAATATTCTGTATGGACTCTGTAGCCAAGGCTGCTCTTGAACTCACTGGACAGCCCAAGATGGCCAAACTCATGCCCCAGCTTCCCAAGAACTGGTCTGATTTTCAGTGATGTTCAAAGTTTGACACAAAACTTCCTTTTAGAAAAATTTTTTTTCCTGAATTGGAAATTTTTTGACTGAATCTGGTCATTCTGATTAAACTCAAAAGGACCTTATTTCAATTTTTACATAAAACATTTAATGAATTTTAGTAAGTTCTTCAGAGAAAATTTTGAAAAAAGCTATTTTCAAGATAACCTCCCTTTTCAGGCCTCACGTGTCCGTTTCGAGAGGCTCAACTCTGACACACTCCATTGAAATCCCAATTACTCAAAATTCTTACTTCATGTAGTGCACTTCTGTTACTCTCAGTGTCAAAGACAGAGACTCAGGGTTTTGAGCCTTTTAACTGAGAAATAACTTGAATATATATTTTCTCTTAGTATATAGAAAGTTTAAAAAGTCAATTGGTTTTTTGCAAAGTTGAATTCTACCCTGGAATAAATGCTTTTACAATTTTAATTACAAAACACAATTTTGTCAAAA
This sequence comes from Arvicola amphibius, assembly GCF_903992535.2. Taxonomy (NCBI): domain Eukaryota; kingdom Metazoa; phylum Chordata; class Mammalia; order Rodentia; family Cricetidae; genus Arvicola; species Arvicola amphibius. The sequence continues at coordinate 45,098,870 of NC_052057.2, forward strand.
AAGTTATATCATACAATCATACCTCTTCCTTGAAAGAAAAGCTGCTCAAGGCCCAGGACTTCCAAATGCACCCAACTGAAAGGTTAGCTAGATAAACCATGCGCTTAAGAACATACAGAAGGGATCTATGAAGGATAATCACCTTAAGAGAAAAAACTTTGTGCAGATGACACTGGTTCAAATGCATTCCCTTGGGGAAAAAAAATCAACTCTGTAAAGATAGCAGATGGATTTGTTTAAATAGTAATAAAATTAACGAGGGACTTTAATAACCATCACAAATTTAAAGCATGCAACCATACTACAACAAACGACATTTTTTCCTTTGTCCATACAATACATTGTTGGAATACTGACACAGGAAAAAGGCAAGCTTAAAAATCATAGACATTTAGACTTAACAGTACAGCACAGTGTGGGGGAACCAGCTTTACGTTCAGTTCAGCAAGAAAGTCAAAGAGCTGCCGAGGGCTTACCACTGGTGGATCAACAGGTGCTGGTGGCTGTACTTGGAGATTTACCGCAACAGTCTGTGGAGGAGGAAGAGTCTGAAATGGCAACTGGACCAGAGCTTCTGCAGCAGGTAGGTCTTCTTCTGACACCAAAGCATTCTGCACCAAAACCTGGCCCTGGGATAGAATTTCAGGCTGCACTTGTAAAGACTGCATAGACTGCAGGGGCAGTGGTGGGATCTGAGCTGGAGGAGATGTCGACATCTGTGGAGGGGTTGCGATTGGAATTGGAGATGACTGCAGGGCTGAGTACTGCTGGTGTGATGCTGGAGACACAATCTGCTGAGCAGGGGACACCAAGGCAGACTGTTGGACTGGGCCAATGTGTACAACAGGGGATGCTGGAAGTGGAAGATGGGATGGAAGATTCAGCTGTGCTGTGGGCTGTACCTGATCAGCAGTAGCCTGCTGCAAATTTGGCCCTGTTTGAAGAGCTGAAGACACAAGAGGGTGTGGCTGAATAAGTGCTTGTGGATGGATAATTATAGCAGGAGACTGACTTGGGGAATGAGGTGGAGGAGGAGACACCACTACAGACTGCTGTGCCGACTGTGCCTGATTAGGAGACACAGTTAAAGGAGGGGGATGGCTCTGAATCGGTGAGCAATGCTGTGACTGGGCATTACTAGGAGCTGGAGAAAGGCCATGGTTTGGAAGTGGGATACAGTGCTGGGATGGGGGCGGATCTTGAGTTGGACTCTGAAGGGTGATTGGCTGAATCTGCTGTTGTTGCTGTTGTAAAATCAGCTGATGATGGGAAACCTTAGGAGGTGGTGAATGAAGAGGAATCTGTTGATGTTTGATTAGAGAATGAGGCTGAATTGGAGAATATGAAGCTGTGAGAGAAAAAAATGACAATTAGTACTGATTTCAAAACCAAACAGTTTTACACAAATCTAAAGGAGGAGAGTTTTCACATTAGAGTCACAGTCATCAGCAGTCTCTTACAGGTCTTCCAGCCTGACATTCTGTGGCATTCTGCTTGCCAGGCTAGCACACTAGATGAATAGCTACGCTGTGAAACACTGACGGAAAGCAATCTGGTCACATATGCACAGCTTCCCACGCTCTACTCCTCCAGCCCACAGAGCAGCTTTACTAGTTAGCACCAGCTCTCTGCACTTGAGTCTCCAGAGTCTGCCGCTTCTCTGGAGGGGAAGTGTCAGCACTCGAGGACGTCTTCAGGATAAGATCTCATCCGTCTGTGACAAAACATGGCCCAACCTAATACCATAGTTAATTAGCTAGAAAGCTTCCTAAGTGAGCGTTTTAGCTTGGATGTAGTCTTTATTATTTGATCAGAACGAAATTGTTTCACATAAAACGTCAATCAATTAAGCAAAATACATGGCTGAATCTTATAGTGGAGGGGCCATTCCAAACCTAAGTGCGCAATCGATTTTTTGCAGAGAATGCAGGAATAAGATCATGATACCTAAATAAGGGATGGAGTTTATTCCTCTGCACTCAATGGCAAGTCCAGAGTGAGTGGGAAGCACGGAGCAGTATGATCAGATCTCCTCACAACTGGGAAAGTGCCCACCATGCTGACTCTTTACGCCTAGGACTGAAAACTGAGTGCACTGGAAGATAACTGAGATGACTGCCTACACCACACAGAATCACACACATCTAAGCTGTCATGGTAGGCGTTAATCCTAGCACTCGCAAGACAAAGACACATGGATCTCTGAGCAGAGGTGAGCCTGATCTTTATACATAGCAAGTTCCAGGCCAGTCAGGACCATAAGGAGACCAGACCCTGTTTCAAAGTCTCCACCCACACACACCCCAAAAATAGTCATCTAAATCAAATATAAAGACAGAATTTATCTCTCAATGTAAATATAAGTTACATAGCACTTTACATCCTTTTATATTCAACAACAATATGGAAACAGCCTTATACAAACTTCTAATAACTTTTTTCTTGAACATTTTTACATTTTATTATAATTTAAAATTTAGGGATCAAGCTGATGAGACCTTTCAGCAGTTAAGAACATTGGTTGCTCTTCCAGATGACCTGAATTTGGTTCCCAGCACCCATGTGGCAGCTAAGGACTATCTGTAACTACAGTCCCAGTGGATCCGATACCCTCTTCTGTCTTCCTGAGGTACCAGGCACACATATGATATACATATATACGCATGCAAAAGTCATACATACAAAATGATATGTTTAAAAATTATAGAGAACCTAGCCGGGCAGTGGTGGTACACACCTTTAATTCCAGCACTTGGGAGGCAGAGGCAGGCAGACCTCTGTGACTTTGACTTGGAGGCCAGCCTGGTCTACAGAGCAAGTTCTAGGACAGGCTCCAAAGCTACAGAGAAACCCTGTCTCGAAAAAAAAATTACAGAGATTCTTTAAAGAAATTACTGCCAGGCAGTGTTGCACACCTTTAATGCCAGAACTCAGGAGGCGGAGGCAGGCAGATCTCTGAGTTCAAGGCAAGCCTGGTCTACAGAGTGAGTTCCAGAATAGCTAGAGCAACATATATAAACCTTGTCTAAAAAAAAAAAAAGAAAAGAAAAAGAAAGGAAGGAAGGAGGGAGGGAAAGAAGGAAGAAGGGAGAGTTCCAGAACAGGCTCCAAAGCTACACAGAGAAACTCTGTCTTGAAAAAAAATTTACAATTTCACTATCTATTAATTATTTTTAAATGAAAGGCTGGGTTATAGCTCAATAGTAGAACACATGTGTGTGGCATGGGCTCAAATAGCACTGAAAAAAGGAAAAATGAGTTCTAAAATTTAATCTAAAAATAATTTTTCACGTAAGCTAGTAATTCAGATGAAGACTGCCAGCCCCTACAACTGTGGTGACAGCTGTGTGATACAGAGTTAGAGGAGAGTGGTGACTAGAACCTGTGACTCCAGAGAGCGCTTCCCACTCTCTCAACACTTGGGTCACAGGTGGAGGAAGGGGCTGTCATTTCTTCTTTCAGATAAGGAAACGGTCTTTTCACCTCCATTTTTAATAAGAATTTTATAATTTAACTTTAAAATCTTTGTCAAGTACTTTTTAATTTTTAGTTATGTGTCTGTGTGTGGGTCGCTGAGAAGCCTGAAGAGGGCATCAAGATTCCCTTGAGCCGGGAGTTACAGGCAGTCGTGAACCATCCAAGGGTCCTGGGAACAGATCTCCAGCCCTTACAAGAATAATCACTCTTAACTGCTGAGTCTTCTTTCCAGCCCCACATGCTTCATGGTCCTGAACACAGGCGATATATACACTAGAATGAGTTTTTGTGCTGTTGTAGGTTAATTATCTGATATTTCAGTAGAGTAGCAGTCTATTATTTATCTAAATTAAATTCTTCTTAGATCAGAAGTAAGAGTGCAAGAACAAGTCCTAGAATACAGGATGAGAACTATGAGCAAGAAAAGCTGATGATGTCTAGAAAATTGTGTCCTTCTGGTTAATTTCTCTGACTTTAATGAACACTTTATTATTATCAGAGCAGACTAATATTTGAAAGATTAATGACTGACTTAGTTTCTCTTATTATTAAAATAAAATATCATATCATTCAACAATTACTACAACCCCATGAAGAAGAAATGATACTAAACTAATGCAATATATGACAGATCAACTGAAAGCACTATAGCCTGAGCTGAGGACTGTACTATAAACTATTTGCCCCTTTCCCAAATTCACCATGCTGAAACGACAACCCCAAAGTGGCTATATGTAGAGACAGAGAAGGTAGGGAAATAAGGTCACATGGGATTCTGGGAGTGAGGCCCTGGCATGGCAGAGATTTTACCAATAAAAAAAGATACTAGGGCTGGTGAGATGGCTCAACAGGTAAAGACATTTGCTGTCAAGCCTGATGACCTGAGTTTGACCCCTGGAACTCACATGATAGAAGGAAAGAAGCAGCTCCTACAAGTTATCCTCTGACCTCAACATGGACTCTGTGAAATGCTCATGCCCCTGTCCTACCCCTACAACAAAACAATGTTTTTAAAGAAGTTATCAGAGCTCTCCTCCCTCGCTGTGCACACACAGGGAAGTCCAAGTGAGGACAAAAGGAAAGTGGCAAGTGGCAAGATAAAAACACAGTCCTCATCAGAAACTGGGAATGGCCAGACTTTGACCTGAGACTTCCAAGGTATGTATGACATTTCTTGGTGGCAGCCAGACCAAACCACTAGAGGATTTCTTTTCACTGCGTGTTGAATTAATTTCTAAAGAAAAGAAAAAAGGGGGGAAAAAGCCCTCTAAAAACTGCATAGAAAACCCCTTTCCTGGGCTGGAGAGATGGCTCAGAGGTTAAGAGCATTGCCTGCTCTTCCAAAGGTCCTGAGTTCAATTCCCAGCAACCACATGGTGGCTCACAACCATCTGTAACAAGGTCTGGTGTCCTCTTCTGGCCTGCGGTCATACACACAGACAGAATAATGTATACATAATAAATAAATAAATATATATTTAAAAAAAAAAAAAAAAGAAAGCCCCTTTCCTGATTTCTAGGGATGTGGTTAAAGGTGAAGTCTCGCCTTTATATATTAAAAACAGAATTATTGTCAAGTGTGGTAACACACTCCTTCAATCCCAGCACTTGAGAGGAAGAAGAAGGCAGATCTCTATGAGTTCGAGGCCAGCCTGGCCTAGGGAGGGAGTTCTAGGACAGCTAGGACTATACAGAGAGACCCTGTCTCAGAGGGGAAAAAAAATTATCAATCAGGCACAGTAGGAGGCTGGGGCAGGAAAGTTGTCATGAGTTCAAGGCCAGTCTGGTCTACTGTCTTCTAAATAAATAAACAGAAATGCTAACACATGAAAGCTTCCATCCTCAAAGAGAAATGGTCAAGAAAATCAGGTTATTTTTAGACCCTAAAATTACATGCAAGAAAACAGTAACCATGTCCACTATAGTAACTATTAGGCAACCATATTAGGATATAAATAATACAAATAGAGGGTCTTTTTTTTTCTCTATTTAAAATGACTGCTGGCCTAGGTCTAGCTAAGGAGAGAACAAGAAAACGGGTCTCACTGGACCCTGCCCCTGACCCGTCAGCTCAGGCACAGCAGGCACTGCTGCTCCACAGGACTCGAGCCCTGGTGCTGCTGTGAGGCTGAGAATGCTCTGGGCAATGGCTGTGCAAAAGACAACACAGACCAGACCACACAACAGGGTACAGACATTTACTACACAGAGAGAGAAACAATATCTAACTATAGCATGGATGGATTTACTAGCAAAGTTTATAGCACTTCTCTAAGATTCATTCATAACAATCCTAAGCATGGTGGTAACTAAATAATGCTAAGGGAAATGACTGATAATTTCCAAAGCGTAAGTGTGGAAACTGGGTGATGAGTCCAAATATACCCGCATACCTATCACAGGCAAATGAATAGAAGACAAACCTTCATGCTATTACTATGAAGATGAAAAGATACAACAGAGTGCTGAAAACCGGGCCTATCACAGCCAGTACTGGAGCACCTGCAGAGAGCTCGCTGTCCAGTAAAGAGGCTTGGGTTCAGAAAGCACTACAGTTATAACAGGTCAAAGGAAAGAGATATTTCAACTTAGAGGAATCAGACAATGCCAAGATTTTGAGAGTCTGTAAAGCTAAGAACATGGACAATCCTAACACAGAAGAAACATAAGAAGTTAAAGGGCTGTAACCCCATGTTAGAGCACTGTGTGCCATGTGTGGGAGGCACTAGACTCAATCCTCAGGACCAAACACACAGAGGAATCAGTCTAGGGGAAAAGTAGACTTCATTAGTATAGAACAAGGGTCAGAACCATGAAGCAGGATTACCTGCAGGAAAGAGATCCGCATGGCAGAATAAGAATGAAAAGGACCACTTCCCTGACAGCTTTCCCTCAGATGACATCTCACACCCGTAGTGGTGGATGAGAAGTTAGGAAAATAATTTCTTTATTTGTCCAATCTCTGTTTTAGTAACAAATTTCCACTAACGACTTAATCAAGATGCACTTACTTTTTTACTAAAAGCTTAAAAATATGTCCCACTAAAGCATACTAAATAAATTAAGACAATTCTTTTTTAAAAGCTAAAAAATTTTATTAATATAAAGAGAGCAACACATCATAAAGATGTTAAGTGCCAAGTAACAACAATGAAAGACCATTGTTTTGCTGTATAACTTGTTTCAATTACTAGGTTTTCTAAATTTTTTCAAACTACTTAGTGAGATCTTCTTTAGCTGACAAAAATTCTCACTTAAAAATGTTTTAAAATTGTTACTCTTATTCAAGTAGCATGTATTCTTTGTTTTACTGTCTCCTAAGAAAACAAATAAGACAACTATTTTCGATGAACATTTATCCCACCTGGTGCTATTAACTGGTGAATGCTTGAAGTCCGAGTGACCGCTGTGCTTCGAGATTCCAGGCTTGGGCTTCCTCCCTTCTTGCTCTCTGGCGAAGGGTCTCGTTGGCTGATTTTAGAACTGGTCACTGTTGTTTTATTATGACAAATTGTCAATGACTGAGTTTGACCAGTGCTTTTTGGTGGGCCATTCTGTGAGCTAGATAAGACACCCAACTTCTGGCTGCGTAATGTTAAATTCTGAACCTAAGAACCACATAACAAAAAATAAAGATAAAAACATGGCTTTAGCTGATACAGCAATCATTACAATAATGACAGTAATTAATATTGTGCCTCCTACACAAAGAGGTCCACACTCCCGAGACAACCAATAATCCTTAAGGAAACCCTTACAGAAAGGTCACTCCACATGAGCGTGTCTTAACTACAATGTGGCAGGCGGGAAAGGACATAGAGGGTGGGTATAAGACAGTTGTGAGTGAAAGAGCAGGACAGGAAGACCAGGAAGAACTAAATGAAAACCAAACCAATACTAAGGGGAGGGGCTGACGGCAAATGCAGTATAAATATGAAGAAACGGCTCTGCCATGCACTACATCGAAAGTGACCAGTTCTAAATGTGTCAGAGGGAGTACTGTACGACAACTGACTTATCCAAGTGTCTGCTCCGGTGTGATACCAAGAGAGCATTTTCAGAAAGCTTCTTAAATTCAAATTCTGATTCTGACCACTCAATGTCTTTGAGAACTGGCTTTTCTGAGCTGAAATGTTATGCAAAGCTCTGAAATGGGTAAACTGCCAAGATTATCCAACTTCATCTCACTTGAGCTTATACCTTTCCAAAGAGCAAAGCAGAAAATGCCTCACCAAAAGTGGCATAGCTTCTTACCTATCTGAAACATGTACCAAATACACTTAGTACTAGCAATGGTCTCGGAGGGTCAAAGGAGGCTCCACCTAGACAAAGCTAATGAATGACAAGCTGCTGAGGTCTAACTTCTTCAGTTCCAGGGTGCTCACTGACTCTACACATCTTAGCTGGTGCTCAAGGCTCTATTCCCAGTCCAAATGCCAAAATAGTATCAACAGAAGGTAAATAAATAGTCATGTCAGGCAAGTTTCTATCAATTCTTCAGCTACTGTTAATGTGTGCAAATGAAGTTCCTCATCATTCCACTTCAAAAAAGATACGAGTGTGTAGGCATGGTCCTATAACAAGCAGTGCTCGGAGTGGGTGAGGACTCCGCCTCCAGCGATGGAATAGTTAGCAAACGGACTTCACAGCTGAATAGACTGTTGGGAGGCTGTGGAGCTACAGAAGAAGGGAGTGGCTGTAGAGAGTGGGTCACTAAGGGGATGTCTTTGAAGGAGAACTGGGGCCCTGACCCCTTCTTCTGTCACTCTCTCTGCCTGACTGCCAAGGAGGAAGCAAATTAGCTCTAACACACACTCCCTGCCATGACGCTCTGCCTCTACGCCCCAGAAAACAACAGCACCATCCCACCATGAACCAAAACTACAGGACAAAAAAAAATTTCTTTTATTTTTTTAAAATTGTTTCTCCTAGGTTATTTGTCAGAGCAACAAAAACTGACTAATACAACCACTGGAAACCCCTCTAAGTGAGAACATATGGAGCATCCTCTTGATTTCCCTTGCATAGTTCCTACTGTGTCAATATGTATCAAATACCATTGGTTTTAAAGTCTCATACAGAAAGTAAAATGTACTGTACTCCTTGGGTTGCCACTCAAAGTCAACAATGTAGGCCCAACCCACTATGAATCCACTTTCTCTTCTCCAGTCTACAATCTAATACAACTGCCAAACTGCTCTCACTGTCCTATAAATACACTATATACTTCCTTCATTTGGTGCCTTTTGTTCTGGCCCTGCTTGAACATTCTTTCTCAAGCCATTATTAGCAGTTCAATAATCTGCTTGGCTCTCTCAGAAGAGCTTCCTGGAGTTCTTTGTGAAGAATCTGCCCTTCCACTCTGGGATGTCTCCATGGAATCTGAGTGAGACTGGCCTACAGCACAATGTCTAGTTTGTCTAGACATGACCAACATACACATCTGTGAAATGGTGAGAGGAGACTCAGCTAATAGGGCCAGATACTCCCGCATTGATTTTTGCACCCCAGCAATTCAGAACTATAAAAACTGGGAACTTCCTAAGTCTGGGATATTCTCTTACAACTGATTTTGAAATCACATCATATAGATATTTGAAAGGTTATTTAGTTCCACTTATGGCTCTTATGCTAACACTAAAATTTGTTCATATTTACTAACAAACTTCATTAAATATCTTGGTGGAGGCACATTAAAATATCTCAGGAAGAACAGAGATGTAGCTAGGTGGGCCTAATATGTACAAGGCTCTGGGATCCATGTCTGGTACGACAAAAGAAAAAACAAAAAAACTATTATCAGTGTAGTGATGGTGGCACAGGCCTATTATCACAGCACACGGAGGCAGAAGCTGGAGGAACACAAACAAATTCAAAGCCAGTCTAAGAACCATATTTAATTCCAGTACAGTCTTGGCCATACAGCAAGACCTGACTCTAGTAAGTAAATAAACAAATAAGTAAAACAATAAACTCACCCAGGAAGAGCTACATAATAAAGAATATAGCATTTTCCACAAATGATCCATGCAGTAGACCATATAATAATGATAACCGAGAACAAATAAGCCAAAAAACTTGACTGGCTCCTTCAGGATGAAAAGCATCTGAACAGTAAATGAAGATCTGACACAATGACCCCTAATACCTACACCACACTGCTTCCTGGAATCCTGAAAGGCAATGTTCATGCCTCCACAGTTAAGAATGATGTTATGTTCTATATGAGCTGTAGACTTTAGAAAACCTGCTGCCATCTTCACTCAAATACTAACTTAAAGTAAATAACTTACACTGGAGAAACTGCAGCACCCGAAGTGACACTCACTCACTACTGGAAAGACCACATGTTCCAGGAGAGTATCTTTCTGGGGAGAGAGAATCCGTCCCCAGATGAGGAGTAATGGGCATCCTAGCCTTAATTTTCATTTCCCCTGAAACAAGCCTATGATTCTGTAAGAAACTTTGACATCATGCATGAGGTATTTTTGCTAACTTCACTCAAACATCCTATGATATATAATGAATATATCACTACCAAAATAATTCTCGGAATCGTTTAACTGAAATCAAGCACTGCAGACATTACTGCAGCATCCTCTCTGCAGAAGAGGGGACTGGAGATGGGGCGAGAGGTTAGTGTTGTGCTGAGCTGACTTCTCAAATCATCATTCCCCAGGTTGCCCTTTGATAAGCAGGATCTTATTCTTCTATAAACATCCTTTTGGTGCCAGTCATGGTGGTACACACCTTTAATCCCAGCACTCTGGATGTGGAAGCAGACGGATTTCTGTGAACTCAAGGTCAGCCTGATCTATATAGTTTTCCAGGTCAGCCAGAAGTATAAAATAAGATTGTCTAAAAAAATTTTTTACTGAGGAAAAAGGAATTGATATATTGACTTTTGTAGTTTAAATAACTACAAATACGATACTCTCAATTTAAAAAAAAAACACAATTTTTAAACTACATACTTAATTTTTTTTAAAGTAGAAAAGTAAAAAGAAAATAAAAAAGGACCATAATGGCACACTCCTTTAGTCACAGCACTCAGAAGGCAGAGAGAGGCAGGTAGATCTCGGATTTCAAGGCCAACCTGCTCTATAGAGTGAGCAAGAACAGCCAGGGCTACACAGAGAAACCCTGTCTTGAAACACACACACACAAACACACACACACACACACTCACAAAAAAAAAAAAAAAAAACATCCATACCCAACAGTCCTGAACCTGAAGTTGTGTCTCTGTTGGTCAGCATTGCCTATCACTGCCAGCCTCATTCACTGTCACGCAAAGTCAGTGTTCACAGAGAGATCCCGTCAGTCCCCTGAAAGCCTTAACCAAGTCAGACCCACACAGCCACAGACCTTGGACAGGTCACATCTTATATCACCAGAAGACCAATTCACAAACTACATTAGCTGCATGAAAGACTCATAAGAATGTTTTCATCATGAGAAACAGTAAGCAAATGGAGCACTAGACCATATTAAAGAGAAACATTATCTCCTAAGCAGCTGGTTGGTTTATCATGGAAACTACCAATCACTTAAATGGTTATTTATTATCTCTTCATTTCTAGCTTCTTGAAAGCCAAGAACCACATGTGTGATTTGTCTTCACACAATGTCAAATAACAGTAGTCAGTAGATAAGATATCTCATTATGTGGCAGCACTGTGATGAGTAGCTTCTGATTGCTTCACTTGCCACTTGTAACAGCTGAGGCGTATCATTTCCAATATAAAGTAAAGCAACTGGAGCTGAGCAAGGATCATCTTAAAATTAGCATTTAGTGAGCGCTATCTAGCAGACCCTGTTAAGTAACTGCAAAGGGCTAGGGAGCAAGTTAAGAAAACTCTGAGTTTACTCAGCTACAATCTTTATAACTAATACATAAAAATCAGTCTTTATTATTAAATGTATCAATACACAGAAGTTCTATTAAAAAATCAAAGAATATTAATTATTACTATCTCATTTACTTCTTACTATTGTTTGGTCTTTCAAGACAGGGTTTCTCTGTGTAGTACTGGCTGTCCTGGAACTCACTTTGTAGACCAGGCTGAACTTGAACTCAGAGATCCACCTGCCTCTGCCTCGCAAGAGCTAGGATTAAAGGCATGCACCACCACCGCCCAGTTACTATCTCATTTCTTACATTTACAAGAAAGCCGGAGTATGAAATGAGAAATAAAATGCACCAGGCATGGTGACTCATGCCTGTGATCCCAGCACTGAGGAGCTGACACATGGTTGGTGCGAGACAATTCTGTATTCTGTCAATTATGTTTTAAATAAATGCTGATTGGCCAGTAGCTAGGCAGGAAGTAGAGGCAGGACAATGAGAACAGGAGAATTCTAGGAAGAAGGAAGCTATCTCTGCAGTCCTGCCCAAACAAGGAAGAAGGAAAATGTGACCTGCCCCGCTGAAAAAGGTACTGAGCCATGTAGCTAACATAGATAAGAATAATGGACTAATATACATTATAAGAGCTAATACAAAGCCTAAGCTAATGAGCCAATCAGTTTATAACTTATGTAGACCTCTGTGTGATTTTCTTTGGGACCTAACGACTGTAGGAACTGGGCATGACAGAAACCCCAACAAGCAGGCCCTCATGTTACACATGGTGACTCATGCCTGTGATCCCAGCACTGAGGAGCTGATACATGGTGACTCAGGCCTCTAATCCCAGCACTGAGGAGCTGACATCAAGAATATTGTCTCAAATTGAAGGCCTGGGGCATAATATCAAGTACTAGGCCATCCAAGGCTACTATCAAAACCTTTTCTCAAAAAAGAAAGTTAAAAATATACCCCAAATGAACAAAAGACATTTTAAAATGTGTAAGTAAATAAAAGGCCAAAGATGATCCAATACATGAGTGAATGTCTGTCATAAACATTTACTACAAAGAACAACAAAGTAGTACCACATAAAGCAACAGTCTATTCAATTATTTTAACTTAAAGTTTATTCAATCTAAATGATCGTTATGAAATTTACTGAGATATGACTTACAATAAGATGCAACTATTCCATAAGTTTTGATAGTAGGTCAAAAGTTATGGAATCAGAGCCAGCAGTGGTGGTGTACACCTTTAATCCCAGCACTTGGAAGGGAGAGGCAGGCAGATCTCTGTGAGTTTGAGGCCAGCCTGGTCTACAAAATGAGTTCCAGGACAGCTTCCAAAGCTGCAGAGAAACCATGTCTCAAAAAAAGTGAAAAACAAAACAAAAGGTATGGAACCAACACACTGCACATCCAACCACCACACTGAACATCCCTCCTAGTCAATTTTTCCTACCTCTATTAACCTAATTTTTTCACTATGGAGGATTTTTCTGAATCTGGAATTTTAAAACTACAAAATCACAGAGGACATACTTATTGTGTCTAGTTTCATTTGCTAGCCATGCTTATGAGATGTACTAGTGGTTTGCTCTTTTCACTTTTGAGTACTATTCCACTGATGACTATAACACCATCTGTACATTCAGCATTAGAATATTTAGCTATTAAAAACTATTGTACAGTGTCAGTCTTCATTTCAGCCACCCAGATGAATGTATGACGATGCTCACTATGATCTATGATGTTGAACATTTTTATCTTGTGCTCATTGGCCTTTTATATATTGTCTTTTTGTTTGTTTGTTTGTTTGTTTGTTCGTTTGTTTGTACTTCTGACTGTCCTGAAACTCACTACATAGACCAGGCTGGCCGCAAACTCACAGAGATCTATTTACCTCTGCCTCCTAAGTGTCAGGATTAAAGGCATGTATCACCATACCTGGCCTATATAGTTAGTGTTTTGTGTGAACTGTCTCGTCAAATATTGTTTCCATTTTTAACTGATATCATGATCTATTACTAAACTATAAGCATTTTTTTATATTCTAGGTACAATCTTTGGTCAGATACATATATTGAGACTAGTTTCCCTCGGCTTGTATCCTAGATACTCATTTTGTAATGTCTCTTTAAAGAATAATTTTTAGTTTAAGTCCAATTTATCACTTATTTTTGTTTCTAGTTAATCTTTTTTTGTGCCCTAAGAAGCCTTGCCCACCCTACACTTGCAATGATGCTGTCCTGTTTTGTACTGGAAGATTAAATTTATTTTTACCTTTAGGCCTACATACTACTTTTAGTTTATTTTTTGAATAAGAGAAGTTTCATTTTTTTCCATAGTTACAAATAAAGTAATACTCATGTTTTTAACTTCAAATTTGCCTGATTTAACTCATTTTTAAACTTAAAATTATCATCTACTTTGATGTATCTGTTATGTAACTGCTTGCAAAGGAAATCTACAAAAAAGAATATATACCTCATGTAAAAAAGAAATCTGGTATATAGCAAACCTAAAAATACAGTGTCAATAATAAAACTTTTGTTAATCTTGATAAATCAACACCTAATAATCTAAATGTTTAATTATATGTCATTTCTACAAAACAAGCATGCTCTTGAAGCTCTCAGTGCTTTATGAACTTCACCTGAAAGGCACGGCAATGCCCTCTGAAGCAGAGGAGCTGAATCACGAGCGCAGTGACCGCCTGTCCACTGAGAGACCCAGACCTCCAGTACCACACTGTGATACACAATCTCACCTGAGCAGCTGCAGACTGACAGGAAGGTGACGATGACGACGAGACAACAGGAATGTCAGACTGCACAGCAGCCACAGTGGTAGCGGGTGTGAAAATCAGCTGTACAGACAGAAAACCAAAAATAATACCCTAAGACTAAAGAACATGTCCCACACACAGTGTGTAGCAAGCAGGCAAGAGACTGAACTTTGTGACAGAGAGACAGTGCAGTCAGGACTACCTCCTAAGCAAAAGGCTTCACACGACAACAAAGTTGTGACCACAGAGCTCAAAAAAAGTCACCAACAGCTTTGAAATCGCTCACAATTCTGAGAGTAGGGGAAAACTACTCAAAGAAAAGAATGTGTTTTGGTGAGATGAGATCCTCAAACCAAATTCTGTCCCAAATAAAAACTACTACCTCAGGATTCCTAAGATGGACATGAAAATAAAACTACACTAGGATATAGATTAATTTTGGTAAGAAACAGGCAAAGAAACACCAAAAAGTCTCTTTAGTCCACACAGTAACAGTGCCACATACTATGATGTTTCTGAGCTACAAGGGATCGTAGGACAAAGTAAGGTTGCTCTTGATGTTAACCCTGTTTGTAAAGGGCTATTTGTTCTAAATATAAATGCTCAAATGTTAAAACAGAGGAGCAACCAAAGGCCTTCACCCCAAAACAATAAAAGAGAAAAACAATCCATACATCACCATCTTGTTTTCAAACTTTTAATATTAAATAAGTACCATTAATTTCTAAGACAATACAATCTCCTCAATCTAACTGGATTTAGTAAATAATGATAGGCTTTAAAGTGTGGAGACACACTATTTTTAAAGTCATTTCAAGACGTACTCGCTACCTTCCTGCTATTTAAACTAAAATAATCAATTCAGGACCTTTTCTAACCTTGAACATTTACTAGTATGTATTAATATACAATACTGGGTTACACTGTGATTTTCATATATGCACATACATGGCCATCATATTCACTTTTCCCTGCTCCTATTTACCATCCCCCTCATTTCCTGAACCCCTTATTTTCCTCTAACCCCTTTTACATTTGAATTCTTTACTCATTTACTTACTGAATCTACGTAAATTCACCAACAAATTTTCTTACTTTTGGTGCATGCAACCAGCCTAAAAGCACTCCACCCAAAAATGAAGATTTTCTTGTTTGAGTCACATGAATTGCTTATTTTAAAGGTCAAAATGATCAAAACAAAACAAAAATATTTCAAATGGTTCAAATCATATTATTAAAGACAATTTCATGAGAGAAAAGTAATCCAGAAGAGAAAGGTGATGTTTATAATTTGTGAATAAAAGTTGTGTCACATCATCACTTCCTGCCAAAAATAAGACTGAAAACTTGCTTTCCAATTTTCAATGACTAGGGATCAGATGTATAATCAGTTCATTGGTCAAAATCTGCATATTAAGGAGGCCGAAGATGGTGAGTACTGATAGGATGCTTGTCTAGTAATCATGAAGCCCTGGTTTCAATCCCTGAAACTGCAAAATTAACTAACTAACTAATTAGGTTCATATATATATAT
The DNA here is from genome assembly GCF_903992535.2 of Arvicola amphibius. Taxonomy (NCBI): domain Eukaryota; kingdom Metazoa; phylum Chordata; class Mammalia; order Rodentia; family Cricetidae; genus Arvicola; species Arvicola amphibius. Next base: position 45,114,520 of record NC_052057.2, read on the forward strand.
ATATATATATATATGTAAAGATATATATTAAAACATTTGCTTAACTGTACAAAATTATGTCAGCCAATGTCTACATGCCTTTAAAAATGTCAACAATTAAATCAGGAAATCAGTAGGTATCTAATTATAAAATTATCAATTAACATTCCTATATTAATAAAAATAAAAGCTGAAGTAAACATAAGAATACAACCTTACAGAATTTGAGACAGTAATAACCAAAACTATGAATTATCTGAAAAACTATCAGAACTCCAATCCAGATTTCAGAAGGTCCTTGAACATAAATTCTTACTTATCATTGAAAACTAAGTTTTTAATATTTCCAACTATTTCCTCAAATCATCGATGTCAACAGAATAATTGATTTATATAACACTGTAAATAATAAAACTGTAAGATGGCATCAGTAATAAAAAGCTCTTCAATTGCAGAGATCTCAAAATATGAAAAAAGGTTTTAAAATCAGTACCAGTATTTAAAAATATTGTTACCAAGAAGACCTATTCATTCACAGTGGAACTTTTATGCATATTTATAAGTGTTCAAAGGCTGAGCATGCATACACACACACACACACACTCACTTGATAAATACTGCTTAAGTATTAAAAATGTCTTATTGCATCAAATCCAAAAGCATTGAACTCTCCAGTCCTCAGATACTGAAGAGCTGGTATCTTAAATCTTACCATCTGAGCTCGGAGATACATTTGAGCTTGGCTGGCCGTCAAGGTAGGGGAGGTACTCCCTAGTAACATAGTCTGTTGGGTAATACTGCCGCTGGTGGAACTGGAAGCCTGGGAGCGACTCATCAATTGAGCGGGTGTAGGAGAGGTGGAGAGGTTGATCTAAGGAAGAAAATGTAACAGGTCATGCTTCCATGTTTGCCTCCATACTCTCAACTTCAGGAAGCTGAAGCAAGACAATCAATGGTAGAAACCTCAAGGATAGGCTTTGATCTTTGACAGAGCCCTTCATTTTGGGCATCAATTTGCATACAAGCACAGACTGCATGCAAACACACAGCATAGACTACTTACTAACTGGAACAACTTTCAAACACATCCACATTTCAGGAAGACTTCTAGCAACTTAAAAATGGCTTTACTACTACCTCCCCCAAAACTAGGGATGATGTCCAATTACTTTAATATTACAGAGTGACTTTAAAGTTCTAATTGTAATACACTGTTTTGTCAAACTGTCATATTTTGAGGCACTTCGGAAGTGAACAAAAATTAAAACACAAATAATCCATTTATATATGAAAAACACGTGGGTAACATATAATTACTGTAATGTTTTAACTTAAAGGTTCTGAAAACAGAAGAAAATATAATTGCTATCTGTTAAACAGATGGAAAAATCCTGAATATTGGCTATGAAATTAATGTATCAACATTTTAAAGTTTAAACTCATGCTTAAGAATTAATTAGAAGCCAGGCGGTGGTTGCGCATGTCTTTAATACCAGCACTCAGGAGGCAGAGGCAAGCAGATCTTTGTGAGTTCGAGGCCAGCCTGGTCTACAAAGCAAGTTCCAGGACAGCCAGAGCTGTTACACAGAGAGAACTTGTCTCAAAAAGCCAAAAGAAAGAAAGGGGGTGGAGGAGAAAGAAAGGAAAAGAAAAGAAAATACTTAGCAAGTTAGCAAGCAGAGGTAGTGATTTATGCCTCATGTAATCCAGCACTCAAGAGGCTGAGGCAGGAGGCTTGTGATTAACAGCCAGCCCCAGGTTACTGATGATTAAGTGCCAGGTCAACCTGGGGAACATGAGATCTGGGCAAAAAAAAAAAAAAAAAGGAAAATCAAGTTAGTATGTGGCTGAATGGGTGACACAAGCTTGTAATCCAGAACTAGAAAGGCTGAGGCAGGAGAACTGCTAGTTCATGGTGAGTCTGAACTAAGCTACACTCAAGTTCCTGGCCAGTATGAGCTACATAACAAGAGCCTAGCTCAAAAATAGAAAGTGCATAGACTAATAGTATCCCTGGAAAATACATTAGAAACTGTCAACTTGCTTGGATCTGTGAAGGGGAAATGGAAAGAGGTAGGTGGAGAAACAGGAAAAAAGAGAGATACATACATCCTTTCTCGTCTTTCCAAGTCATTTCATGTTCATGTACCACCCAGTCTTAAACAATTTCAGAGAATAACATAATTCAACCTCACCTTAAATCACTTTTGTGGAACAAAGTAGAGAACAAAATTAAGAAATAGCTTACTAGACTTCTGATTCAAGAAGTGAATACACATTCATGTGCTCAAAGATACTATCTGAAATGCTCAAATTGACATGAAAATGAGAACGCAGTTGAAATGCACAAGGGAGCAGGGAAGGGAAATGTCCAGGGGTCAGTCAGAAATGCAAACCCAGACATGTAGCGACAAATGACACCAACGCACCTCTAGGTTTATTAAGCCTACAAAGATGGAATGTCCACGTTGGTCTATTATACGGTAAAGCTGGAAGTGAAATCTCTATTTTGAAACAAGATTCTGAGAAAGACTGATCAATATGTGAAAAGTTCCACTCGTGTATGCTGAAAAGAAGCTAGGAAGTTGTTATACCTGTCCTGACAGGTATCCTGACAGGAGGCATCTATGAGATTCAAAATTTCAGGGGTTTACCATGTGTGGGTATAAAATCCAAATTCACACTCCCTGCATAGTCCCTTAATATAATCTCATACATTAGCATTTGATGGAACAAAAAGGTGAAGCAGGGCTCTTCAGCAATATTTTACCGGGGAAACGTCAACCTGAAGTATCTGTACATGAAACTCCCTTCATGAGACCCAGGTGAGACACACAGGAGAGTAAGAAAAGACGTTGCTCAGACAAAGGTCTGATCTCCAAAATATATAAGGAACTCAAGAGACTAGACTTTAAAATGCTAATGAACCCAATTAAAAAATGGGGCTCTGAACTGAACAGAGAATTCTCAACAGAAGAATTTCGAATGGCCAAAAGACACTTAAGGTCATGCTCAACCTCCTTAGCAATCAGGGAAATGCAAATCAAAACAACGTTGAGATACCATCTTACACCTATCAGAATGGCTAAAATCAAAAACACCAATGATAGCCTTTGCTGGAGAGGATGTGGAGTAAGGGGTACACTCATCCATTGCTGGTAGGAATGCAAACTTGTGCAACCGCTTTGGAAAGCAGTGTGGAGGTTTCTCAGGAAATTTGGGATCCACCTACCCCAGGACCCAGCAATCCCACTCTTGGGAATTTACCCAAGAGATGCCCAATTATATTACAAAAGCATTTGTTCAACTATGTTCATAGCAGCATTATTTGTAATAGCCAGAACCTGGAAACAACCTAGATGCCCTTCAGTGGAAGAATGGATGAAGAAAGTGTGGAATATATACATATTAGAGTACTACTCGGCGGTAAAAAACAATGACATCTTGAATTTTGCATGCAAATGGATGGAAATAGAAAACACCATCCTGAGTGCGGTAACCCAGGCCCAAAAAGATGAACATGGGATGTACTCACTCATAATTGGTTTCTAGCCATAAATAAAGGACATCGAGCCTATAATCCGTAAAAAATCCTAGAGAAGCTATATAAGAAGGTGAACCCAAAGAAAAACATATAGTTATCCTCCTGGATTCTGGAAGTAGACAAGATTGCCGGACAAAAAATGGGAACATGGGGGTGGGGTGGGATGGGGGGAGGTGGGGTGGGGAGAGAAAAGTGTGAAGTGGAGGATGGGAAGAGCTTGGGGGAATAGGATGGTTGGGATATAGGAAGTGTGGATATGGGAACAAGGAATTATATATCTTAGTTAAGGGAGCCATTCTAGGGTTGGCAGAGACTTGACTCTAGAGGGGTTCCCAGGTGTCCAGGAAGACGCCCCCAGCTAGGTCCTTGGGCAGCTGAGGAGAGGGTGCCAGAAATGTCCAGATCCTATTGCCATACTCATGAATATCTTGCATATCACCATAGAACCTTCACCTGGCACTGGATGGAGAAAATGACAGAGCCCCACATAGGAGCACCGGACTGAGCTCCCAAGGTCCTGATGAGGAGCAAAAGGAGGGAGATCATGAGCAAGGAAGTCAGGACCGTGAGGAGTGCGTTTACCCATTGAGACGGTGGGACAGAGCTAACGGGAGACCACCAAGTCCAGTTGGAATGGGACTGATGGAACAGGGGACCAAACCGGACTCTCTGAATGTGGCTGACGGTGGAGGAGGACTGAGAAACCAAGGACAACAGCAATGAACATGAACTCTACAGCATGGATGGGCTCACTGTGAGCCTTGTCAGTTGGTTGCTCACCTTCCTGGACTTAGGGGGAGCTGGGAGGACCTTGGACTTAACATAGTGAAGGGAACCCTGATGGCTCTTTGTCTTGGAGAGGGGTGGAGTGGGGGTATGGGTGGAAGGGAGGGGAGGGAAGGAGGAGGAGGGGAGGAGATGGAAATCTTTAATAAAAAAAAAATGAGAAAAAAAGAAAAGAAAAGACGTCGCTGAAGAGAAGAAACCCTTTACAGCACCTGGGTTACCCCTTCCCAGCCCCAGGCAGACTCTCCAACCCCTAAAAACTCTGGTACCCACTGATTAAATCTTTCAACCTGCCCTTGCCTTAGATAGGATTCATAAACTCTGTGATATGAACTGAAATTTAGTTGCCTGCAAAGACTTGAATTGCATACAAACCTCAGGAGCAGAGGTGGGGGCTACAGGGGTTAGTGCTGCATCAGCCACAACAATCAGAAGGTTCCAGTCTGGGGCTAAGGTGTTCCTGGAGATCACAGGCTATAACCCAGGCTGCATTTTCAAGTTATCTGTCTTTGAAGTCCACAGATTCTTGTTTTGCTTGGTTAGTTTTACTCTTGATGTTGGGTTTGGTTTTTTTTCTTTCATTGTTCTTCAATGTATTTTTCAGTTCCAGGACTTCTGTTGGATTTTTCGTTTTAAATTTTAATCTGTTAACTATCTCTGATGAAATCTCTGAATTGTTTTCTGCATTTAAGGTTTTCCGTTTCCTCAAAGCAGCTATCTGAAATTCTTTGTTAGGTTCACATAATCTATCTTGCTAGGGCCAGTAGGGGATGACTTTTGTACTTTCAGTGTGTCACAGCTCCTTGGCCTTTTCCCTGTTTACCCCCAGGTCTGATCCTTGCTACTTCTGTTTCTGTTTGTAATGAAGTAGATGTCCGTTTTCAGTCCCTGCAGTCTGGCATGCTAGGCAAGTACTCTATGATCAAGTTACACTTTTAGGCTTAATAACTAAAATTCTGAAAACAATCATCCTTGTGTTCAAATTTCCTGAAAAGTGCTTAATACAACACCCTTGTTAAAATAATTACAAAAGGTATGAATTAGAAATTTTCAGGCATACTAAGGATTCAAGTTTATCACCAATGTGCTCACTACAAGTAAGGCATCAGAAAATAGCCTGTCAAACAGAATGCCCACCATAATAGCCTTTGACTATTTACTTGTATCTTTGGTACCCAATACTGTGCCTGACAGCACAGCAGCATTAAAAAGTAATGAACACAGACTGGAGAGATTCAGTAAAGTGCTTGTCACACAAGGATGAGGACCTGAGTTTGGTTCCAGTACCAACAGAAAAGGTGGGACACTGGGAAGTCAGAGATAGGAGGATCCCTGGGACTTGCTGGATGGCCATTCTGAGGCAGGCAAGGAGCCAGTTTCAATTAGAAACTTTGTCTCAAAAATTAAAATGGAATATGATCACAACATCACAAAACCCTCCACAAACAATCTGTCCTGCCTGCTAGATGTGCTCAGAATTTGTGGGAGTGGCCAGCCAATGTCTGGTTTAACTTGAGGTCCATGCCACAAGAGGGAGCTCCCACCCTACACTGCCTAGATGGCCAGGAACAAGAGACTGGCTACTAGGGAAGAACTAAACACGAATGATTATTGAAAAAAAAAAAAAAAAAAAAAAAAAAAAAAACCAACAGAAGCAACAAAATGATTCCTAATGATATTCTGCTATACTCCTTGTTCAGTCTTCATTTTAGTCTTTCTCTGGCAGCAGAAGGGAGCAGGCGGGTGCAGAGGCCTATACCAGGAAACCCCCATGGACAAGGGGGGAAAAGACTGTAGGAGTCGGAGGGGAAGGAGGTCACCAAGAAAGCATGAGTAGACTGTCACCTAATAATTTACTGTTCATTATTACTACCCAGAGACTTCTGTTACCACATCTGTCTCTGTTGTGGGATATGTGCACAATGGGTGAAGATACATTATTGCTATGACTGGTTTAATTAAAGAGCTGGATGGCCAATAGCTGGGCAGGGGGTACAGGCAGTACTTCCGGGCAGAGAAAGGAAGGAGGATCTACGCACACTAAAGACACTACAGAACGAGTTAGATGCACAAAATGGGAGAGAGATAAAAGTGACATAACAAAACGTAGATTTAAAAAATGAGTTAATTGAGCCAGGCGGTGGTGGCGCACGCCTTTAATCCCAGCACTCGGGAGGCAGAGGCAGGCGGATCTCTGTGAGTTCGAGGCCAGCCTGGTCTACAAGAGCTAGTTCCAGGACAGGCTCTAAAAAAGCTGCAGAGAAACCCTGTCTCGAAAAACCAAAAAAAAAGAAAAAAGAAAAAAGAAAAAAAAAATGAGTTAATTTAAGCAATAAGAGCTAGTGGGACAAGCCTAAGATAAGGTCAAGTGTTCATAATTAATAAGCCTCTGTATTGTTATTTGGGAGCTGACAGTCCAGAGAAAAATCCAACTACATGTCTCTTCTACTGTTGAACCAAGTTTTTTAAGCTACTTAGCCATTATAATATGCTTCTGGTTAAATCACTTGTGGGAGAGCTAGCTCGCCAAAACAATAAACAAAACGACAAGACATCTATTCTCCCTTCATACTTCTTGTACCCAACAGGCCACTCAGTTTTGGCATACTCCATGGTACAGTGCTATCTATCTTAGGACAGTATCATTATGTCATTTAAAAGTATATTCACGTGGACAAGATCAAAAACACTGATGACAACTTATGCTGGAGAGGTTGTGGGGAAAAGGGAACACTTCTGCATTGCTGGTGGGATTGCAAGCTGGTACAACCCCTTTTGATGTCAGTGTGGTGATTTCTCAGAAAATTAGGAAACAACCTTCCTCAAGACCCAGTAATACCACTTTTGGGTATATATCCAAAGGATGCTCAATCGTGCCACAAGGACATGTGCTCAACTTTGTTCATAGCAGCTTTGTTTATCATAGCCAGAACCTGGAAACACCCTAAATACCCCTCAACTGAAGAATGGATAAGGAAAATGTGGTACATTTACACAATGGAGTATTACACAGCAGAAAAAAATAATGACATCTTGAATTTTGCAGGAAAATGGATAGAACTATAAAACATTATTTTGAGTGAGGTAACCCAGACACAGAAAGACAATTATCACATGTACTCACTCATAGGTGATTTTTAAACATAAAGCAAAGAAAGCCAGCCTACAAACCACAATCCCAGAGAACTTAGACAACAATGTGGACACTAAGAGAGACTTACATAGATCTAATCTACATGGGAAGTAGAAAGTAGAAAAAGACAAGATCTCCTGAGTAAATTGGGAACATGGGGACCTTGGGGGAGGGTTTAAGGGAGAAGGGGAGAGGCAGGAAAGGGAGCAGAGAAAAATATAGAGCTCAATAAATAGCAATAAAAAAGAAAACATAAAAAAGTTAAGCATTAAAAAAAAAGTATATTCATGGCCAAGTGGTAGTGGCACATGCCTTTAATCCCAGCACTCAGGAAGCAGAGGCAGGTAAATCTCTGTGAGTTCGAGGCCAACCTGTTCTACAAGAGCTAGTTCTAAGACAGCTAAGACTGTTACAGAGGGGAACCCTGTCTCGAAAAATAAAAAAACACTTGTGATTCACTTGGAATCAGTTTCTGTAAGAACCTCACACATAAAGTCATAGAAAAAAATGCTTGTTGCTGTTTGAGATAGGGTTTCTCTGTGTAGCCCTGGCTGTCCTGGAATTCACTCTGTAGGTCAGCCTGGCCTTCTGAATTCACATAGATCCACCTGCCTCTGCCTCCAGAGCTTTGGGTTTACAGATATATGCCACAACTGCCTGGAAAAATAAGCCTTTTTTTAAAACCTCAGATTTTCAAAAGTTGTATCTCCAACCTATTACTCCCATTTCCAGGCACTCGTTAATTAAACAACAGCCTCATGACTAATAATTTTACTTTTGCAAAACAATAATTAAAAATTTTAAATCTAGGAGAAATTTTAGGATACTTACAGATGTCTGGGACATACTTGACTGCTGTGTGACACTTCCTGTCGGGGATGTAGATGGCCTTCCACTGGACAAGCTTGCCTAGAATAAGAGAACTATTGTAATAGGTCTGTAAAAACATAGAGCTGAAAACTTCCTGGGGGGAGGAGGGAACAAACTCTTCCTTGAGTCACAATAATACAAAACTACAATAAAAATTCTCAAGTCTATCTATGAAACAAATCATTTTATATTCAACATGGCTTGACCCTGGCCATTTTTTTTTTTCAAAGAAAAAAACAAAGGTGAAAACAAAGGCCCCACTGACTAGTCTTACTTCTACATTTCTGTATGGATTGGTTTTATGTTACTGTACACGTGTTTCAGAGAACACAACTTCTACCATGTGGGTCCAAGGAATCAAACTCAGTTCATCAAATCTGTTGCCAAGCATAGCAGCAGGTGCCTTTACCCTCTAAGCCATCTCAAAGACCCTAATCTTGCCTTATTAGCTGCACTCTCATAATGTATACTAAGTTGTTAAATTGTCATATATTGTCTCAGTTCACTGAGCAGCTAGTACTAGAAGTAGGATTGCCCCCAACAAACGTCAGCCCCAAGCATGTTTCATTATGCCAAGTGTCTACTGAGACTCCTTGCCTGGGAATGAGCTGGACCTCTGTGATAGAAGGGAAGAAAGAAGCAAAACAGGCCAAGAGAAGAAAACATAAACCATTCCCATCCGATATTATTATTGTCTATTCCATGAAATAAAAGTGCTCAAACTGGGGCTGGAAAGATGGCTCAATAGTTAAGAGAGCTTGCAGGTGGAGCAGGGTTGGATTCCTAGCATTCAAGGACAGTGGCTCACAACTGCCTGTCCCTACAGCCCCAGGAGATCCAATGCTCCCTTCTGGCCTCCACAGGCTCTAGCATACAGGTGAGCATACAAACACACACATATACATGAATAAATAACAAAATACGTAAATACATACGTAATAAAATAAAAGGGAAAGAAAAGTTGGAAGTTTGTTCATAGGGGAAAGGGTGTTGGTGAAGCTCAACCACACAGAGAAAACTCTAGATGACTCTCTCTCTTCTCTGCTGTTTTTCATTGGAGTCTGTAAGTACCAATTTGATGATGTTATCTTTATACATTACTATGCATTCTTTTACTTGGAAGCCTCATCCAACAGGATACTCTGCTCCAACTGGCTATGTCCACTGGGAACTTCAGCTAGTTGGATGGGTTTTTGCTGGTTTTGCAAATCCCTGATCTGATATTACTTTTCTACTGTTATTTATGCTGGTACTTGGGAGTCTTACCTGACAGGACACTCTTCTTAACCCAGGGCATTCCATTAGGAACTCCAACTAACGGCCTCAGTGGGGCTTGCCCTGCTGGCTATTTTGAGCACCCAACTTGATGTTTTTATTTCTACCTATTTATCTATACTTTACTTTCGCTTACTATCTACTTAACAAACTCATTCATTCAAAACATAAAATAAGCCAGGTGGTAGTGGGGCATACCTTTAATCCCAGCAGTTGGGAGGCAGAGGCAGGTGAAGCTCTGGGTTTGAGGCCAGCCTGGTCTACAGAGTAAATTCACCAGGACAAGGGCTGGAGAGATGGCTCAGCGGTTAAGAGCATTGCCTGCTCTCCCAAAGGTCCTGAGTTCAATTCCCAGCAACCACATGGCAGCTCACAACTGTCTGTAACTCCAGTTCCAGGGGGTCCGACACCTTTGTACCAATGCACATAAAGTAAAATAAAATAAAATAAATAGATTTTTTAAAAAAAGAAGTTGAGTTCCTACTCCATCATGAAAGAAACTAAGAGTTGCAGAGATGGCTCTGTGGGTAAGAACTCTTGCTCTGTAAGCCCAAGGACACTGAGTTTGAATTCCTAGCATTCACATAAAAAGCCAGACATGGCTTTACACTCCTTTAAACCCAGTATTGAAGGACAAAGGCAGGGAGATCCTGCAGGCTGCAGCCTAGCTGTAACAGTGAGCTTCTGGTTCCTGGGAGACCCTGTTTCAAGGCAAACAATAGGAGAGCTATAGAGAGAGAAAACTAAAGATACCTGGCGTCCTGCTCTGGCTTCCACATGTGCACACATGGGTATAATCACTGCACATTTAGATACATACAATCACACACTCATAGGGAATCTCACACAAACCAAAACCACTAATAATTTTATTTAAAAAGGAAATAAAAATAGGTAGTTGTGATGCACGCCTTTAATCCCAGCACTCAGGAGGAAGAAGCAGGCAGATCCCCTAGTTCCAGACCAGCCTGGTCTACAGAACAAGTTCCAGGGCAGCCAGGGCTACACAGAGACACCCTTCCTCAAAAAAAGAAAAGAAAAGAAAAAGAAACTCAAGCTATAGCAAGTCAATGGGTTTCAATTTTCTTAAATCATATACATAAGTGTTATTCAAAATAGTATTCTAAATTCTACTATTGAAGCCGGTTGATGGTGGCGCACGCCTTTAATCCCAGCACTCTGGAGGCAGAGGCAGGCAGATGGTCTCTGTGAGTTTGAGGTCAGACTGTTCTACAGAGTGAGTTCCAGGTCAGCAAGGGCTACACAGAGAAACCAAATCTCAAAAAGACAAAACAAAACAATAACAAAAAAAAAAAATTCTACTGTTGAAGCCTAGCATAGTGGTACACATCTCTAATATCAGCTTTTGGGAGTTAGAAGCAAGTAGATTTCCATGAGAATGAGGCTACATAAGTAAGAAGACACTGTCTTTGAAAAAAGAAAAAAAATCAAAAGTACACTATTGAAAAGAAGCAAAATACCTACAGAGATCAGAAAAACATCTTTTTTCAGGTTCTGCGAATTAAGATTTTTTTTTGTTGAGATTTAAGATTAACAACTAAATCTCACAAGAAGTGTAAATTGTACAATAATAGTGAAAATGTTTTTAAGACACAAACATTTAATGATAAAATTAAGTTACTGATAGAACTGATTTCATTTTCCTCTTATACTTTTATTCCACTTTTATTCTTTAATGAATATAAACTACAGACATAAAAAGAAAAAAAACTAGCTTACTTTTAGATTTAAAAAATGTAATTCATGTAACCTTAAGTATTCAATGTTGTCCCTAAAATTTCAGAGACAAAAGTACACCATATATAGAATATTCTTGGATAAGAACAACAAGACAACATACAAAACCTATCCATTCTCCTCCCAGTGAACCTGTGCAATCACAGACGTTAAGAGCGCTGACAGGACACCTGCCTATTTATTTCCAGCTGTGGCTATCTGACACACTGTCAGCTATGTTCTCACCTGAACAGCAGCGAGGCTCTGGAGCTGGGAGCTGCTGAGATGCTGCTGCTGAAGAGCAGCCGTGTGCAGCATCAAGTGCTGTTGCTGAGCCGCGTACATCTGCTGGAGGTACTGAGCAGCCGAGCTGGGGGGGCGATGCAATGCCTGTTGAATTACCTGTGATAAGGTAAGGGACCCTATGTCAAACCAGCATCTCAATCTCTGTCTTTTCCCCCTTTGGTTTTGAGGTTTTATGCATGCTGAGCCTAGGCTCCACCATTGAAACTTCAGATCAACCATCAGCTTAACCGTAAACTTCAGGATAAAAAGTGAAGTTTAAGTTTTTACTATTTTAATACTCAATGTCATTAAGCTTATTGAGATATTTACCTACTGTTACATATCACTAGGTTAAATTACCCAGATCATTCACTTAAAGTAGAATGGCAAAAATACATGAAATCTTAAAATCTCATTAGCAGTCAAAAAAATTACTAATTAAAGGGATATAGTAAGTTATACCTTTAGGATGGACAAAGATCCAAAAGAATACTACTAGTGACTATAAAAATAACCCTTCCTGCACTAGTAGTAAGAATTTAAGTTTTATAGGTTTTCTGAATACAACTTGGTAGGTTTGGGGCATATGTAAAAAGGGCACTTTTCCATGCAGTCATTACCAACAGTAATACAGACAAGAGCAATGACCACCAGCTACACGCCCAGCAAGCACATAAAAATGGCTGGAGCAAAGAAGTGGGTTTATCTTTCAACTGAACTTGAATTTTAGTTTTTATATAAATTGCTACAGGTATTGCCTAGTGACTTCTGTATATACAGTGCAGATACAGAGCTATATGATACAAAGAACCAATATATTTCTAGGTGAAGAAAATCACTGAGTAGGATACCATTTGGTCTTAAAATACTCAAGTAAATAACAAGGTAAGTATGATGAGTAAGTGTCTGGTTTGAACTTTTCTACACATGTCTGAAAGTCCTTCAATTATATTAAACATTGTATAAAATTAAACAAGTATAAAGACTCAATAATTTTTAAATTTTTACAAAATACCTAATTTTTTGTTTCCACATAGGACTAGTCTTAATCTTTGTTTTAAAACTGCATTTCTTTGTGTACTGATGTAACAAGGCATGTGTATGTGAGGTCAGAGGAAACTTGCAGAAGCTGGTTCTCTCCTTCCACCATGTGGACTCTAGGAATCAAACTCAGGCTGCTGGGCTCAAATACAAATGCCTTTATCTGCTGAGCCATTGCACCAGCTCCTGGGACTCTGGTGGAAGAGTATTCTAACAACTGCTAGAGCTAGGGACCTGGCTCAGTGAAGGACCAAGTATGGCTCCCAACACCATGTGGCCATTCACAACTGCCTGTAACTGCAGTTCCAGAGCACCTGACACCATCTTTGGGTGGGAAAGTGGCACACATGTGGTACACATATATACACGCAGGCAAACACACACTAAAAACATATATATAGGGCTGGAGCGATGGCTCAACTGTCAAGAACACTTGCTCTTCCAAAGGACCCAGACTCAGTTCCCAGCACCCATGTGGTGGCTCTCAACCATACACAGCTCCAGTTCTAGAGAACGGGACACCCTCTTCTGGCCTTCATGGGCACTTCATGCACTTGGTGGACATACACACGCAGTCAAAACACATAAATAAATCCAATCTTTTTAATAAAATTGAGTAATTTTGTTAAAAATAAACTCATAAAAATCATTAATTATAATGATTATTAACAGATATAAAATCTGAGCCCCACAGAGTTCAATCATTCTAAAAAGACAATAGAAAAGGCCTCCTCCCATCTGTTAAAAAGATGTCATACTGCCTCATCACACGCACTGTGATCTGGACCGGCAGAGCTCCAATCTCAGCACTACAGCAGGGTTTCACAGCACCCATGGAGCACAGGTACTATAACCCACAGGAAGTCAGGAGAGCTGACATAAAGCCATGAAGTCCTTTACTCAGATTTCCATGAGTTACTGTTCATTTGTGCTCCTATCTCTCTCAAACTACACACTGTTTCTGTTACAAGTCTTCTTAGATTCCTAGTTGAGTACTCATAGCCAAAGACTATGGACAAAACACTAAATGACCCAGACCTACAGTATTTCTCTTTGGTCAGATAAATCCACATATGATCTTCTAATTCCATAACAAATTTCTACAAACTCACAGTGAGTAACAAGTGAGCCGCCGGTGTCAGCAGTCTACCCCCCACAGACACAGCACTGAAACTGCAAGTTACAGCACAGCACACCATTCCCAGGGTGAAGCAAATCCACATGACTAAAACAGAAGATACTTAACTGGGTCAATGAACATGGCTTTGAAGACATCTTAGATGAGGTAATTCAGTGATCTGTAATAACTAGAGTCTGAGCTTCCTGAGAAACCTATCAGTGCCTGCTCAGTAACATTTCATTTATGATTTTATCCAGTTTAAGTGAAAAATGAAAAAACAGCATAGTCAAATATCATACCATCTGTATGTTCTTCAATATAATATTTTTCCACATATCACTCACACAGAGAAAACAGAAGGCATTAAAAGCATACTGTGCATTCAAGTTTGAATTTCTGCTGTGCTGACTAGGTCTAAAACTGTCCTCTATCTACCATGGAAGAACAGAGCACAGGGAGGAGTGTAGCATAAACAGTGAAATAAGCAACTATTAAGGAACATTTTGATTCCCAGTACTAAAAAAACAAAACACACACACACACACACACACACACACACACACAACTTTAAAGAATGCAACTGAGGATCCTATGAAATGAAGATGGAAGAAGCAAGAATGCAGAGTAGCTAATGGCAGGAGCTGAAGTCAGAAAACCTACCAGCAATGTGAATTTGGAATTACTTAGCCTATTTGAAACACTGGTTTTCCCATTTGTAAAATGCCTACTGTACAGAGGTCTGCTGAGAATTAAACAAAATAATACACATAAGGAAAGCATTCATTAAATGCTTGGCACAAAAAGTTGTTCAACAGACAGACACTACTGTCATTTATTAGAAACTGTATGTCCCCCACACAATTCTAGATGCTTCATTTAATTCTCACAGTAACTGATAAAAGTACAGTGTTATCCTCATCTTACTGTTTCCTGGGGCTCAAGGAGACAATCACGTCTTTTGCCCAAGGACACACAGATATTAAGAATAATGAAAACAGAGTTCAAACAAAGAACTCATCAGACTGCAACACTCGTGTCTTTTTTAAAACAATACTTTATTGTCTCTATTGGTATAAAATTCAACTAAGTCAATTTTACTTTCTCAATTAAGTGACTGCATAAAGATCTTTCAAAATATTCTCTTCCCTCTCTACCCAAGAGGCTGTAGAACTGTCCTGCTTAGAGTTCTTACACCACCTGGGTGAGACATTCTCTCTAAATCACTGGTGGGCTCAAATATTAAATAAGTCAGAAAAGCAGCTATCCTAAACATCTTACACATAATATTTCCACTCTCACAGCAAATAGACACATTCAATTATAATTTTCCTGACACATAATCTTTTTTTTATTTTTTTTAAAACTACCTTTTCTCATTTTATATGCCAAATCCTTTTCCTACTCCTTCCCCTCCCTCCTCCTGCTCCCTCCACCTTCCCTCCCTTCCCACCCCCCATCCCACTCCTCATCCACTCCTCAGAGAGGACAAGGCTTCCCACGGGGAGTCAACAAAGTTTAGCACACTGCTTTGAGGCAGGACCAAGGCCCTTACCACCACATCTAGGCTGTACAAAGTATCCATCCAAAGAGAATGGGTTTCCAAAAAGCTAATACAAGCAGTAGGAATGAATCCTGGTGCCACTGCCAGTGGTCTTAGTCTGCCCTAGTCATACAACTGTCACCCATACTCAGAGGGTCTAGTTTGGTCCTGTACTGGTTCCCTCACTGCCTCACACATAATCTTATAAGATTCATATGGATAAATGTAAGGCCTGTCAATAGTACAATTATTAAATACCTTTATTGGTTTTTAAAAACAATATTATTTCTTTTCTTTTACTTGATTTTTGACAGTACTAGAGAACAAACACAGACTAGCAAGCACTCAACCACTGAGCTGCATTCCCAGACTGAACTTTTGCAATTCTATCTTAGAACATGAATCAACACATACAACTGACTTAGGAACAAAACAGTACGCTATCTTCAGTCTTAACCTCCCCATGCCTATAGCTGAAATACCTGAACAGCATGTCGGTCTGAACCACTGTAGACAGAGATCTGCGGTTGCTGCATTCGAGAGGAGGAAGTGGTGATAGTGGTGGTGGTAGTGCTGTTGGCTGTTGTTGACACTGAAGATGTTCCAGAGTTTGGTTCGCTATCCATAGCTGCACTGTGATCCTTAAATCTGCAGACAACACAAAGGATCAGTACTGGTAAAAAGCACTATTTTATCAACTTTAATGAATACTCACTACAAACACAATTAGTTAAGAGTCTAAATGTCTTAATAAAGCTAGCACACAATCACCAAATAGAAGGGAAACATACTTCCCCCATACACAGAATAGTTGATAGTAATATCTGCTAAACGGAATTCAAATGACTCAAAACAGTAACTGAGACCAAGGCTAGACTGAAGTTCATGTTTGTATTATTGAAAAAGGGAAGATTTGAGAGACAAGCTAGTAGACACAGGGTCCCAGTCCTAATCAAGAAACTTTCTGCAATTGACACTCATTGACAATGGGAAAATAAATTTTCTCCAAAGAAGTCTCACTGGATATATCTATCAAGGCACACTTCAGGGCAGGTCCCATGCCCAGGAGAAGTTAGTCAATGCAAAATGAACTTTTATGGACCTTTTGCTTCACTTTGCTTTGTTTTGGCAATTTTTGTCTAGAATTGATCTTTTGGTTATTTATTTTGATTTTCGCTTTTGTGGGCCGTTGGGGGGGGGGGTATATATTTCTGGGTTTCTTTTTTCTTCCCATTCCCCAAGACAAGGTTTCTCTGAGTAGCCCTGGCTGTCCTCAAATTCAGAGATCTACCTGCCTCTGCCTCCCAAGTGCTGGGATCAGGCATGCGCCACTATCACCCAGCTGTTTCTGGGGTTTTGCTTTTGTTTTTATGTTTCTTTAAAAAAGACTAAGAGGAAAAGAACAGAGCTGGGTAGGTAGGGAGATAGGGAGAATCTGGGAGGAATTGGAGAGGGAAAAAACAATCAAAATATATTGTATGAAAACATTTTAGAGAGAGAGAGAGAGAGAGAGAGAGAGAGAGAGAGGATAGAAACCAAGCAATATCAGAATTCTTTGCTTATTTATGCCTTCTTGGATGTCTGCAGGGAAGAGTGCATATGTGTCTGTGTGATCCTGTACATGCATATGGAGAGTTATGAACAGTTCTAAGCCACAATGTGGGTGCGAGAATTGAACTCGGGTCCTTTGCTAACTGCTGGCCATCTCTCCATCCCTCAAAGATCCTTAGCTATACTTCAGAGAAGATTCCTAAGGACTTAAAATCACTAGTTTAACTGTAAGTGCCATACGGTTATTTAAAAAGTCTCAGGAAACCTGGTATGGTGGTCCACACACATGTAATTCCAGCATTTAGGGAAGGTCATCCTTAGCTAAATATGGCCAACCTGGGCTACACAAGATCCTGACTCTTAAAAAGAAAAGTAATTAAAGAATAAAAATTAAAAAGTTAGTGGGGCTGAAGAGATGGTACAATGGTTAAGACCCCTAGTTGTTTTTGCAAAGAGCCTGGGATGATGCTCAGCACCCACACAGAGGCTCATAACCCTCCAAAACTGAGTCCCTGGATCAGACGCCTTCTGCTGGCCTCGGAGGAGTCAGCCACAAACCATGGCCATGGAGTAATGCAGAGACATATATGCAGGCAAAATACCCATACATATAAACATTTTAAGTTAATTTTTTTACAGCTTTCAGTAGCTTTTTTTATTAGTCTACAACACTGTCCTTAGTAATTCTAGCACAGAGTTTAGCTTACTAACAGAGTAGTCACTGAAGGAAATGAAGTAGTCAATAAAAGCAACTTCTTTTTGTTTGTTTGTTTTCGTTTTTGTTCTGTAGCTTTAAAGCCTATCCTGGAACTAGCTCTTGTAGACCAGGCTGGCCTCAAACTCACAGAGATCCACCTGCCTCTGCCTCCCAAGTGCTGGGATTAAAGGCGTGCGCCACCACCACCCGGCACAACTTCTTACATCCTTACAAAAATCTTTTTTTCATGGAGAACTGCTCTAAAATTTGGGGTGGTGGTAGAATATAACTGACTCACTTTCCTATATACAGCTAGTAAAACACATTTTTGTAGCAAACTTTATAATCTGTTTCTCCCCAGTATTACAATCTTATGTCATTTATGCTATGGTGCAGTTTCACCTAACTAAATGTTTTAATAAACTCAAACCTCTGAGGTCAATTCCAAATGCTTCCATGTTGTTCCAAACTGAAACCCACTAGCTGTCACTCCAGGGTCAGAGACCCACGGGAGCTTTTACTAGTTTCCTCTTTCCTTATCTGTCTTTTTCTCCTGAGAAATAAAATTTAAACCAAGTGACATTCCCATCGTTGACAAGAATGTAACAAGGACATTGCTTGTCTTTCTAAAACAAAGCAGCGGATCACTATGTAGCCGAGGCTGGCCTCAGTGAGACTCATTCTCCAGCCCACCACCCCTGAAGTAACATCCACTTTACAGAAGTGAGGGGAAAACGGAGAGGAGTGATTTCTCACTACTTCTTTTATTGTAAGTTGAACCATACACTTTTATACTTCGCTGCTATTTTTTTAATTGCCTTCTAATCAGCAAACCACAGTATCATCCGGCACCTGTTCAATATGACGTGCAATCAGCGGTAAGGTAAAATCTTACTCAAACTACCCTGTCATGACACGTCTGCACCATGTACCAACGACATCCAAAATCCCAGCCCAGATCCTGGTCTTTCAAAGTCTTATTCTGCTCAGCTGTGTTCTCAAGCCCAAATGCGATGCCAAGTAGTTCTGACTAACCAAAAATGGTCACAGAGAACCTAGACATTAATTCTAAACATTGGTGAGTGCAACTGACCAAAAATCATCGCATTACGTTTCCAGGCCTGGTACAAAAGAACACTTTCGGTATGGGCTTGGTGTGGAAATACCTGTACCGTTCGGCTCTGCCCCACCAGAGGCCTACCCGGGAACCACTGAAGTTTCGAGTCGCTAACCTAGCATACCATCACAGCGCCACCCAAGAATGCGGCCCTCTAGGGAGTAGGCATGCCGCTGCAGCCCGAGCCCGGAGGGGCCCTCCAGGAAAGGCCCGGCGCCTCGGCCGCCGGGACCGCAGCTGCCGCCCGCCCGGACGCCTCCCCGCGGTCCCCCTCCGTTCCCCGCCGTCCCCCGGCTCCGCGGTCCCGCCGCACGGACGCACGGACGCACGGACGGCTTCGGGCCGCAGGAGCCAGCGCGGAGGCCTGGCGGCGGCCGCCCACCCCGACACACCTCGACGGGGCCCGCGGCCAGGGTGACAGCCCGGGAAGAGCGCCTCAGGGCTCGCGTCCGGGGAGACCCCGCAGGGCCGGGTCCCCAGGGTGGCCCTACGGGTAGGGCCGCGCGGCGGCGGGGCTGGACCGCGCTATACGCACTCCCGAGGGGAGGCTAACCCGACCTTCCACCCTCCTCCCCCGCCCCGGCTCCCCCACCACGCCGGGACTCTCGCCTCTCCTCAGCCCTGCACTGTCAGCCTCGGGGCCCTGAGAGCTCCCTCCGGGGGACGTGTCGCTGCCCTCACTCGCCCCCCGGTTACGACATCAGTCACCAGCAAGTCACTCACTCCGCTTCCGCCATCTTCTCTCCTCCATCACTAACACGGCGTGCGCATGCGCCTCCCCTTCCCCTCTCCCGAGCCGAGGGGCGGGATCCGAGCTGCCCAGGGGGCCCCTAAGGTCACGTGAGGCCAGCGAGTCTCTGTCTCCCTCCCACCTCAGCGATCCTTAGCGGTCCTCCGCAGCCACCCGCTAGTTCTAGTCAGAACCTTTGCCTGAGGCCAGGGTCTGCGCCTAAACTAGAAAAAGTTCTGCTTAGCGCAGGAAAAGTAGAAGTTGGTTGCAGGAAGTCCTGGGTTCAATCCCCAGCACCGGTGGGACGGGACCCGTGGAACGTGTAGGCAGGAGAAATTATAAAAATCCAAAGGCATCCTAGGCTATATAGAAAGGCTAATCTGGGCTATATGAAACAGGAGACCTTGCCTCAAAAAACGAAAGCCAAAAACTGACTAAACTCTAAATATTAAATATGTATCCGAAGTAGTTTTAATCTGCTGGATGGATTTTGTAGACATCCGTACACATACATCACTTGACTTCACAGATCCGTGAAGCGTGTAACAGATAGCTCTGTTCTTGACAGAAGAAGAAGCATACCGATCATAAATAATATCTCATGTTTGCTGGGATCAGTCAGGGTTGCTGGTTACTGTTGCTGTGAGGAAAGACCATGCCCAAAGCACCTGGGGAGGAAAGGGTTATTTTGGCTTACACTTCCATCGCACTTCACCATCAAAGGAAATCAGGGTAGGAACTCAAACATGGGTTGGAGCCTGGAGGCAAGAGTGGATACAGAGGTCCTGGAGGATGCTGAGAACTGGTTTGCTCAGCCTGCTTTCTTATAGGACCCAGGACCACCAGCCCAGGGGTGACCCTACTCACGATGTGCTGGACATCCATCATTAAGAAAATGCCCAGCAGGCTTGCTACAGCCTGGTCTTATGGAGGCATTTCCTCATTGGAGGCTCTCTCCTCTCATTTTGTCATGAGACCTCAGTACAAGTAGGAGAATACCCAAGAAGCACTCAACGATGCCTTGGATCATTCCTGCTCAGCCTTTCTGTATGGTGTGCATTAACACTCCACCAGCATCCCAGAAGAGTTTGAGAAGTGGGACTTTAGGATGAAGCCAGTTTGAGTCCTTTTTCTGTCATACCATCATTTGTAAACCCCTGAAATCCATTCAGCTCCAGCTTCAAATGATATACTCATCTATGTCCCCACCACCGTGGGCACAAATGAATTCACCAAAGTACAAAGTTGTCATTGTATACCACCTCCACTGTTACCAACTATGATAGTTACCCATAATTGTCTACTTGATACAACCTAAATCATGGGAAGAGAGCTTCAGTAAGAAACTGTCTGTTTTAGGTGTATCTGTAGGCTGCTGGATTAAATTAACTGATGTGGAAAGACCCAGTCCACTGTGGGCAGCCTCATTCCCCAGGCAAGGGCTCCGGAACTGTATAGGAGTGGAGATACTAAGCTGAGCTCAAGCAAGCAAGCAGGTGTGTATTAACTTCTCTTGGCTCTCGGCTGTGGATAGGTGTGAGTAGCTGTTTGATAACCTGCCTTGACTTCCCCATAATGACAGGCTGTAACTTGGAATGGTTAGCTAAAATAAATCCCTTTCTTCACAAGTTGATTTTTGTCAGGGTATTTTAACACATCAGCAGAAGGGAAACTTGTTCACCAGCCTCGGCCAAGCTACCATTCTCTTTCTCCCAGACCGCAGCAGTGTGTACCTGCAGGTCACCCTGTTTCAACTCCTCTTCTGTTCTCTGTTGTTCACACAGTAGCTCCCAGATGGAACGTAAAACACAGTATGACACTGTGCTGCTAAAACTCTCCAGTGTCTTTCCATCCTACCCCTCACTCAGAGCCTTGAATTCTTAGCACCGACTTGAGAGAGGCATGCTTGAACACTCTCTTATTTCCATCTCCAGCTCTCTCTCTCTCTCTCTCTCTCTCTCTCTCTCTCTCTCTCTCTCTCTCTCTCTCTCTCCTCACTCTCCTCTGGACCTTCACCACACACTTCTGCTATGATATTGCACCTCACCACAGACCAGAAAGCACCTGTCCCACTGAGCGGTATTGACACACACCTTTAATCCCAGCACTCGGGAGGCAGAGGCAGGGGGATCTCTTGAGTTCAAGACCAGCCTCGTTTACAGAGAAAATTCCAGGAAAGCCAGAGCTACATAGGGAAACCCTGTCTTGGAAAACCAAAAACCAGGGGAATGGAGATATAGCTCAATGGTTAAGAGCACTGACTGCTCTTCCAGAGGACTAGGTTCAATTCCCAGCACCCACATGGCCACTTACAACTGTCTGGAACTCCAAGATCTGACAGGCTCACACAGACATATATGCAGGCACTAATGCATATAAAATCAAAATAAATAAATTATTTAAAAAATGAAAGCCGGGCGGTGGTCGCGCACGCCTTTAATCCCAGCACTCAGGAGGCAGAGGCAGGGGGATCTCTGTGAGTTCAAGACCAGCCTGGTCTACAAGAGCTAGTTCCAGGACAGGCTCCAAAGCTACAGAGAAACCCTGTCTTGAAAAACCAAATAAATAAATAAATGAAAAAGAAACCAAAACAAAAAGCACCTGTCCAAAGAAAGCACGTGTCCCCACTAAAATCTCTGAAATCAAGAGGCATTTCCTCCTTTATAAGTTATTCACCTCAGCTATTTTGTTATAGTAACAGAAAGCTGATTTACACCAGATTATTTATTCTACAACAAATGTTAAGCCTCAACATAGTATTGAAGGAGCTCAGAAGCAATGTATTTTGTAAAGGGAGTAGAATATTTTCCAGGTAGTTCAGTATTTGGGAAAGGGTAGTTGGGCATGTCATTCCCAGCAATTAGGAGGTAAAGGTAGAAGGACTAGAAATTCAAGGTCATATTCAGCTAGTATATTTATATAATATATATATATATATATATTAAAGCCTTTAAGATGTCAGGCACTGGCTCATACTCAATGAGGTTAAGAAATTGCATCCTCAGCGAGCCGCGTGGTGGCTCATTGTGTAGGGCACGCTCGTGTGAGTGCGTGAGTGCGTGTGTGTCGGCGAGTTAGAATCCAGGGTAGTGTCGTGTCTGTGCGTGTGCTGCTTGTGCGAACTGTCCCACGGCTTCTTGTGGGGAAAAAAAATTTTAAAAAAAAAGGGCTGGAGAGATGGCTCAGAGGTCAAGAGTACTGACTGCTCTTCCAGAGGTTCTGAGTTCAATTCCCAGCAACCACATGGAGGCTCACAACCACCTATAATGAGACCTGGTGCCCTCTTCTGGCTTACAGACAGGATACCGTATAAATAAATAAATAAATAAATAAATAAATAAATCTTTAAAAAAAAGAAATTGCATCCTCTAATGAGATCACATAGCAACATCTTGGTCCATTCTGGTCTCATCTAGAGACTCAAGTCTGCACTCTATTCCTCCCCCCAAATATCCCCTGTTTCTGCATCTCTCAGGACTAAATCTAAAGGACCTTTTTTTAAAAACAAAAACAAAAACAGTCTTTTTATTCAAAAACATCTTCCAGTGTCTGCTTCCTGCTGCCTTTAGACACCAGCCTCATCAAATCCTCAGCATTCAAACACAAGGAAAGCCTTTCCCCTGATCAGTCTTTACAGTCACCCTCAGCGCCACCAAAGTTAGCGGTAGGAGAGACAGCACATACTGACCCCAAGGACTGCTGGGCATGGGCTCTACCACCCACTGTACGCAACAATCCGTGAAGCAGACCTTGGTCTTCATCCTGCAGAAGAGCTTTGTCACGTTAGTAAGATTAAGTTGTGTTAGCAAGGCCGCATAGTTACTCAATGGCAGGACTAACATGTGTGATTTTTTTCTTTAAAATTTATTTTATTAGTTATGTGTGTTCAGATGCATACGATGCATATGAGTGTGTGCTCGCACGTGCCTTCGTGTGCACGCGGAGGTCAGAGAATAGCCCTCAGGAGTCGTTCTCTTCTACCACTGTGGGGTCCTGGGATGAAACTTACGCTGCCAGGTTTGTGTAACAAACGCCTTTACCCACTGAGCCATCTCACCAGCACCCAAAGGCGGGCTTTTGTCTCACTTCCTCTACCTACTGTCTTCACTGGGTATTGTTTTATAAACTCCACATACCATTTTCTTCTGCCACTTCTCACAGCCTTTCCCAGATGGAATTAGTTGTTCCTATAGTGTTCAATATGCATAGCACTTACCAAGGCTTTTTTTAAACTGAGATATAATTCATATAACATAAAATTTATTTAAAATAAATGCTCAGGAGTGTGTGTGAGTATATGCACATGATTGCATAATCATTAGCATTCTGTAATTTCTGTCACCCCTCTAGCATCTCCATGCTGATCATGTATTTCTCCTCTCTCTGACTTTCCTGCTACTCCAAGTAACAACTAACCTGCTTTCTGTCTCTGTGGATTGCCCATTGGGCATTTAATATAAAAAGAATCATATGACGGGCAGTGGTGGCCCATGCCTTTTATCCCAGCAAGATTAAAGATGCCTCACCACCTACCAGCTCAGCACGTTTAATTCTATGAAGCCAAATTCATCTTTTTCTTTTTTTCCTTTTTAGGTGGCTCTCACTACGCAGCCCTAACTGTCCTGGAATTCTCTGTGTAAACCTAGCTGGTCTGCAGGTCACAAAAATCCACCTGCCTCTGCTGGGACTCAAACTGTGCTTCACCAACCCAGGCCCATTTTTTTTCTTTTGTTGTTTGTGGTTTCAGAATCATATATAAGAAACCACTCTCTACTTCAAGTCATAAACCAACGACAATCTCTCCTAAGTGTTTTATAATAAACTCTTACATCCAGGTCTTTGATCTCCTTTAAGTTAATTTTTATAAGCAGCTGAGTAGAGGTCCAGCTTCACTCCTTTGTGTTGGATGGGTAGCTGATTGTCCCAGAATCATTTTGTTTAAAAGCAACAACAGTGAAACTATTCTTTTTCCCACCGACTTACCTTGAACCTGATCACATGCCTTTAAGTAAATATTGACGGAGCTCGGCTACTGTGATCTGCGTAAGTGTAAGGTTTCTGTTCCTACCTACTGTCTAGCAAAGGACTAAGTATATAATAAGCCTTCAATAAACATATCTGATGGGTGGAAAGCTGATTTACAACTTCTAATATCGACCCAAAAATGCTGAAGCTAGACCATGCTAGGTGCGCAGGAAGGTTTTATCCGTGAAGGTGAAAGTCAAATGGATTTCTCAAAGCAAAGGTTCCCAGCACGGGGCTCAGAGTCTTACAATTATAGACTGCCATTGGTCCTGAAGATCATCAATCCTGTCTTTTCTGCTGAGGAAAAGCAGGCTTGAACAGCCTAAAAGCAGGCCTTAGCCTGTTACCTGTGTAAGGAGGCTCCTGGCTGTCTTTGAACTAAACGTCCAACCTTTGCTTTTTAGCTCCTGATGAGGCAGCTTTTATTTTAGTCTTGATGAAAGTCTTTTCTAAGTGAATGAGGACAGCTTCTGTTTCTGAGATAACTTATCAGAGAGTTTCGTTTGTCATTGTTTGTTTTTTGGTTCTCTAACCTAGCTGTGTATAATTACCTCTGGGTTTCTACAGATCCTACCTGTTCTCCCAAGATTAACAGTTTCCTTGGTGTTGCTCTGTTGCTTGGGACTGTTACAGTCTTTTAACTGCTATTTGATGTGTGGCCTTTCCAAGGGGACTGCACCAACTAGAGGGGCAGAAACATTATCTCTTAGTTTATTAAAAGAAAAGAAGTTTGTATCTAGTGGACATACAGTAACTTTCTTTTCCTTTCCTTTTTTTTCTGTTTTTTTCTTCCTTAGGTATCCACTATGTCAACCAGTCTGGTCTCAAATTCACAGAGATCTTCCAGCAACAGATATTTCATGTCTTTTGTGCATTTAAACAATTCCTTTTTCAAAACTATGACATTCAACTGGGGATATAAATCAGTGGTAAACATAGCACAAGCAAGGCCCTGAGTTTAACCCGCAGGACAGGAAGGAAGGAAGGAAGGAAGGAAAGAAGGAAGGAAGGAAGGAAGGAAGGCTGGCTACCAGTCTTAAGTTCCATTCTTTTCCCTACCATAGAAAGGGCTTCTAAGTTTGCAGCTGTCTCACCTTGAACAAGCCCATTTTCTCTTCTCGAAAGCGTAGCAGGTTCAGGCTTGTTTAATGCTTGGAAGGGAAAGAGAAACCTTAGGTTGCTTTAAGTGGGAGGCTCAGCAGAGGCAGCAGCTTCCGTTTGGAAACGTTCTAGCAGTTCATTATCAATTTCCCAGAAGCAACAGAGAGACCAATAGCCTAATAAAGAATATGTGTAAAGTATTTCTTAATATTATTATTAAACACTTTTAGAAAGATCTTTAAACAGATAAAAACATAGACTTTCCCTTAAGGTCAGAAAATTCACTTTTAAGAGAAGTTTGAATTGTACTCTTAAATTATTAAGAATGAAGGAAAATACACTCTTCCCCCTTTATAGTTCATGTTTGCTTCCCAATTATGTGATAGAAGGAGATGGAATAATCCAGCCTGAACATAATCAGATTTCGGAGCTGTCTAACTTGGTTAAAATATAAAATCCAGACAAAATGTTGCTGAGGATGTAGCTCAGTTTGGTAGAGTGCTTGAAACACCAACGCTTAGGAGGCAGAGGCAGGAAGGTTAGTAGTTCAAGACTATCTTTACCTATATAGGGAGTCTGAGGTCAGCTTGGGATACGTCAGGTCCTGTTTCAAAAACAAACAAGTGACAATGAAAACCACAATAGAATTTAAGAGTTCTTTTTTAACCTTATTTTACATGTCTGGGTGTTAATCCTGCATGTATGACTATGTGCCATGTCCATCCCTGGTGCCTTTGGAGGCCAGGATTCACCAGATCCCCAGGAACTGGAGTTACAGACGTGGGTGGTAGACTCAAAGCCGACTCCTCTGGAAGAGCAGTCAGTGCTTTCAACTGCTACGGCTCGGAGCTTACTTGAGGATTCAGCTTAACTGTGGACCCATCTAGCCAACCCTTACTAATAATTTTTTGAAAAGGATAAATAAAAGCTGACTGATTAAGAAAAAAAAGGTATATGAAGAAATGGCTCTCAGTACGTACATTGGTCTGCATGTGGGGAACCTACTGGTTGTTAAAGGAACAGGTTACTATGGGCTAAAGCAGCCCTCGAACAGTGACTCAGCACGGGCTGTTAGATTACTAGCCCACAGATAAAATTCACAAAGTAAAACTAAGAATTTCAGGAAGTTATAGCACTTTTTTTTCATCCGTCAGAAAGTTTAAATTTCAAATTTATGCTATTTTTATTTATTTTTTCCTTTTGAGACAGGGTTCCTCTGTGTCTTGGCTGTCCTGGAACTCAGTCTGTCGACCAGAATAGCCTTGAACTCAGAGCTCTGCCTGCCTCTGCCTCCTGAGTACTGGAACTAAAGGCATGTGCCACCACTGCCCAGCTTTACTTTGACTTCTTTCCATCATTTAGTTTCTGTGATCAAAACCACGTAAGTTACATATTTAACTACCTTTAAGTTGTATCAAAGAATGGAAAACCCCACTATGTTATAAAATCGGCCATTTCACTGTTCTAAACTTTATTTATTAAATGAAGACATTTACTTAGATTTATTTTTATTTTTATTTTATGTGCACTGGTGTTTTGCCTGCATGTATATCTATGTGAAGGTGCCAGCTCCTCTGGAACTGGAGTTATAGACAGTTGTGAGCTGCCATGTGGGTGCTGGGAATTGAACCTGGGTCCTCTGAACAACTGCCAGTGCTCTTAACCGCCGAGCCATCTCTCCAGCCCCAACTCTTAAATACCTCAAACTGCAATTTGTAGATCCACAAAATTAACATCACGTGAAACCAGTCTGAAATGGAGACTCTAAGACCCAATTCTAAACCCTCTAAGCCACAGCTGACTTAGATGCATATTAATGTTGGAGAAGAGGCATGGATAACAAAACAACTTAAAGTTAGTAATTTAATCATCCCATGATTCTGTTTGAAAGATTCCAAACAACAGGCTGGGAGATAGCTCAGACAATAAGGTAGTTGTCTTCCAAACGTGAGGGCCTGAGTTTGATACCCAGAACCCATATTTAAAAAACCAGGCATGATGGTACACACTTGTAATTCCAGTTCTGGAAAGATAAGAGACATCAGATCCCCAGTGTTTATTGGACAGCTAGCCTAGCCTACTGGCAAGTTCCAGTTTGCTGAGAAACCCTGCCTCCTGGAAAAAAAGGTGGACATTGCCTACCCTGAGGAGCAACTCTTGAGGCTGTCCTCTGACCTTGAGTACAGGAGCCCCTCATACACATTGGGCAGATTCTAAGTGAGATAAAGTGAATTAGGGAAAACTCTCCCTCACATCAGGATTTGCCTGGAGGAAAACGACTGTCAACTATCTCTGCTTGTCAGCGTTTTAAATTAGCACAGAAAGGCCTGGTGAAAGGTCCCAGCCAAGATCTCCAGAATCCTCAAGGTGGGAGGAAAGAACCGACTCCCTCAACCTGTCCTCTGGCCTCCACGTGCACACGAACACTTACAATAAAGAGAATTCTTGTCGTTGCTGTTGTCGTTTTTTGTTTGTTTTTTTCAAGACAGGGTTTCTCTGTACAACAGTCTTAGCCATCATGGAACTAGCTCTTGTAGACCAGGCTGACCTCAAACTCACGGCCTCTGCTGCTTCCCAAGTGCTGGGACTAAAGGCGTGGGCCACCACCTGGCCAGTATTTAATTAAAGCTTGCTTCAAATCTAGCTTTAAACTGTGGTGGTGGTCTTATTCTCAAGCAGCGGGATTAACAATAGAAAAGCAAAACAAAGATTTGCTTTATACAATGTTGCTGCCTTCCTTCCTGTCCTACTGAGGTTAAGTTTGGTGCTGAAGTAGACATACTTCAATGGTTTACTTTACCATTTGTCAATATAACTATCATCTTTCCATTTTAATTTTTGTGATGTAATAAATAGTTCTGTTTGTGAGATTTAAAATCACTTTTATTTATTTCTGTCTGTGTGAGGGGGTTCCTTCGTGTGGTGTCAGAAAGCAGCTTGTGGCAGGCAGTTCTCTGCCACTGCCATGTGGGTCCCAGACTTGAATGTGGGTTGTCAGGTTTGGCAGCAGGTGCCTTAGCCCACTCTGCCATCTCACTGGTCCTAAGTATTTCTCTTGATAACTGCAGACACCCATTGCTGCTTGGCAGTATTCAGAAATATCACAGCAATGATGGTTTTCCCACTTGATTTCTGGTTTTCTGCTATCAACAGGAGTGACATATGTGAGTCCACCCTCAGATCAGTAAGCCCACGCGTGTACATCCATCATATGCAGGATAGCTGGTAAACTGAACATATATCCCCCAAGAGATCTCACCTTCTGCATCACAGGCCCAGCGTACTCACATTCACCCCAGTAACTGTGCCTTAGCAAGTGATACCCCAAGTTTTATCGAGTGAAGCCATGGGATGACTTTTCACACCAAGTCCTGCAGGTGAAATGATGCTTTCCGCTCAGGATGTCCCATGGGCCTTCTGGAAGAGCAAGAGTGTTCCCCTAGTAGATCTTTGATATGTAGTGGGTTTTCTAAGAAAGTCAACTCCAACAAAGCAGATTTTAGTGATCATTCTCATCCAAGCCTTCTCTTATTTGAATCACTACATGTGCATGTCTGTCCACATATATGTGGAGTCTCCTCACCAGTCGTCTGACGTTTCTATTTTTCCTCTCTGTGTATCTTATTTACATTTTTGAGCATGTCACATTTTTGTAAGTATTTTATTGTTTTATGTGCTTGTGTGTGTGCCTTGTACATGTGTTTGTACACTGGGTACATTCAGGTGCCCACAAGCATTGGATGCCCTAGAATGCGATTACAGACAATAGTTACTGGAGGACAAGCAGTTGTGGGCTGCCTGGCATGGGTGCTGGGCACCAAACCCGGGTCCTCTACAAGAGAAGCTAGTTCTGTCAATCCCTGAGCCATCTCTGCTGCCCATCCACCCCACTTTGTTTTTGAAATCGAATTCTGTGTAGTCAGGATGGCCTCAAATTTCCTGTGGAGCCCAGGATAACCTTTAATTTCTGACCGTCCTGCCTTTGCCTCCCAAGGGCTGAGGTTTCAGCTTCCCTACCACATTTGGTTCACTTCCTGGGTATCTGTGATGGTTAATCACGGTTGTCAACTTGGCAGAAGGACCTGGAACCCCCTAGGGTGGGAATTCCATAGGAGATTATCTAGACTAGATTGGACCATGTACATGCCTGTGGAGATTTTTCTTTCTTTTTTTAAAATTTATTTATTTTATATAAATTGGTGTGAAGGTGTCAGATCTGGAACTGGAGTTACAGACAGTTGTGAGCTGCTGTATGGGTGCTGGGAATTGAACCCGGGTCCTGTAGAAGAGCAGCCAGTACTTTTAACCCCTGAGCCATCTCTCCAGACCCATGAGGGTCTTTTCAATTGGGTTAATGTTGGTGGGAAGACAAAGCCTAATGGTGGGTGGCACCGTTTCAAAGGTGGGTTCGGGACTGGGTAAGGAGAGAGACAGAGAGCAGAACTTAAGCGTAGTTTGCTCTTTGTTTCTTGACTGTGGATGCAATGTGGCTAACTGCCAGGGGCTCCTGCCGCTTCCATTTCCCCAAACGGTGAACTGTAACCCAGAACTGTAAGCCAGAATAAACCCTGGCTCTGCTAAATTGATTTTGTCAGTGTTCTATCACAGCAACCCAAAAAGAAATTCTGAGAGGATCTTACCCAGGACTTCATGTGTTAGGCAAGCACCACCAATGAGCTACAGCTGCAGTCCAGCATGGACGTTGTTTACGGGGGAGCTTAGCCTTCAAACCAATCTTTTCCTTTTCTTTGAAGGTTCACGAGCCTCTTTTACTTTCTTCTCCTTTAGCAGTCCAAATGGTAGCTGCAGCATTTACCATATAATCAAAATAGATTGATTATGTGTAGCCTCCACATGCAAAGCAGCTCTTAATGTGGGGGCCAGTAGATCCAGGAGCTGACTAGACACAACCACAAACGGGAAGGTCCAGTAATTTTCTGCGTGTCAACAAGACTTTACGAAGTAACATTCCTGCTCCATGAGGCAACCAAAGAAAATGGCAGCTTGCTTCAAAAGGCTGAGTGTGGAGCTCTGCGATGTAATTACTGGCTCCCTCCTAGTTGGTTCTCTAGAGCAGGGGGTCATTGAGTAGCAGTCACACGGTCGAGTCACGGGGTGAACAGCGGAGTGTGCTGATGAACTTGGTGGCTTTATCTCCCACGGCCCTCCCACGGGCGACAACAGGAAACCATTCCAGACTTGGAGCTCCATCTTTCCACTGATTTATCCGTGGCCCCCAAATGTGATTTAGTCCCAGAAGAAAAGCAATACAGAAATACTGGAGTCCAACAGGAAGCAAGCAGAGGTGGTTTCTGAGACAGGGCAAGTGCAGCAGTTTTGTTAGGGAGAGGACTGGTTCCCTCCTGAAGGAGACTGTGGCAAGCTGGGTAAAGGCTGCCCATTCAGAGACATTATTAGAATGTGTTTCCATTTTCAGTGTAATATGTCATCTTTAAGGAAAGCTCTGCTTCTCTAAATCAAAAGGTAGTTTCTATTTTAAGGTGAACAGTTGGCACTGTGCAGACACCATTAAATAACATTAAACAGTGAGACGTCTCTGGGCTCTCGGCTGTAGCTTATTGGGTCAGCGTGGGCTTAGCACGTGATAGGTCCTAGGCTCGGTTCTCAGTACTCAATTCAAAAGAAACAAACAACTTTCAGAAGAAATTTCTGTGTTTGGACAGAGGCTCTTTAGTCACGTCATCCACATTTTTAAAAATGTTTTAATTGTGTGTGTGTGTGTGTGTGTGTGTGTTTGAGTTTGAGTATATGTTCATAAATACTGTGTCCTCGGAGTCTAGAAGAGGGTATCAGATCCCTGGAAGCTGGGGTTACAGCAAGTCGCGACTTCCCCGAGGTGTATATTGGGAATTGAACTTGGGACCTCTTTAGGAGCAGCAAATACTCCTAACTACTGAGCTATCTCTCCAGCTCCAACATGTCATTTGTAGCGTCAACTTTCTCTGTTTAGTCTAACTGGAAACAATGTGTTGTTTCCTTCTCAATGAAGAGAAATGCCACTCTAGGAATTGTTCTTGCTTATTGTTTGTATCGGCCACTACTTTGCCTTTTTCTTTTTATTAGCTTGTGTCCTGATAGCACATCTGGACTCTACTTTGCTTGAAAGAGAAGAGAGTGCATTAGTGCCCGGCACCGATTTAACCCACAGAAGGAACTAACTGAACTTTCTTAGACCACTTTGGGGATTAGGTTGTCTTCATTACATTTGTTTGTTTGTTTGGTTGGCTAGTTTTGGTTTTCCGAGACAGGGTTTCTCTGTAGCTTTGGAGCCTATACTGGGACTCGCTCTGTAGATCAGGCTGGCCTCAGACTTACAGAGATCCGCCTGTCTCTGCCTCCCAAGTGCTGGGATTAAAGGTATGCGCCACCACTGCTTGGTTAGACAAGTGTTTTATAATTTTTTACTGGATTTTATTTTTATTTTGTGTATGGATACCTGTATGTGTATGTGTGTGCATGCTTGTGTATGCATGTGTGTTTTGGAATCAATGAATTAACTTTATTTTTATGATTATCAAGAAACAAAATATTTTTAATAATGCTTCAATTAAAAGTAAAGCAATTCTATTTCAAAGTGAAACTATATTCATGCTTTAACACTATATAATTAGTGTGAATAGAGCAGGAGATTGGGAAACCATATGTAAACAAGTCTGTGTGTCCAGAATGAAGAGAGAACCCAGAAATTATTTGAGATGAAGTTAGTCATGTCAGTAGAGTAGGGAAGGGGATTCAGGGTAGGGAAAAATCAAGAAAAGGAGAAAGAAAAGTTGAGTACCCTTATTACCTATCTATGCTAACTTGAAAAGAACATTAGTCTAATTATCAGACTCCAGCAAAGAGTCTTGGTCATTTTTGCTCATGAGCTTTGCTTGTTTGCTTGTTTTGGAGACAGTACCTCTCTATGTGGTCCTGGCTGTTCTGCAGCTCCCTATGTGACCAGGCTAGCCTCAAACTCACAGAGATCCTCTGCCTCTGCTTCCCAGATACAACTTTTTCTTTCAAGGTTAGTGTAGTGGGTACTCCGGATCTTAGCACCACTGAATCCTTGATGGAAGTACCACACAGACAGTACCACCTGCCAAAACTGAAACAAGACCCTCATCAATCAAAGTCCGTACAGTTCTGGGAAAGTCTCAAGGTGGACTAACCTTGATTTTTAGCTTCTGCAGTTCCACTTCTGGATAACTGTTCTTGTTAACTGAAGTATGTCAACCCAGAACATGGGTTTTTTGTGCTTAAAGGCTCTATTTGAGAAAAACTCAGTGCAACACTGGGATCTGATACACCCAGCATAGTTGCTGGCCAGCTAATAAAGACTTTCTATTTGCTTAACCCATGTTTAGCAGTGTTCTCTCCTGAATACCCTACAATAGTTAAGCAATGGGCTGGTCTGATAGCTCACCTGTGTGGTGCCTACCAACAGGAATAAGGACCTGTGATGAGCCCCTAGAATTTATGTAGAGAGCCAGCTGTGGTGGCATGAAGCCGGCTGTGGTAACTTATGCTTAGAACCCCAGTGCCGGGGAGTTGGAGACAGAGGGAGCTCTTTGGGCTCACTGGTCAGACTGTTCAGCCTAATTGGTGAGCCCCAGATTCCAATAAGAGATCCTGTCTCAAAAAAAGCAAGGTGCAGGGGCTGGAGAGATGGTTCAGTGGTTAAGAGCCGGACTGCTTTTTCAGAGGACCCAGGGTTAAATTCCCAGCACCCACATGACAGCTCATAGCCGTCTGAAGATCCAATTGCAAGGGATATGACACCTTCACACCAATGCACATAAAATAAAAGTTAAATAAACCATTAAAAAAAAAGCAAGGTGCATGGTTCCTGAGTGAGGGATGAGACTTGAGGTTGGCTTCTGGATTCCACATACACATGACAAATGTGGACATGATGTGGGAGTCCCTCTGTATGCTGTGAATATGATTGGTTAATTAGTGAAAAAACACTGCTTTGGGCCTATAGCATAGCTATAGGGAAACAGAGCTGGGGAGGGGACACTAAGCTGAATGCTGGGAGAAAGGAGGCAGAGTCAGAGAGAAGCCATGTAGCCACCAGAGATGAGATGGACACCGGAACTTTACCCGGTAAGCCACAGCCATGTGGCAATACACAGATTAATAGAAATGGGTTAAATTAATATAAGAGTTAGCCAATAAGAAGCTACAGTTAATGGGCCAAGCAGTGATTTAATTGATACAGTTTCTGTGTGATTATTTTGGGGCTAAGCAGCCGGGAAACAACAAGCAGCCTCCTTACTACATGCACATACAATTATGCACACACACCCGACCCCCACACGCAAAGCTTAAGTAAAATGATGTGATATTAAAGCATGACCACAGAATCTGTGTCTGTCACTTGTTCTCTTACTCACTGTTCTCCAGACAGACTATTGCCTCGCTCCAGAATGGGACAAGCACTCTGATAGCTGCAAAATGAGAGAACATTTGCAAATAATACTTTTAAGTCTCTTAAACATATGTGTTTTTAGTATGAATTTGATTTTCTATTACAGGTATTACAAGCAGTCCAGCTGCCAATGCTTATCTGTATAAGGCAATAAAATCCTCCAAATAACCAGGGTTTCCAGTCTGAATAGTTTTCTCTCCTTTTAATGATGTTGTCCCAGTTGCAGTTTGAAATTGCAGAGGGTAGAGGCTTATGCCAAGTTGAGGATATTGATTTCTCCCCTTAGTACAGGGAAATGAACTCAGAGCCTCATGCACTTTAGGCAAGCGCTCTACTGTTGCACTGTGTCTCCAGCACAAAGCAGAGGATATTATATATAACATTTAGGAAACAGGAAAAATGGACTGGGAGGTTTCCCATGTTGTATCATTTGAGAAACAGATAGTGAAGATCTAGTGGCAGATTTTCACGACCACCTGAAGGGCAGAGCAAACACTTTTTCACATTTGATCCCATCTGAAGGGCACACAGGTGTAAAACTAATTCAGAATGAATATAAAAGTCCATCAGTGGAATAGTCAAAAAAAAAAAGGGGGAAGGCTTCTTTGCTGCTTCTTCTTCTTTTCTTTCTCTCTTTCTTTCTTTCTTTCTCCCTCCCTCCCTCCGTCCCTCCTCTCTCTCTCTCTCTCTCTCTCTCTCTCTCTCTCTCTCTCTCTCTCTCTCTCTCTCTCTCTTTCGAGACAGGGTTTCTTTGTGTAATAGCTCTGGCTGTCCTGGAATTCGCTTCATAGAATAGACTGGCCTCAAACTCACCTGCCTCTGCCTCCCAAGTACTGAGTACCAAGTACTGAGAGAGATCTTGTCTCAAAAAAAGCAAGGTGCAGGGGCTGGAGAGATGGCTCAGTGGTTAAGAGCACGGACTGTGCGTGCCACCATTACCAGGAAGAATGTTTCTTAAGATACCATTATCCTTAGAATCTTTCTCCTTATGAGGATAAGATAGTCATATCCTTAAGATGTGATTCCTGTGAGGCCAGGTCCTCACACAGCTCTTCTGCTGCTGGGCTCAGTGATCCATGCCTTTAATGCCAGCACTTGGGAGGCAGAGGCAGGCGAATATCTATCACTTTGGGGCCAGCCTGATCTATAGAGTAAGTTTCAGGCCAGCCCAGATTACATAGTGAGATAGTGTCTCAAGACCAAACAACCAAGCAACAAAAGGCTCTCTTCTACTGACTCTTATTTTCTTCAATTAAAGAGGTTAACAACAACAACAACAAAAAAGTTACCTCAATCTTCTCAATATTTTCCAGTGGTTTGTTACTGAAAATTACATCTCTGTGTTCCGTTTAACTCTTTGTATATTACATGATCTATTTTCAACTGCATTACATATAAAACCACTGTCAGACTTCTCCCCACAACCACAGGGAAAACTCCGAATAAATAAAAAGTAATCCCGGTGTCTCATGTCTGTACTACTAGCATTTGGGAGGCTGAGGTGTGAGGATCAGCATGGAATGCATAGCGAAACCCTTGAAGGGGAGGGGAGAAACGAAGAGATCATAAGGAACACGGTAGAACATTTGCCCCAGGGCATTATAAATAACCACTAGTGTGGGCTGGGAGTGTAGAAAAGTCTACCTTTCAACAGCTGACTGCACATTCTTCTCAAGTCCACGGAATCTTCTCCCAGATAGACCTCAGTGCTACCTATTGAACAAGCTGCCAGAAAGCAGAGCCGACTGAAACAACTAAAGGCATGTCCTTTGACCACAGTAGTAGACACCAGCGTCAGAGGGAAATTGGTCACCGTCCCAAAAGTGAAGGTTAAGCGACGCTCTCTGAAAAGGAAGAAATCACAAGAAAACGAGGAAGTCCTGTGAGATGGATGAAAATTAAAATAACCCAAAATGTATGGGTACAGTTGAAGAAGTGTTCAAAATATCCCCGTTGTTATGATTATGTATACTAGGAAATCAAGAGTAATCTCAAGTCATGAGTTTAAACTTCTATGTTAAAGGGAAGAGGGCAGATCCAAGAGGAAGGTAGCCTCTGCCCAATTCATGGTGGGGCTGAGGAGCAGCCCTGAGGGCCTGGGAGACCAGAGACTCCAAGAAGAGTTGCTTCCTAGGAGGAGGAGTCTGCAGAGTCCAGAGCATCTCTACAACTAAAAAAGGCAGGGCTTATGGGAAGATGCTTTTAAAAAGTGGGCTCAAGAAAACGGAGGAAAGATGATGAAGCAGAGCTGGACACTTGGTACAGAATGTTGAAACTAGAAACTCTGTGGTAAAGGGTATGGCACAGGGCCTCCGAGAGGCTGGCAGCCTTGGTGCTCTGTAAGCCTCAGGGCAGGGCACCAAGGACAGGGTGTGCAATAGCCTGGAGTTTGCAAGGATCCTACCCAGGTCAGTCACCCTGCCTAGCCAAGATCACCCTGACTCTGGGCAATAGCAGGATAGCCAAGATGAGTCCTAGTGATAGACCAGTATTCAGAAACCCTGAACCTTACTGATGACTCGTTGCAATGACTATTTGCAGGTAAATTTGTTTGGCCAAAAAAATATACTGTGTGACACACTGCAGTTTGCAATGCCACTTCCATAAACAAATATGCGATGGAGAAGAGGGAAAGAAGGGGAATGGAATGCACATGTGCGGTGGAACTAGAGATGCAATGGCAGTGACGGCTGTGGGAGGAGGCCAAGGTGGACTGGAGAGCACATTGTTGCCAAGTGGGACACTCAGGGTGCGCAGCAGCTTGGAGCTCACTTGGGCACCATTACCCTAGCTCTGAGCAACGACAGGATGTCTGAGATGTAGAATGGTTCATTTTCTGGATCGGGCCTCCTCCAAAGATGTCTATGGTCCATGCTGCTCCGGGAGAACATGTTGGTAACTGTGGTTCGAGCTACAGCGGGGGTACATGCTGTGGTGTCCATGGTCCATATGGCCTCCTTATGTGTCCTGGGACTCACTGTGTAGCTGAGGATGGCCTTGAACTATTGATTAGTTGCCTCCACTCACAGGTGCTATAATTGCAGATATGTGCCACCATATCCAGCTTCATTTCCTTGTTTTAAAAGTTACTACAGATATGGGTTTGGGGAGCACCCAAGTCGGCCTTTTCTGCCCACTCACACTGCATCGTGCTCTCTGTGCTGCCAGGCTAACGCCCTGTCACCAGCTACCCACCGTCATGATCATCTACCGGGATCTCATCAGCCGTGATGAGCCGTTCTCTGACATGTACAAGATGTGGCAAAGTGCAGACAAGGAGTGACTGGAGGTGGCGGACCAGATGGTCAGCAGAACAGAGGGTAGCGTCTGTGACTCACTCATTGACAGAAATGCTTCTGCCGAAGAGGAGGGCGAAGGCACAGAAAGCTCAGTAGTCACCCGCGTTGATGTCATGAACCATCGCTTAGAAGAAACAGCTCTACCAAAGAGGCGACAAAAATCACAGCAAAGATTACACGAAATCACTCAAAGGAGCTGCCGAACAGATTAAGCACATCCTTGCTGATTTCAGTAACCACCATTTTTTTTATTGCTGAAAACATGCATCCAGATGGCATGGTTGCCCTCCTGGAGGGCATGTGAAGATGATGTGACTATATTCAAGATTTTCTTGCCCAGCGATGGGGGCACGTGCCTTTTATCCCAGCAATCGAGAGGCAGAGGCAAGTGATCTCTGTGAGGTCGAGGCCAGCCTGGTCTATAGAGCGAGTTACAGGACAGGCTCCAAAGCTACAGAGAAACCCTCTTTCGATTAAAAAAAATGCTCTGAGTAGGTTATTAAATCTTATTCCCCCAAACGGCACTGTTTAATTTTAGTGATCAATGAAATTGGCAAGGAGAAATGACCAGAAAACAGAATTCAAGCTGCGAAGAAGCCATGGTTCCAGTGCCCTCAGATACTCAAGCTGTTTTTAGAACTTGCATGCCTACAATCTCGGGAAGCACGAGATAACAGAAAAAACGCGGCTCCCTATACTTAAGAAACAAGTCCCAGAATCCCACCGGGACTCCAAATCCCAGAAACCCACGCAGCAAATCATCCAGGAAGCATAGCCGACTAGCCGCGGACGCGACCAAGTACAAGAATGGGAGGATCAACCTTGAGCGAATATGCCTTATAGTTTTTTCCAATAGGGACATTTCCGCTTAAAAGCTTCATTTTAGAATTTATAGTGGAATTCCAAGCTCTCTCCCATTTGAGAGCGTCTGGCGGTAGGCCGGCGGATCCCGTTCCCTCCCCCGTGAGGATGAGCTCGCCCGGCTCCGCAGCTCCGGCGCCCGCCCTGCCGCGGAATGTGGCCTCCGGAGCGAGCGTGGTGGGAGGAGCCGCGGCGGGAGGCGTGTTGTGCAGCGCGGCGGGAGGAGCGTCGGGGTGCGGGCTGTGGCGGCGAGGCGCCTCTTTGCTCAGCGCCGCGGGCTAAGCGGGCAGGTCGGCCAGGAGGGCGGCCACGGCTTCCCGACAGGCTCGGGCGGCCAAGTCCCTCGCGGCGTCCGGCACTGCCCCGGCCCCCTCGGCCTCCGGCGGCGAGGCGGGGGAGTGAGGAGATGCCGACCCAGAGGGACAGCAGCACTATGTCCCACACAGTCGCGGGCGGCGGCGGCGGGGACCATTCCCACCAGGTCCGGGTGAAAGCCTACTACCGCGGGTGAGTGGCCGCGCGGGGCGTGGGCGGCCTCGGCCGAGGTTGGCGGCAAGGGTCTTAGCGATGGGGCTCGAGCGATCCCGGGGGCGGCGAGGGGCGCGGTTGGTGGCACCCGCGACCAATGAGTGTAGGTCGCCAAGGAGTCGACGGAGAAGAGTCGGTGCTACCGGAGGGGAGAACAAATCAGCTGACCGGGAGATTTGCAACTGTGTCGGGACTGGGTGGATTGAGGATTCACCAGCTGCTCGGAAGCTTGGATTGCTCCAGTTAGCTGGCTCTTCCCATTACCGACAGGCCTGAAGCCTCCGATTTTTGAAATCAGATTTGTATCTGTCCTTCGCAGTGAGGGAGTTCATGAAGTGAGTCTGGACTACGGTCATTCAGCCAGTATAGGAGATAAACTTATAGGAGATATACTGAAGTCGATGCTTTTTTAAAGGATGTGCACCGACTCCCTAGATACGGTCAGAATTAAGTGGCAAATATGCCGGTCCACATTTCGGAAGCGCTTAGTTAGGGCGAGATATCGAAAGGCGAGAAGACGGAGCTTTAAATCCTGTGATCGTTACTCACTTGATTACCAAACGTTCAAACTAACGTGGCTGCCGGAGGTAATCCAGTTCTGAGATCACTGTGTCAAATAATTTTCTAGCATGTCTTGTAAAGCT
The DNA here is from genome assembly GCF_903992535.2 of Arvicola amphibius. Classification (NCBI taxonomy): domain Eukaryota; kingdom Metazoa; phylum Chordata; class Mammalia; order Rodentia; family Cricetidae; genus Arvicola; species Arvicola amphibius. The sequence goes on from NC_052057.2 coordinate 45,153,817, forward strand.
CTTCCTTTCCTTGAGATCATTTCGGAGCACTGGTGAGGTGAAAGGTTAGCGTGGACGTGGAGACTGGAGAGTAGGGATTCACGGAAAGCCCAGCTGCTTGTCTAGGCAGAACTAAATTGCTTTTGAAAATTTCAAATACCACATGGTTCAAAGTGCTGTGCGTGCCTGTACATTCATTCCTGAGAGTCAGTGAGGAGAGCAGACCTTCAGGTTGCTCTCTCTTCATTTCAAAGAGAACTGGAGCTCCACATATCTTGCTGCTTTCATGGAAGGCCTTAGGCTTGGTATCATTCAGCCTCGGCAAGGTCGACTGACTTCAGGACTTATTTGTAGGACCTTACAGTAGACATTGTTGTTTGTCTTAGAGCATGGGTTAACAGAGGTTTTGACTTTAGTTGCCATAATAACTGCTTTAGTCATTTTGGTTTATGGTCAGCCATGAACAAACTTTGCAAGACTGAAAGAACCACAGCCCCCCCCCCCCCCAAGAACAAACCATACAACTTTCTGATAATTTGAGAGAGATTTTTACTTGAGAACACTGGTTCTCATCCTTCCTAATGCTGTGGCCCTTTATTACAGTTCCTCATGTGGTGATCCCCAACCATACAATTATTTTCATTGCTCCTTCTCAACTTTAATTTTTCTATTGTTATGCATTGTAATGTAAACATCTGTGTTTTCTGATGGTCTTATATAAACCCTCTGAAAGGGTCCTGTAGCCTTCAAAGGGGTTGTGACCCACAGGTTGAGAACCATTCCTTTAACGTGTGTTCTATTTTCAAAGTTGGCAGCCCATGGCTATTAGGTGAAGAGGGTGGAATGCAGTGGATTTTAAAGGAATTGTCTGATTATTGATAGGGTAGCAAACTAGAGTCGATATGAATCCATGCTCATAATAGGAAAGCACACGTTGTGTACAGGTGCACAATAAAGTATGGCTTTCCCTCTCTGTCTCCATGGGCTCTACTGTTGATGGTTAATTTGTGGTTCTTCTGAAGGTTGTATTTATTGTTCTAAAAGTTGCATTTATGGGTCTGGAGAGCTGGCTCAGCCACTAAGAGCACTTGCTGTTCTTCCAGAGGACCCAAATTGGGTTTGAAGTGCCTTTTTGTTTATTTTTTTTAAATAATTTATTTAATTCTATGTTCATTGGTGCGACAGTGTCAGATCCCCTGAAGCTGGAGTTAGAGATACTTGTGAACTGCCATGTGAGTGCTGGGAATTGAACCCTGATCCTCTGGAATGGTAGCCAGCGCTCTTAAACGCTGAGCCATTTCTCCAGTTCTGGGTGTGAAGTACCTTTATCAGGTGGCTCTCAATTTTCTGTAACTCTAGTTCCATTGGACCCACTACCCTGTTCTGGCCACTGTGGCACCCCCATACATGTGACACATGTGTACATAAATAGAAATAAATTGCCGGAAAGTTGCATTTATGTTTTTTGAGGTATCATCTTTAGATAGCATTTGTTGATTACTTCCACTGAAAGATGAAAATTAGAGTGTATATAATTTTCTATACAGTATACCTCCTGTCTCCTGTGTATCTCAGATTTCGGTTGTTTGGCTATTGTTTTTAGTTTTGTACTTACTATACTTAGCCACAGTGACTCAGTGAAAGAGGAAGGGATTAATGCTTTTTCATTTTCCCCATATTTTTAATAGTTTGACAGGTGCAAATAGGTATGTCATGTAAATACTGTCCAGTATTTCTTTGGAAAGGAATCAGTGTGCTGCACTCTAGAAATATGGGTGTTCTGTAGGGGTTTCTTAGTTATTGCTTCAATTATTTAAAAAAGAAAACAAGAAAGCATGCATATATGATTTTTCTGTTTAAAATTTCTTGAAGACATTCTAACTAATATCTTTTAAAATTTAAGAAGTTTTACTGAGGAAAGACACAAATAGCTACATGCCATTAGTGCTTCGTAGTCAACAGAAATGTCCTCCGAGCCTCCTCTAAGGACAACCTCAGTGCTCTAAACTGTACCACTTTCTGTTCTCTGAGTCAGCCATTAAGATTATATGTTTATTAACAATAATCTAAACGGGTGATTATTATTCCAGCCAGCTGCTTATTAACGTTGATGAGACAAAAATGAATCACTAGCAAGGATAGTTAATAAATAAGTTGACAACAAATCCCATACATGTTTAGAAGTGGACTCCCCTTCCCTTATATCAGGAAATAAAGGAGGCCTTGCATTTGAGAAATGTTTTTTGGGCTGGGGTGTACTACCCGGTTGGTGCGGTGCTTTCCTAGTGTGCGCGAGGCCATCGGGTGCATCCCCAGCTGCATAACCTGCTGTGTGGGACATTGGAACCCCACCACTTAAGAGGTGGATGTAGGAGGATGAGAAGAGTGGGGTTGTCCTTGCTGCATACTGCATTTGGGACCAGCCTGGGTTACACGGGATTTTGTCTCAGCAACAAAAACTACCCCCGAAGAAAACTGTTTTTTCATTAGCTTTTTCGAAAGGCAGTATTCCTCCTAACAGGGCTACTTCCCAGTGAAGGCTGAACCTTCGAATGTGTTCAGCGGGTGAATAACCCTCTCCTTTCAAGTGTGCACGTGGTGTACTTAGTCTGTTAACCTTGATTTTGGGGGGAAAGTGTTTCCTCTCAGAAGAAGCATGCAATTTGAATTTTTTCTAGTTTTTAAAGTAAATTTTTCTGGTTTTTAAAAGCACTGACAATCTGGTTTAACTGGAGACCAACTAAGAGTGCCTGTCTCGTGGTCTGCACCCCTTTTCCCCCAACATGGAAACTCTTGTTGTGGCCCTTTTCAGTTGTTACATAGTGCTGTTGGAGGAAGAGAAACAGGTTTTTTTGGTTAGTGATAGACTGCCATTGTGTGCTGATCCTTATGTAAAGGTACTTGTGGGAGAGAATTTAACCAGGTAGCTCTGGGCTGCTCATTGTTTACACTGTGTGTGTACTGGAGTAGAAAGCCTCTTTAAGCCATTGTTGTTGTTTATGAGCCATTGTTCCTTCAGTGCACGCCAACTGTTTTTGGCAGTTCAGGGGATCATACCCGATCTTGCAGCCGCCCTCCTACTGAGTTATGTCCACAGCTCAGGATTGACTCTGCACATTTGGAATGTAGAGCTGTTTGCATTTTTTCCCCTTACAGTGAACAAGCCCCGTCAGGTCTTGTTTTTAAGAATATCGCAAAATTATTTTAGCTGTGTACTTGTGGGCATTGAAGCTAAGGATGTTGTTCAGCTGGTGGAGTTCTTGCCCTGGGTGCACAAAGACCTGGGTTTGATCCAAGCACTACATTAAACCAAGTGTGGTTGTGCCTGCCTGTAATCCTGGTATTTAGGAGATAGAAGCAGGAGACTTGGGAAAGACTTGTCAGATTCATCCTTGGCAACATAGTCATAGCTTGGACCATATAAGACCCTGTCTCAAAAAACGAAAGAGGTGGGAATGGTGGAGTGGGAGCCAGATCCATGGGGCAGCTGACCCAGAGCTTGGCCAAAGAGAGAAGAACCCTCGGACATTTTGAGTCTGGTGGCACTGAGATAAGTGGCTTGTTGGCGCTGGGGACCTGGGGGAATTGGTGAGGCCCGAGAAGCACGTGCACCACTGAAGGGCTGAAGAAGAAACAGAAGGAAGCAACTGTTTAGAAAATTCTCCCCAGAGGGAGACATGCTTCCCTCTTTCCCTTCTCCCCTTCTTGATAGTCTGGGCAGTTGGCTGGCCTCAAACTCACTGGTAACCCAGGCTGGTCTTGGACTTTCCATCCTCCAGGCTGTGACACCCACATGCTGGGATTACAAGGTGTTTGGTAACACATTTTCCTGTGTGGTCTCTCTCCTTTCCCTCCCTCTCTCCCTTCCCTTGGTCCCTTTCTGTTCTTTCACAGGGTCCCCACTTGGCATATAGCTTACTCTTTAGGAGAGTGTGACGGATCTTCTGGTTTTCCTGCATCTCTCTCTCGAGATGGAAAAACAGGTGTGTGCCACCACACCCCGGTTTTATGCCGAGCTGGTGCTCCCAGGCTCTCATGCATACTGTGCAACCATTTCACCAAACTTAGCTGGTTTTCCAACCTGTTTTTCCTTCTGATTTGTTGATGGGGCATTGGCATTTTATTTAGTAAAGTTGCCAGGCATTTCTCAGTTTTTCGTTTATCTGTAGATTTTTCATTTTGTGTAATTAAATCTTTTTCCTCCTTTATATGTGCCTTCCTGGTTTGTTGCCTTAAGTAGATGCCTTTCTTGTTTACAGGTGGTCTACAGTTTTGCTTGTGCAGGTTTTTTAAGCAGTCACCTTCTCAGTACTTTATTTTGGGGTATACTCATCAGTAGTTTTCGGATACAACTTAGGTTTTAAAATTCTACTAGCATTTTTTGTAAGAGGTCTTTCTTTCACTGCTGGTTTGAAGTAACTGTTACTGCATTTCTCGTAATGTGCACAGATAACTGAATTCTCCGCCATTGATTTGGGGAGAGATCTGTTTAGGACATAACTCAACTTGATTATTACAGAATATAGTTTGATGTGCGTTGGTAAGTCTTATTTATTTAATCTTCTATTCCCACGGTTTTTGTTTTGGTTGAATATTTTGTATTTTACCAAGAAGTTCTTTCACAAATGAAAGCTTTGTTTCCTCTTATTTTGCATTGCTGTGACCAAAATAATCTGACGGGAGTACCTTAAGGAAGAAGTTGTTCAGCCCATGGTCTCAAAGGGTTCAGCTCGTCATTCTTGGCCCCATGCGTGCAAGTATGACATCATGGTGGCAGATGCTCAAGGCAGAGGGCAGCTGCTGACTTTACAGTGGACCAAGAAGCAGAGAGCAAGACTGGAGGTGATGAACTGTCACACAGGCCTCGCTGTGTAACCTACTTCTTGGCAGGGCCTCACCTTCAGTGTTTCCAGCAAAATAGTGCTTGCATGTATGTGCTAAACATTCAGACAGCGAGCCTGTGAGGGACATTGCGGGCTTATTGTATCCTTTTTTATTATTATTATTTTAATTGGAGTCTTGCTGTGTTGCCATGACTGGTGTAGTAATTCTCTTGCCTCAACTTCCCTGGCAACTGGAATTACAGGGTGTGACACTGTGCTCATAGGTGGTTCACTTTTGAGTTTTGGAGGAGCACACATTGATACCCCTGTCAAGTAGTGCCACTCCTAATGACAGCATACTTAAATATGTGAGCCCATGGAGGTCAGTTCTATTTAAACCATTGCATCCATCGACAGAGCAGTTGGCAGTCCCACTAGCTATGTGTAAGTCTTCTTTCCCCACACCCTGACAGTGTTTGTTGTTCCTTTTTTTTTTTAAAACGAATTTGTTGTTGTTTTGTTTCGGTTTTTTGTTTTTTGGGGGGTTTTTTGTTTTTGTTTTTGTTTTTGAGACACTGTTTCTTTTTGTAGCCCTGGCTGTCCTGGAACTCACTCTGAAGACCAGGCTGGCTTTGAACTCACAGAGATCCACCTTCCTCTGCCTTTTGGATGCTGGATAATTTATTTTTATTTTATGTGTGGTAGTGTTTTGCCTGGATGAGCCCATGGAGGTCAGAAGAGGTTGTCAGATCCCCTGGAACTGGAGTTTAGGATGGCTGTGAGCCGCCTTGTGGATACTGATCAGGACCTCTGGAAAATCAACATGTGTTCTTCACCTCCGAGCCATGCTGCTTGTTTTCTCGATGGTGGCCGTGCTAACTGAGATGTCTGAGATCTCAAAATAGTTTTCATTTTCCTGATGGCTGAGCATGCTGTATACTTTCCATGAACTTATTGGTCATTTTGATTTCTTCTGAGAACTGTCCGTTCAGTTCATTAGCCCTTTTACTGATGGGGTGATTTTCTTGAAGTTTATTTTATGTTGTTACATACTCTGGATATTACTCTCCTGCCCAATGTGTTGTCAACAAACAGCAAAGCTGTATTTCCCCCCATTTCGAGGGTTGTTTTTACTCTGGTGATTGTTCCTTTGCTAAAGAGTAGGTCTTTAATTTCATGCATCCCTGCCTATCATTCTTGGGATTATTCCTGTGTTACGGGTATCTGTTTCAGAAAGTCCTTGCATTTCCTATATTTTGAAGTCCTTTTCTGTAGCATTTTCAGAGTTTCAAGTCTGCTGTTAAGGAATTTGAGTCATTTTGATTTAATTTAAAATGGTTACATTTATTTTTTGTTTGTGCAGCACATGGGGGGGCACACATGCTATATAATGGATGTGTGGAGGTCAGCGGACAACTTTTAGGAGTTGGTTCTCTTTACCATGTGGGTTCTGAGGATCGAAATTAGGCCCTAGGCTTTACAGCAAGCTCTTTTACATTGAACCATCTCACTGGCCCCATTTTCAATTGATTTTTATGCAGAATTACAGATAGGGATCTTACTTTAGTTTTCTACTGTATACTATATATTACTGTATACTAAATGTAGAAATCCAATTTTCCCAGCACCATTTTTAAAATTTTATTTTTAAATTAAACTATAGTTACATCGTTACCCCCTTCTCTTTACTCCCTCCAACCACTACTGTTTTCCTCACCTCTTGCTCCTTCTCAAATCCGTGATCTATTTTCTTTGTTACTGTTGCACACACACATACTCATATGCACACATGCATATACAGATATGTGTGTATATAAATACATAAACATATAAATAGAACATGCTGAATCTGTTTAGTGTTATTCGTATGAATATGGTTTCAGGACTGACTGCTTTGTTTTGGATGACCAATTAGGGGTTCATCCTTGGGAAAACTTAATTTCACCTCTCTCAGCCGTCCTTAGTTGCCTGCAGTTCTTTGTCTAGGGTGGATTCAGGCAAGATATCACTCTTCCACGTTAGTTGGTGGTGTCCTTCTCTAGGACTTGTTTGGACAGCCATATTATCTGAGCTGTAACGGGTTTAGCGTCCCTGTCATTTCTAGGAAGCAGTTTCACAGCAGTTCCTGATCCTCTGGACCTTAGAATCTCTCCGTCTCCTCTTCTGTGGTGTTCTTGAGCCTTAGGCCCAGAACCATTTGTTAAAGAGGCTATCTATCCTTTTTCTAATGTGTGATTTTGACACTTTGGTCAAGAATTGGGTGGCAATTGCTGTATGAACTTGTCTTTATTGTGTTCTGCTGATCTGCCTGTCTGTTTTGGTTACTGTGACTCTGTAGTATATAACTTAGAGATTGGGCACTGTGATACCTCCATCGTCACTCTTTCTGCCTAGGATTGCTTTGGCTATTTGGGGAATTTTGTGTTTCCATATGAATTTCAGGATTGTTATTTCTAGTTGTGTGAAGAAATGTTACTGGAATTTGATGGGAATTCTGTTGAATCTGTAGATTATTTTTGGTAATAATCAGCCATTCATGGGCTGGCAGGATTAATAATGAGAAGATGACTGGCTATCTTCTCATTATTAATTCTGCCAGCCCATGAATGGAAGGTCTTTCCATTGTCCTCACACCATCTCCAGTGCCTTAGTCTTTGCTGGAGAACTCATTCACTTCCTTGGTTAAAATTATTTTTAGTATCATTTATTTATTTATTTGTTTGTTTGTTTGTTTGTTTGGAAGCCACTGTGAATGGGATTTCTTTTATCTCCCAAGTTATTTCTGCTCAAGTTCACTGGTATATAGAAAAGCTAAAGTCCTACTACTTACAGTAGAAACACTATAATGTGTAATGTATGGTTTTGACTTTCTGCTTTCCTGTTTGTGTCATGTTTTTTCCTCTTATGGCTCTAGCTTAAAAGATTGAATATTACCGAGTAGGAGCAGAGAGAATGGGCATACTTGTCATGTTCTTAATTTTAGAGAAAATACTCTCAGTTTTCCCCTTTAGTGGTTTGTCATATGCAGCCCCTTTTTATTTATTTGTGTGCACGGTGTATGTGTAAGCGTATGTGTGTGAGGGTGTGCTCATCTATGCGTGCGCACATGGAGCTGACAGCATCAAGGATCTTCACTGGCTGTTCTCCATCTCAAGTAAAGGGTCTTACTGAACCTGGAGCTTGCCATGCTGGCAAGACTGGGTTATCAGCGAACCCTTATATCCTCCTGTTTCCCGGGCCCATGGTGAGGGGAAGGAACAGCTTTCCCAAGTGTGGGGGTGACTCCGATTAGGGGCATGGCCAGCTCTCCCTCGCCCATGGTGAGGGGCAGGAACAGCTTTCCCAAGTGTGGGGTGAGGGTTGGGGGGGGCAGTAGCTCTCCCAGCTTTCTCATGTCAGAGTAATTGGAGTCCATTATCCCAGGGCCTGTGAGGGACAGGGTCAGCTCTCCCTGGGCCAGTGAGGGGTGGGACCAGCTCAGCAAGGCCCTTATATTTTGACTCACGGTTCAATACATGGTCCAACACATGGTTCAACCCTGGATCACATGTGCCCCTGTGGGAACAATGAGCAGTGGTGTATCGTGGTACCCCAGGCCATGGACATCGACATAGACTCCAGCTGTGGTAAGATAGTCCTCAGCAACTTCTTGAGCCCAGATGTCACTATGGCCCAGGGTGACTGCACAGGCCCCTCAGATTGGCAAGGTGGCCCCAGGTGACAACCTAGACCTCGTGCATCTGCATGGCCTTCATTGGTACCAGGAACTATGGATATTAGCACAGACCCCGGCACTGCAGGCCCACAGATCCACTGGGCATGGATGCCACCATGGCCCCAGGTGACAGTGTAGTTTATTCCGATCTGTATGACCCCTGTGGCAACATGACCCTCAGGTCCCAATATGGCCTCTGGTGTTCTGGGCATGTGTGCAGCCTTCGGTGATAGCAGGAGCCGCTGGCATCGCAATAAACCCTGGCTGTGATAGGGCCATGGAGCCAGGCATGGCCCCTGGTTGTAGTTTGGTCCTAGTTGGCACCCTGGCCATGGGTGGCAGTGTAGTCCACTCAGATGTCCCTTGGTGGCAGACCAGAGCCCAGGCATCTGTGACTCAACACAGACCTGGCTGTGATAGGACCATGGACCCAGACATGGCCCTCAGCAGCAGCCTGAGTCCGGATGCCACCCCGACTGCAGGGCGGCCCTCAGACACTAGCATGGCCCCAGGTGGGGTCCCAGACACCTTGGCTATCAGCACAGATCATCCTGCTGTAGGGCCACGTGTTCTGATTTTAATGAGTACTCATGGCTACTGACTGCCTTGGGTTTCCTGGATGTCCTGGAAAGTGCTTTCGTTTTCATTTGATTCTAGAATTTTTTTTCCCCCGAGACAGGGTTTCTCTGAAGCTTTAGAGCCTGTTCTGGAACTAGCTCTTGTAGATGTAGACCAGACTGGCCTCGAACTCGAGGTTGGCCCACCTCTGCCTCCTGAGTGCTGAGATTAAAGGCCACCACCACCGCCTGGCAATTCTAGGAATTTTTAAACATCACCTAGATTTCCTCAGTATCTCACTGGTCATATAAGAGTATATTGTTCAGTCTACAAGTAATGGAGTAGTTTCTGTAGTTTCTCTTGCTACTGACTTCTGCTTTCTTCCATTATGATGTGAAAAGATAAATACTTTTGCCTTTTCTAAGACCTGCTGTGGTCTAGATTGTGGTCCGTGTTAGGGAAGGTGCACAGACCACTGAGAATATGTTTCTTTTCTGTTGGACAGGCTATTCTGTATATCTGTGAAGACCGTGTGTTCTGTAGTCTAGTTTAACTGGTTTATTATTGGTTCGTAGTTTGGATGAACTCTCTAAAGATGAGATTCAGTTAGTCACCATCTGTTATTATATCAAGACTTGTGGGACCTTTTATGCCCAATAGTGGTTTTTGGTTTTGTTTTTTGGGGGGGGGAGCGGATTTAGTGCATATGTGCTTACAATTTTTACATATTCTTATGTACCTACTTAGTTATTTTAATAGAATTTCAGGTATCCCAGGGTGACCTGGAAACCTGTTTTCACTGAAGGTGACCTTGACTCTGATCCTCCTGCCTCTGCCTCCCCAGCATTAGGGTTACAGGCTCACACACCATGCCTGGGTTTATGTGGTATTAGGTACCAAATCTAGGGCTTTAAAAACTATGCTTTAAAGTTTTATGTGTATGAGTGTTCTGCCTGTGTTGTGTGTATACACACACCTTGTGTGTGCCTGTCATCCAAGGGGAGGCCAGAAAAGGATGGTGTCACGTCCTGTGACTCAATGAGTCACTGGTGTGGGTGCTGAGAAAGAGAGCACAGCTCTTAGGGTGGAGTCATCTCTCCACTCAAGGCTTGGTGCACGCTGGTCAGCAGCATACCCAGGCTTGCTTCATCCTTTTGATGATTATTCCTTTTACTAATAGGTAGTGCCCTTGTTTGTCTTTAATTTTGCTTTGAAGTCTACTTTCTCTGGTTTCGGAATAGTTGCACCCACTTGCTTTCAACTTTCTTTTTTTTTTTTTTTTTTTTTTTTTTTGGTTTTTCGAGACAGGGTTTCTCTGTAGCTTTGGAGCCTGTCCTGGAACTAGCTCTTGTAGACCAGGCTGGTCTCGAACTCACAGAGATCCGCCTGCCTCTGCCTCCCGAGTGCTGGGATTAAAGGCTTGCGCCACCACCACCCGGCTTCAACTTTCATTTGCTTGTTTTGGGTCTTTGACTCGGCCTGTGGGCTCCAGCATCTTTCTCAGTTGATGAAACCTGCATTCAGAGTGGAGCTGTGCCTCAGCAGAGCCACCTGCTGCCTGCACTTTTTAGCTTGTCAGCCAGCATCCAGCTTCCTGCTCTCCACAGCTGAGTCCTGGGTTGTGGCAGGTTAAATCCAGGCTCTCTGACTATGATTGTTCCCGTTCTCTGGTCTAGGTCCCCAGGGTAACTCAGTATCAATCAGCAAATTCCCTCTTGAGATGGCATCTCTCCTTGCCCTGTCAATCACGTAGACTGCACTGTAGAGTGAGAAGGTGACTGCACACGTGTGCAGATGACCCTGCACCGGTCTTGAGGCTGGTCCGCCGGTCCTGCTGCAGTGGCACTCCTCGCCATGCCCTCCCGCTGTGCTGTGCCCCTCTGAGGGGGAAGAGCCTCTTCCCTCGATGCTGGAACAGTCCTCTTAACTCAGTATGGAGGTAGCTTCTAGTCTTTTTCTTTAATTTTTTAATTTTAAATTTTATTGATTTATTTATGGATGAGACAGGGTTTCTCTGTAGCTTTGGAGCCTGTCCTGGAACTAGCTCTTGTAGACCAGGCTGGCCTCGAACTCACAGAGATTCTGCCTCTGCTTCCCAAGTGCTGGGATTAAAGATGTGCGCCACCACCACCTGGCTATAGTCTTTTTTTAAACTTACTTATTTTTATTTTGTGTGTATGAGTGTTTTGCCTGCGTGTATTATGTAAGTACACCACATGTGTGCCTTGTACCCACAGAGGTCCGAAGAGGGCATTATCAGATCCCCTGGAGCTAGAGTTATGGTTAGCTGTAAGCCTCCAAATGGGTGGGTGCTAGGAACTGATCTGGGTCTTCTGCGAGAGCACCAAGTGCTTATAACTACTGAGCTATCTTGCCACCCCTCTTACTATTTTTTTTTTAAATTTCTGTTTTGTGTGTGTGTGTGTGTGTGTGTGTGTGTACATGTTTGTGTGTAGCTGTACTGGAACTCACTATGTAGACCAGGTTGGTTTTGAACTCACAAGATCCACCTGCCTCTGCTTCCCGAGTGCTGGGATTAAAGGGGTGTGCATCTCTGTGCCTAGAGAGACAGGATATCTCAATCACTTCTGTGTACACAGGTGATTTCCATCTCTTGTCCTGTCCTGCTATAGGTGCACTGAGATTAAAGATGTGTGTTAGCATGACCTGCTTTAGGTGGGTCTGAGGATTTGAACTTGGGTCTTATCTGAGTCATCTCCTCTAGTCTGCTGTCTTCATTGAAAGGCATTGATGGCTTCTTGAACAATAGCTGTGAGATTACAAGCCTCTTCTCTGCCTCTAAACTCTTTGTCCAGTGGTTCTGGCATCTGTTGGCAATCCTGCCCAGGCCATTGCTCTAAGTTAAATAAAGTTCAAATAAGGCATTTTTTAGATAATCCGTGCAGTTCAGAAGAAAAGTTTATGTTTAAGTAGCAGAACTCAGTGTTGCTTCTTCTTGACTTTACTTTTAAAATCAGTCTTGAGGAGGTTTTACATTTTATATTTCAAGAAAATAAGATCACTGGATTCCTAAACAGTTGTCTTCTGGAGATAACTAATAAAATTAATGATGCCCCCTTTTTTTTCCTTTAAAAATTAAGTAAAACTACCTAAATTTGCCACTTAGGGACTCTGGTAAAACACCAATCTGTTGACCATCCATTAAGTGATTTATGCTAACAACAGAGTAAAACCAGAAAAATCGTGTGTGGATATTTTGTTTTCCCCCTTCTGGATGCCATGTGCTCATCTGCAGCTCAGTTTCACTTTGTTATTGTAATTGGGATCTGTTCATTGTGGAGTGTTGTGAACAGGGTGCTTTCCCAAGGAGAAAAGTGTTTGCTTGCACAAACGCTCCCTAAATGCTTTAGCTCCTGGAACTTAAGGAATGGTAGTTAATAAACCTCCCCTACACTTAGTCTCTTAAGGAAATATGTACTTTGGCTTTTTAAATATTACACAGATATTTCCCCGGGTGTCATGAACCCTAGACATAATCCTCTGACTTGGGAGGCTAAGGCAGGAGATTAAAGAATTCAAAGCCAGCCTGGGTTATATAGGGAGACTTTTCAAAGCCAAAAAAATAAGTTTTAGTTTTAAGGTTCTGCTTTTTTTTTCACTCATGAAAAGTAAAGTTTCAGAAATCTCTAGAACTGTGTGTGTGCTTGACTTGTTTATTTTTCATTTGATGATGTTTTCAGTGATTGTGGTGTCTAATATGGATAGCTTTTTGTCTGAAGAATAGCCATTGTATGTTATATAACACTTATCCATTCATCTGGATGGATGCTTGTGTTCCTCCCACCTCTTGGTTGTCATGAACAATGCCGCTGTGAATACAGGAGTGCAGGTGTGTTTTGAGGCTGTCGTGGAAGGTGTTGCTTCCTAGATTTCTTTCTTAGTCAGTTTGTCATTTGTATATAGGAAGCTACTGATTTATATGTGTTAGTTTTGTATCCTGCTTATCAGCTGTAAAAGTTATTGGTGGAGATTTAAGGGTAATATGCTGCTATGGTCTGAATATTTGTGCCCCCCCCCCCGATTCATATGTTGAAATTGACTCAAAAGATAAAATGTGGGGGTCTGCTGGGAGTTACATTGCCTCTGGTGAATGGGATTAGTACTTTTGTGAAGTGACCCTAGACTAGCCCTTTCTAAGGGCACAACTAGAAGTTTCAAATCTTTGGAACAGAAATTGGGGCCGAGCAGGCAGTAAACCAACGGTACCTTCATCTTGGACTTCTGTCTCCAGGATGGACAGATGGACATAAATTCATTCCTCTTGTGTGTGAGCTATCTCATGTGTAGAATTTATTAAATCAGACTGAAAGAACCAAGATATACATTGTCTGGCTTCTGCTGTGGGAAGCCACAGTTCAGAGTATGAGAATGGGTGAGGTTTATTCAGAAGTAACAGTTACGGAAGAGAAGGGAGGAGGCTCTGTGAATTATAGATAGCATAGTCTACAAACAGATTTGGTGTCTAGTTAAAGGTCTGATTTCTTTAGTCAGCATGGCTCCGTTTCACTCTGTTCTCCAACGAAGGCAACGACCCTCAACATTGGTGGAAGGGCCAGAACGTAGAAAGGGGCCACAAAACCCTACATAACTTAATCACTGTTACTGGAGGCCCACTTCTCTTTTTTTCTGTTCATTCGTTTTTCTTTTTTTTTCTTTCTTCTTTTTTTATCTTTTATTTTTGACAAGATAAGGTCTCACTATGTAGCTCTGGCTTGCTTAGAATTTATTATATAAATTATATAATAATAAACATAAATTTATTATATATAATATAAAATATATAAATTTATTATATATTTATTATTACTGGCCTTGAACTCAAAGAAATTCCACCTGCCTCTACTTAGTGAGATTAAAAGCAGGCACCACCATGCCCAGCATGGCCCCTCTTCCTCCTGCCACCACAGTGACTAATAAATAGAGATCAAGTTACACCAAGAGTCTTAGAGGGACACAGTCAAGCCAGAGCACAGGCTTAGGTAGAAAAACAGTCAGGCTGCCCTGAAGTTGGAACTGAAATGTCGGCATTCCAGACCCTTACAGGATAAGCTGGCGCATCTAAGGCCTTTATATTCCCTACGGTTGTTGGAAAATGGGGTGCGTCTGTGTCTGCAGGCAAGGAGTCAGATTTTTGAAGGGGCTAATAACGGATGGTCTAATGGTGGCAGCAAAAATCATCTTCTCCAGTACTGAGTGGGGGTGGTGGTGGTGGTGCTGGATGCTGAGGAGAGCAGCTCAGAGCACAGCATCAACTACAGGATTTTTTAGATTAAGATTTGAAGATGAGTTCTTTTGCTACTGCCATATACTGTCGTGATCCTGTGTTTTTTTTTGTCTTTCAAAATCTGTCAGGTGGGCCTTAATATTTAGATTGATAATTACAAAGTTTGAATAAGATGTGGTTGCTTAGCTGGGCGGTGGTGGCGCACGCCTTTAATCCCAGCACTCGGGAGGCAGAGGCAGGTGGATCTCTGAGTTCGAGGCCAGCCTGGTCTACAAGAGCTAGTTCCAGGACAGGCTCGAAAGCCACAGAGAAACCCTGTCTCGAAAACAAAAAACAAAAAAAACAAAAAAAAAAGATGTGGTTGCTTAAACATATGTGCGTATTGTTGGATATGGTGGCCCACATCTTTAATCCTAGCACTCAGGAAGCAGAGTATTTTATGGAGCAAGTTCCAGGACAGCCAGGGCCACTTTGTGAGACCCCATCATAAAGAAACAAGACAAGGTGTTTTGTGAATGTTTATAATAAAAAAATATATTCCATTGTCAAAAGTGTATTTGATAGAAAATGATTTTTTATAGAAACTTTTATCATTTCCTACATTACTACAGTACATTCAAGATACTTGAGTTTAGGAGTATGAAGCCAGGTGGTGGTGGCACACACCTTTAAACCCAGCACTCGGAAGCAGAGACAGGCTTGAACTCTGTGAGTTTGAGGCTGGTCTGGTCTACAGAGTGAGTGCCAGGACAGCTAGGACTGTTACACAGAGAAACCCTGTCTCTAAAAACAAACAAAGAGCCAATATGAATATGCATCCAAGAAGTTTAGCTTTTAATTGTTTTTTTACTTAGTTGTAGATATTTTATCAAAATATGAGTTAAGTAAAAAGAATGTAAGACAGATTTAGACTTATAAGACATTGTGTGGTTGACATATTTGTGATGTTGATAATGCTTCTTATCAGCTGTCAGGATTAGACTATAATGTAGGATTCTGAGTAAACTAGTGTCTGTTGTAGTTATGTGTATTGGAACAGTATGATCAAGTTGAAAAAAGAAGTTAGAGCAAGGTCTAGAGTCTTAAATGTGACAGTTGTAACACAGAAGATATGTGTATAGAGATAATGAGCAAAGCATAGAGCGTGAACTAAGTTTCAGAGGTGGTGTGGGAGGAAGGGAGGAGGAAGAGGCCAGATGAATATCACCGAGAATGTCTTATGTCAAAATGCAGAGAGCAAGAGACTTTGGAACACTCAGTTCCAAAATGGGATGTCTTTATCAAATTCCTCCCTTCAAGGACCAGACAAAGAGGGTGAATCCAAGGAAATTGTGTCTTCCAGACATAGCAGGACTGACAGAGTACACAAAATCTTAGCACTGAGGAGGGGAAGTGGATGCAAAGTTCCACCCCAATGAAGAAGCTATTTACAGCTGATAACTTTTGGGAAAGGGAAAATTAGTTTTCTCCAATGGAGCATCACCATGGGGTCTGTCAGCCACACTCCAGGGCAGGCCCCGTGCCCCGGAGTAGCTGGCCAAATGAGATGGACTCTTTTTGTTTTGATATTTCATCTTAATAGTTTTTTTTATTTTGTTTTGTTTTGATTTGATTTTTGGGTTTTTTTATTGTTTTGGAAAGAAAAAATGTGAAGTTAGGTGGGGAGGATGTGGGAGGTGTTGGGGGAGAGGAGTTACTAAAATGTATATGAAAAAATCATCTATTTTTCTTTGCTTGAAAATAGATTTTCTTTCATACAGTATAGTTTGATTATGGTTTCCACTCCTCCCAGTTCCTCCCTAGTTCCCATCCAGATCCACACCCTTTCTGTCTCTCTTTAGAAAATAAACACCTAGCCAGGTGGTTGTGGCACACACTTTTAATCCCAGCACTTACGAGGCAGAGGCAGGTGAATCGCTGAGTTCGAGGCCAGTTCTGATCTACAGAGCAAGTTCCAGAACAGGCTCCAAAACTACACAGAGAGACTCTGTCTTGAAAAACCAAAAAAGAAAAAGAAAGAAAAAGAGAAGAAGACAGACATCTAAAAAGTAGATAATAATAAAATATAGTAAGATAAATAAAAAACAAATCAAATATGGTAAAACAAATATGAAAAAGAGCCAAAGAAAATGCTGAAGAAATGCATAGATACAGAGACACACATGTTGGAAGACACAAGGATCCCATAAAACCCCAAACCAGAAGCCATAATATGTACACAAAGGACCTGTAAGCTAAAAAACAAAAACTCTCTGACTTGTTAGTTTTGTGCTCACTATCTATTAGTGTGGGGTCTACCCTAAGAGTAGTTGCCCAGTGAGACTCCCCTGGAGAAAACTAATTTTTGGTTTGCAAGTGGCAATCAGAGCTTGCTTCTAGGTTAGGGTGGGGGCAGTGTGTCCACTTCTTTCAGCTCTAGGACCCCATCTGGTGCAGACCTGTGCAGGCCCTGTGTGCTGCCACACTCTCTGAGTTTGTATGTGTGCCGGCCCTGTTGTGTCTAGAAGGCCTTAGTTTCTTGATGCCTTCCTTCCCCTCTTTCTCTTACACTCTTTGCCTCCATGTCCTTAGTTCCCTGAGTCCTAAGGGGAGGGATTTGATGGAGACATCCCCTTTATGAATTAGTGTTCCAAGGTCTGCCACTCTCTGCCTAGTGTCTGGCTGTGGGTCTCTGTATTTGTTCCCATCTGCCCCAGGAGGAAGCTTCTCTGATGCTGGCAGGCCTGAGAGGCCGCTCGATTTCTGGGTCTGCCTTGCTCTCTGCTTCCTTCTCTAGCTAACTGTAGCTGTCACTTCTTTTGGCAGATAGCTAGTGGCTGCTGTGTTAATAATTTAAAAAGATCCTTTGTGTTCTGTATTTCTGCTACCCAGTCTAGTCACAGCTCTTCTTTGTTGTCATTTCCTTTTCTCTACTGTTGGAGTTAAAGTTCCTGGAAAGAACAGTACCTTCCCCCAAACCTTCTACAAGCCTGATCCCCTGGTGAGGGCTTGGGTGACTGGAGAGGTTGTCATGTTGCAGGTCCAAACCCTAGAAGAGCTTATCTTGGGCTGCTTTTAGCTCCCTAAATAACCACTCCTTGCCCATCTCTGTCTGACCTAACATCCTGGTGTCTTAACGAAAGAAACGTTTTGAGAGGTATTGACTGGCCGCTGACATTCATGCCGAAAGCTAAGTAAGAGTGTCATCAGCGAGCATCTAGGCTGATAGCAGAGATGTCTGGCTTTGCTGGGAGTCAGCTCTCTGATGACCCACCAGTGTGTTTGAAGTGTGGATTTGATTTAACTTCATGAAAATGTTACCATGTTGAACATGGGATTTGGGGTAACTTCAGTCTGTGTTTCGTGGTCATGGCACTGATATTTGGCTCTAGAATTATCTATCCTTCCCTATGTTGAAGTCAGAGCTAAGTTTTGACAGGTTTTCATCCTGTCCTGTATTGCCCTCAGGGATATCATGAAGAAATGTCTCTGCATTCGCTTTCACCAGGTTGGTTTAATTGTACTCTGATTGGGACATAGGGTAGACTAGAAGCACATGCTTATCTCGCCATGGGCAGCCCTGCTGCTATGATACAATACCCTGATAGAGCAACCCAGGGGAGAAAGGGCTCCTTCCAGCCCTCTGCTTCACAATCTGTCCCACCTCCTCAGTTAGTTCAGCCAAGGAAATCCCTCCAGGCACAGACCAGCCTAAGCTAGACTGGTCCTCAGTCCTCTCTGCCCACATCCACAGCCAAGCTAACCATCCCGTCTACCTAGGGACATTAACTCTGACTCTGCATAGTAGACGCACTGGATTTGCAGCAGGAAGTCATGAAGTGTGTTTATTTTATAAAAACCTTAAAGCTAGTCCAGCACAGAGTGCTGTGTGAAGTAGCCGCTGTGGAGAGGCTGCCTAGAGGGGGAACACCAGGCCTCTACTAGAAAACACTCAACAACTGTAAAGTTAAGTGATTAGCTGCTTATTGGATTTAAATGGTTCATCTAGTGCTAATATAGTAATGCAATAATAGGTATTGTTTACTATTTTTATATATTTATTAATACTTTTATTAAAAGTGTATTCCTGTAATTGGGGAGGAAGATTGCCTATATTAAAGGAAGTTAGCTTAAAGCTATTTTTGGAAAACAGGTTTTTTGGGGAAAAGCTGAAAATGAGATAAGAAATGTAGAACTCATACTGTACAAAGAATGATTGACAGGTTTATGGTGGGTTATTTGTGTAAGTCAAGGCTAAGGGAGCCAGGGTAACTGAAGGACAGTCTCTAAATGAATGGTAGACTTTTGGGGGTAGGGAAATCTGGGGATGGGGTTTGAAGTAGAGTTTAGATGAGCACAAGGCAAATGCCTGTGGAGCGTGGTTGTGGAGTGCACGGCCTCGTGGAAGTGGCGGAGCAGTGAGCGCAGCTTTCTGTGACAGGACACTGAGTTAAGGTCTCCTATAAATCCATTGTTTTTTATATTGCAATTTTATTTCATTAATGTTTTAATTTTTCATGTACACACAGAATAACTAGTCTGTCATCAGGTATTCAGTCACATGTAGACCAGTATGGCTTTAAACATGAAACTTTCTCTTTTTCAGGGACATTATGATAACACACTTTGAGCCCTCCATCTCCTTCGAGGGACTCTGCAGTGAGGTTCGAGATATGTGTTCTTTTGACAGTGAACAGCCGTTCACCATGAAGTGGATAGACGAGGAAGGTGAGTGACGGGGCGGGGTGGGGGGCACCTGTGTGCGCATTTGCTTTTAGATAGAGTCCCAAGAAAGTCAAGAGGGAAAGATAAGTAGAAATTTCATGCCACGCTTGAGTACTTAGATTAAGATAGAAGATTTAAATCAAAGTACACAGTCTTTTGCCTTTCCCTCTCCAAAATGAAGTAAGGCAAATGTTTTATTGGTGTGACATTTTAACTTAATTTTGAATATAAATGTCTTATATTTTAATATAAGAGTTTACCTGTTCTTAACTGAATGTACCGTAAAGAAAATGTCGGAGCAGTCATAGTGACTGTGAACATTTTACTTCGGGGCAATGTTAGTGACTTGTACCCGATAGACTTTGCTTGTCCTCACACTCAGGAGGCTCATTGCAGTGTTAGGCAGGGTTCTGTTAGGACCAGGGCTGATAGAATGATAGAATGGGCAGCTGCCTCCGTTCGAAGACATTGATTGAATTCAGGCTTCTCACCTTCCACTGCCTACATGTGTGCCTGGTGCCTAAGGAGACCAGAAGAGGGCATCTGATCCCCCTGGGGGAACTGGCTGCAGGAGGTTGTGGTGCCGGGAACTAAACTTCTACAGGAACAACAAGCAACAAGTGCTTTTAACTGTTGAGCCACCTCTCCAGCCCCTAAACTGACTTTTTCTTTCTTTTTTAAATAAAGGCAGGTCTTGTTATGTGACCCTGGCTGATATGGAACTTGCAGTGACCCCCTTCTTTGGTCTTCTTATGTGAGCTATCACCTTTAGTAGTAAAACATTTTAGGTGACTAGTAATTGTGTAACCATTACTGCCATATGTTCTTACATAGAACAGGGAATGGTAGATAGGATTTTTATTTTACTTTGTTTTGTTTTAGTTCTCTGCATAGTTTTACATTTTTTATTTTTAACTGACGGAATATATGATTATGAGATGCAGTATTATGCCTTTCCTTTGTGTGTGTGTTCATTGTGAGTAGGTGTTTTGCTTACATGTGTCTCTCTGCATCATGTGTGTCCAGTGTCTGAACAGGCCAGAAGAGGGCCTTGGGTCCCCTGGACCTGGAATTACAGAGTGCTGTTGGCCAGCGTGTGGTTACTGGGAATAGAAGCCCGGTCCTCTAGGAATGGTACTGTGGCTGTGACAGGCCTGACCTGTTTTTAAAAGACTGGGATTTTGGTCTAGAAAAGCTACATTTGCATGTTGTAGGCTGGGTTAAATAGGCCTCCTGGTAGGATCTTGCAAACAGTATTGCTGAGAGCGATATGGATTATATAGGCCCAGCATTCAGAGAAACAATATTAAAAACTAGGCTAGAGACCATTCTTGTGATATTTTGGCAAAAGAATGTGGCTTCTGCTGTGGTGTAGTGGGAAGTTTCTTTCCTGCCCACCAGTTCCCAAATAATCTACACAGAGACTTAATATTAATTATAAATGCTTGGCTAGTAGCTCAGGCTTGTTGCTAGCTGACTCTTAAATTAGCTCGTATTTCTTATCTACCCTCTGTTATGTGGTGGTGCCTTCTTTCAACACAGCATGTTTATCTCCTGCTTCCTCTGCACCTCTCACAGCTCCTGACTCCGCCCTTCTTCCCAGTATTCTGTTTGACTCTCCCCCTAACCTTATCTTGTCCTGCTGTGGGCCAGTTGGTTTCTTTATTAGACAAGTCACAGGGACATATGTCCACAGTGTAAAGGAATATTTCACACTGTAGTCCTAAGACTTTGCCTGAGGTTAAATTGCAAAGAAAATTTCTTGGAGGAGATTTCAGGACATGATATTAACTGTCATGTCATTATTAGTAATCACTCTTATGCAGGTCTACAGTGAAAAATAGCAAGTGGGACAAAAAGAAATACAAAACTACAGTATGAAGAGAAAAAAGAGAGGGAGGAAATTGAATGTTGGAGTTGAGGCTTGTGCTGAGAGATAAGGGGATTAAGGAGAGGCCTGGTCCGCACAGGCCAAGGGGACCAGGGCAAGACCCTACCCAGCTAAGCTTCCTACTTGTGAAAAGAAAGGGCCTGAGGAATTTTCTGCCCTTTTTTTGCTTTTACTTTTCTAGACAGGGTTTCTTTGTGTAGCCCTGGCTGTCCAGGAACTCACTCTGTGGACCAGGCTGGCTTCGAATTCACAGAGATCTGCCTGCCTGTCTCCTATGTGCTGGGATCAAAGGCATGCACCACTACTGCCCGGCTGAATTTTCTGCTCTTAAGAGGCTACAAGGAAAGTTTCTGCAAAGGTGATTCAAGGCAAGGACCAGGCTTCCAAATAGAGTCATGAGAAATACGTGAGGAAAGGTGTACAGAACCTTCCTCCACGGTGAAGGAGAGCCACTGAGGCCTGGCGTGTGGCAAGGGGAGTGTGGCATGGAAACCCTGAGATGCCATTGTGTGAAGTTCTGAAAGGGAAGCCTGGATTGTATTGGAGACCCCATGATGTTATAAGTACTGGAGCCATGGGTTCTCTCCCAAGGAGATCACAGGGAGTGGAACCAGCCCAAGAGAGATGTGTATCTTGCAGGCAACAAAGCTGGAAGGACAGAGTCACTAAAGATTTATAGTTTTCAGTATTTCCTGTGTCCTGATTCTTCCCTTTTTGAATGGTAATATATATCACATGTTGGAATAATTTGTTTCCCAGAGAGTTATAGTTAAGAGATTGCCTTGAGTCTCAAAAGAGACTTTGAACTTTGGACTTTAAACAGTGTTGACCATGTTAGATTATGGGAGTTTTGAAGTTGGACTAAATGTATTTTGCATTATGATATGGCCATGAGCCAATGGGAGTCAGAAAGTGGAATATGGATTTAAATATAATGAATATGTGACCTGTTTTGTGTTCTGCGTCTTGTCAGATTATTTTATAAATAGTTGGGTATTTCATATCTAACAACTGTTTTTAGAGCCTAATGATTATTTGTTTATTTTTGTAGGTGAAAAAAAGTAGGTGTATTGAAAACAAGAACAACATAACGATTAATATGTAGGTTTTATTAATCTCTTAATTCTCTCAAAGTCAACTGCAGTAAGCAAATACTAAGCATGTATTTGTGTTTATTCTATAAATTTAGATTTGGTGATAGAGTTAGCTCTGAAAAGTAGCTTTCCTGGTCATCTTTGTTTCATAATGACTTATATAGAATGCTTTACTATCAAACATGGTCAGAAAAAGGTCACATGTGACACCCAGGCACACTCAGTTCAAGACAAACAAAAGAGACTGAATGTATTATCCGTGATGACTTACTTTCCTGCTTCCTTATGGTTTTACAGAAGTGCTAATACACTCTCCAAACCACCCAGAGCCTAATCCATTATGATTAAAAGGTTCATAGTCCAAACATGCTCTTCTCATTCTTTGTCTTGTCCACCCGTGGTTTAGGTTCCTTGATTGCCTCTCTGCTAGTTCTGAAGACCTGTGGACTATTGGCTGAATAATAAACTAGAGACAAGAGAAGTCCAGTACCTACTCCTGTCACAAAGAAGGGAGACTCTGAGTTAGAACAGCATATACGACCGTTCCATAGGGAAACTCGTCGCTGTTTTCTGGAAGTGGTTGGTCTTCAGGACTGACATTGCTCTGAGTCCTCCTTCTCTTTTCCTAGGCCATGGCATTTGTAGTTCAGTAACTTGCTTAGACTTTCTCCTGCAGAGTTGAAATCACATGTTCATTTGAGCATTGTAGACCTTCTATGATAAAGTTAAAACTGCCCCATTAGGTAACAGCCATACCCACATAAATCTCTTTTAGACAAGAGCCCATCTACATGCTTCTGAGGTTTGAGAGGCTCTTATGCTTAGCTAAGATCCTGGTGTAGAGATGGCTAAGCAGTTACGAGTAAAAACTGCTTCCACAGAGGACCAAGTGCAGCACCCATGGGGGCGTTCATGACGGCCCGTAACTGCAGCCCCTCAGGGATCCAGCAGCCTCTGCCATCAACTGCCCTACAAACGCACTTACCCGGCCCCATACACATCATTTTCTACAAAGTCTTGGTGTTCACTAAAAGCCCCATGCATCTGATCTTTGCTGTTAGTGTGTTTCTTATTTTTATGACTTATAGATTGAAATGGAGGAGAGGGGCAGTTTTCAAACTGAGCAAGACTTGGCAGGGAAAGGTTTTTCTTTTAGATACTTTTGAAATCCAAGTTTCATCAAAAATTATTCCGTTCTTGACATTTCTCTGTATCCATATCTACGTAGGCGGTTGAAAGAAACCATTTTGGGGGATGGCTTAGTAGTTGAGGGCACTGGGTGCTCTTCCAGAGGACCCAGGTTCAGTTCCCAGCACCCACATGGCAGCTCACGTCTGTCTGTGACTCCAGTTCCAGCGCATCTGACACTCTCACACAGATGCACACGCAGGCAGAACACCTACGCACATAAAATAAAAATGAATACTTTAGAAAAAAAGAAAGAAGCCTTTTGATACTTTGAACCCTCTATGTAGTTATTATGATTTATTTCAGCCACCGTTTTTAGGAATATTTTCTATGTTGCCTTCAGTGACAGCGATGCCACACGTTGTTCACTCAGCTTGTTCACCTTCCACACTGTTTTCTCTGTTCTCGGGCGCCACAAACAGCCATGACTGCCCGCTTCTGCCTATCATTAGAGGGAAAATGCCATGAAATTCTGTTCCTTTTGTACCAGTTTCTGGTTTGGTTAACTATTTCTGTGTAACACTGCCTTACAAGTTGGTGGGTTGAAAACTTAATTTTCATGGCTCTGTGAGTTATCAGGGCTAATGTTATAAATGCCCAGAAAAGATAAAGGGATTAAGGCTTCAGCAGCTGAGTTGAAGAAAAGAATAGAGACACTGTTTTCTTTGAGATAGTGTGGAAAGGAAATGACTTCACTTTGCTCTCATTGTAAACTGAGTGATTGAAGATTAGGCAGAATCAATGGCATCTAGCACGGGGAATGTTTCTTTTAACCACAGCAGGGGGCGGATCCAGTTCCGGCCCCAGCTTTGCTCTAAGTGACTTGTTCATTGAGGAATGTCTACACGGTGTATGTACGTCACCTCTTGACTCCAGGAGTGACTCAGCACTTTGGTTAGTCAGGAGAGGTGTTTCTTCCTCTTTGTCCGTGTTACTAAAATTCAGCTCTGAACATTTAAGAGTAACTCAAGCGGGTGTCCATCCCTAAGTAGGACATCTGTGACATCCTTCTCACCAAAGGTTCAGGGAACGTGGCAGAGGAGGGGCATCTCAGAATAGGGGTGCGAAGAATGTGAGAGACACAGGATGGGGAGGGGTGCTGTGGAGTGCTGTCTTTAGGCTCACTAAAGCTACGATTATGTACACAAGAGTTAGTCAGTGAGATCAGTCATCATTCCAGCAGGCAATGCTCATAAGGTACTAACTAAAAAAGAAGACATAAAAGGGAATAGGGATCTGTTGGGGTACCTGGAAAGAATGGAGGAAGAGTTGGGGACCCCTTGGAAAGTGCAGTGTAGTGAACACTATCTGGATGCATTGTTTATATGTGTGCAAAAGTGGGGGCTGCTGAAATGGTTCAGCAGCTCAGAGCCCTTGCTGCTCTTGCGAAGGACCCAGGTTCAGTTCGCAGCACCCACAGGTGTCTTACAACTGTTGGAACTCCAGTTCCAGGAAATCTGATGCCTTCTGAATGCCACAAGCATTACATACATTATGGTGGTGCGCATACATTATGCAAGCAAAATGCTTAATCAAATAAATCAATCTAAAAAAGTTTTTTTTAAAATGGCTCAAACTGGACTATCTTAGTCCAGAGTGCTTTAGTGTTTTCTTTCCTGTGACTTAATTGAGCAATGTTGTAATGTGAAAGAAAATCTTTGACAAAGTCACTCCTTAGAGAAAGATCCCAACCAGCCACAGTATGGCCGTGGAGCTGCTTTTACTCCTCTTCTAAGGAAACTAGTATCAGACCTGGTGGTATAGACCTGTAATCCCAGCACTTGAGAGACTGAGGCAGGAGGATTATGTGTTTGAGGCCAGCCTGAGTAATTTATTGAGACCCTATCCCCAAACAGAACAAAACAGAGGTGGGGCTGGCCCTATACCTCTGTGTTAGAGTACTTGCCAGGCCTGGTCCTGGGCTCCGTCCACACTACTCAGGAGAAGGAAGAGGCAACAGACTGTCTCCTAAACGTACCCCTCTAAGTGAGCCATGCCAGCCTGAAGGTAGTCAGAGTAGATTTGCTACTGTGTATGTATATTTGTGTGCGTGCACGTGACACACATGCACATTCATACAGAACAGAGTGGTTTTTTAAGACAGGCTTTTCTGTATTTTTGTAGCCTTTCCTGGAACTGCTCTTGTAGACCAGGCTGGCCTTGAACCACAGAGATCCGCCTGCCTCTGCCTCCCGAGTGCTGGGATTAAAGGCATGTGCCACCACCGCCTCGCTCAGAGTGGTTTTTATATGTAGGAAATGTGGTGTCTGGGCCCTGTGTTTGATTCTCTGCAGCTGGAACTGGATGTGATGTCATCTATGTCAGAGAATGGAGGTTTAAGGAAGTGTCTAAACATCTGTCCTCGTCAACGCTCCTTCCATTACTGTTTATAGAATTTGCTTGCCGTTATCCAACTCAGGGGGTGAAGATTGAGTTTTCCTTTGCGTTTTAGGAGATCCGTGCACAGTGTCTTCTCAGCTGGAATTAGAAGAAGCTTTCAGGCTCTATGAGCTGAACAAGGACTCTGAGCTATTGATCCATGGTAAGAGAGCCATCTTCTGACTCTCCCAAAGCTGTAACTTAAACATAACTGTTTTTTTTTTATTGACTCTTTAAAGACAATCTAGGTATCATTTATTATGTGTGGCCTCTTCCCTATGTAATTGTCCTCCAGCTTCTTTTTCCTGTGCTAGAGCAAGTAAAATGAGCCTGCTTCCTAGAGTGTAGGAGAAATGTATTATCTGGATATAGTCTTCCAGGATATTAAAATGTGATCTCCCATTGTTTTACAACTTACAACAGTTCCTGTCTGGCTTTAGAAGTCTCTGTGTGAGTGTGTGTGTGTGTGCACGTGTGTGTGCGTGCACATGTGTGTGCCGGGCAGGGACTACCCTTTTTTAGTTTAAAATGTTAGAGAAACAGTCAGTTATCCAGGTAGGTAGAGGCAGGAGGATCTTGTGGTCCAGGGCAGCCCGGGATACACAGTGAGAGTTAACTCAGTTGTAGAGTACTTGCCTCTAGCACAGTTTCCTATTCTGGGTGCTCTTAACTTAATTATGGCCGTAATTCACCAGAGTACAGTTAGTTAAAAAGATGTTTCTCATTATAATGAGAATTGTATGCTTTATATGGTATATTTGTAAATATATAGTCTGGAATATAAGCTAATATTTGGGGGATTTTGATACTATTTCTGATATTAATTCATTCCTAAATTGAGTACACATCTTTTAAAAACTTTGATTTTTGTCATTTAATTCTTTGTTGAAACAAAGTTTTCTACAAAAAGGATGTTAAAAAGTAGTAGTTAGCTTCTTTAAGGCCCAAAAGAAGAAAAAGTGATTCTTCACAAGGGTCAGGAGTTAGCACATCGAGCTTCCACTGTGTCACTTACAGACAGACTTGTTTTCACAGACAGTTGGTTTATGGATAGGCTTGGTAAAAGTGAGCGCCTTCAGTAGACTAATTTTGGCCATGTGTTGGAATTCTACCTTGGGTAACTCAAGTCACTTTGAATTTTGGATTAATTTTAATTCTGTATAGTTTGTATTTTGTAAATATGCTGTTAACTAATTTTAATTTTCTTTCAGTATTTCCTTGTGTACCAGAACGTCCTGGAATGCCTTGCCCAGGAGAAGACAGTGAGTGTTTTTATTACTCTGTACACTTGAAATTTGAATAATTCACAGTAAAAAGGAACAGAACTTTCTGTTTTGTTTTTCTGGACAAGGTTTCTGACTGTCTTGGAACTTGCTTTGTAGACCAGGCTGGCCTCTGAAACCGGAAGGCAGCTTATTTGTCCCTGTCACCCGGCTAGCTTAGCCCTGAAATAACCACACAGAAATTGTATTAATTAAATCACTGCTTGGCCCATTAGATCTAGCCTCTTATTGGCTAACTCTCATATCTTGATTTAACCCATTTCTATTAATCTGTATATCATGACGTGACAGTGGCTTACCGGCAAAGATTCAGCACGTCTATCTCCGGCTGCGGATCCATGGTGTCTCCCTGACTCTACTTTCTTCCTCCCAGAATTCAGTTCCGTCTTCCCCACCTACCTAAATTCTGCCTTATCAACAGGCCAAGGCAGCTTCTTTATTAACCAGTGAAAGCAACACACAGACAGAAGGACCTCCTACACCAGGCCTTTACTGAGAGGTTCACCTGCCCATGCCTCCTAAGTGCTAGGATTAAAGATGTGTGCCACCATGCCTGCCTTAAGAAATAGAACTTTTAATTTGTTTGACTTACTCTGTTTCTTCAGTCTAATTTAGAATATATTAGCAACTGCCTAAGCTGTGCCTTTGCCAAATGGACTTCATCTAGCTACATCTTACATAATTGGCTGTTGTGCATATAAAAACACAAATTAAGTCATGTGGCTTCGTGTTTTTTTAATTTTGAATATTTTCAAATCTGGAAATTTCAAAACATCTTGGAAAAAAGGATACCTACAAATCACTTGTTCAGATTTGACGGTGTTTAACATAGTCTGTTTGCCACTGTACTTGTTTGTGCGCACACATAGGCGACTTTCGAGTCCAGTGACCCACCGTTACGTTTGTTTGCTTAGGCTTGCTGTATAATGTGAGAATAAGCGACTTGGCATTTCACTTCTAGATACCTCTGTAGATGTCACATTGTTAGGAATTGTTATAGAATCTCATTTTCTTTTATGGTTTCTGCACATAAACATGACTTCAGAAAGAAAAGTAATGAATGTTTTGCTTTGAATTATGCAACACAAGTGATAAAACCCAGAGATAGATATTGGGGTTCAATCCAAAAACCAGAAAAGCAAAGCAGCCAAGCCACTAGAGAAGTCTTACCTGTACCAGTGCTAGGCGACCGCAGACTAAGCAGAATTAGCCTCTCTCTCTCCTCCCATTTTATGTTCCCTCTAGTGCTAGGATTAAAATATAGTACACCTCCCTAGTACTGGGATTAAAGATGTGAGGCGACACCACCTGGGTTTGTTTCTGCATTGACTTGTGTAGCCCAGGGTGGCCTTGAATTCACAGAGATCCATCTGCCTCTGTCTCCCAATTCTTGGGATTAAAGGTCTGTGCCACCACTGCCTGACATCTAGTGGCTTAGCTTTGCCCTTCTGGTCTTTAGGCAAGCTTTATGTACTAAAACATGAATAAAATATCAGAATTATGTGAAATTTCTAAGTCTAAGCTTCTGATTTTATGATTTAGTGCTCTTCAGTGAACAGGGAAAACAAAGAGCTATAAGATTAAGTAGGTGTAATGTGTTACATAGGAAGATGGGAAAATAGAAGGAATGGGCAGAACACCCAGGTGGCGGTGAAAACCCAGGTTTGATTTCAGCTCACTTCTTGCTGGGGTTCTAGTGGAGGGAGAGTTAAAGCCATGTTGACTGTTTTTGCAGAGCTCTGGAGAGATCCTAGAGCCACTGTTAACATAGTTGACACCGGCACACCCTGTGCAGGGCTCTGTGCCTATGGAAATACTGTAGGTATATGGCATGCTTTCTGGGTAAAATGCAGTTTCTAGGCTTCCCGTTACACTGCACACTCATTGACCTTTTCAAAGTAGTGGTGGAGGTCTGGCGCCACCTTTCCCCAGTCAAATAAATGTTAAACTACAGGGGAAAAGTGATAACCATGACTAGTCTCTTGGCCCTTTAAGTTCTTAGACAGCAGTAAAATATTTAAATTTAGAGTATATAATCTAATTCCTAAGAGTGTCTGGTAAGTTTAACATGTGCTGGTCCTCACTAGATAATGTAGGTACAAACAAAAACACGTGTGTTTAGTGTCAGGTGTCATGCTGCAAGGCTCCACTAGTGTGCAAGGCCCTGGCTGCATCCCTGGCTCTGCAAGCAGAGAAAGAGACTTCTAAGAACATTATAGCGGGTGCTTTCTACTTTAACTTGAAATAGTGAATTCAGTGCTACATCTGCTTTAAAGTAGTTTAGAAATGTTTCTTCCTGTTAACTAGCACTGATAAATACCACCAGTAGACAGTACAATGTCTAATGGACTACAGTGACTACTAGACAGTGCATGTCATAGTGAGGGATTGCCAAAATTACAAATGGATTAGATTAATCTGTCTCCCTATGTGTTTTAGCAATAGTGGTGGCACATACCTTCAGTCCCAGCACTCAGGAGGCAGAGGCAGGAGGACCTTTGTGAGTTTGAGGCCAACCTGGTCTGAGGAGTTTCCAGGATTGTCAGGGCTATTACATAGAGAACCTTGTTTCGAAAAAAACCAAAAGAAAAAAAGGTGTTTGTGTGAGCTGGAGACATGGCTCTTTGAGAGGACCTGGGTTCAGTTCCTGGTACCCGTGTGGTAGCTCACAAATATCTGTAACTCCGGCTCCAGAGAATCCAACCCCCATCTCACCTCCAGAATACTAGGCAAGCACATGGTATACATACATACACATACATACATGCAAGCCAAACACTGACAAATGTTTTTAAAAATTAAAAAAGGATAATAGCAATTATATAAAACCTTTGGAGTGGGCCAGACCCGTGACTGTGGTAGAATGTTTATGTAACACATGTGAGGTCCTGGGTTCAACACCCAGTATTGTACCAAAAACAGACCAAAAAGGATAAAAGTTAGTTGTAGATGGAGTTATATAAAAGTATCACTTACAGATTAACTTTCATGAAGAGGATGTAACTTTCCAGTGTAGAAGAGATGGGGAGTCACTCTTGGTGAAGGTATCTGATGTTTGTGTGCCTCTGATGGCATGCTATAAGAAAAGATCAACACTCTTATTATTTTATTTTAATTGTGTGTGTGCACATACCAGTGCAGATGCCTGAGAAGCAGAAAGCATCTGATCCCCAGCCCTGTGTGCTCACGCTGCCATATTGGGGTTACAGGCAGTTGTGAGCTGCTTTGACGAGGTGTTGGGAACTGAACTCTAGTCCTGTCAGAGCAGTGAGGTCCGCTCAACGGCAGAGACGTTCCTCTGGCCCCTCTTCTCTTTAAAGGCATCTCTAGAGGATTTTTGCCCAAAGGTTTATTTTGGTTTTTCAAGACAGGGTTTTTCTGTGTAACAGTCCTGGCTGTCATGGAACTAGTTCTTGTAGACCAGGCTGCCTTGAACTCATAGAGATCCGCCTGCCTCTGTCTCCAGTGCTGGAACTAAAGGTTGTGTGCCACCACCGCCTTGCATTTGCTCAAAGTATTAGCACTAACTCTGATCGCGGAAAGGCAGACTCTGCAACCTAGGGTGTGGAACACAAAAATACTGCCTAAGACGTGAAGAGTAAAGCAGAGTGCATGGTTTCGAGTATTGTTAGATGGAAACCAACCAACCAGCCAAACCAAAGAAA
Organism: Arvicola amphibius; assembly: GCF_903992535.2. Classification (NCBI taxonomy): domain Eukaryota; kingdom Metazoa; phylum Chordata; class Mammalia; order Rodentia; family Cricetidae; genus Arvicola; species Arvicola amphibius. The sequence continues at coordinate 45,184,341 of NC_052057.2, forward strand.
CCAAATGCAATGCCTGAATCGTGATTTGTTCCTGAGTAGGACATGACAGCTTTGAAAGACAGTTTTGGAACAGTTAAGAAAGAAAGTTTGTATCTGCACTTTCTACTGAGCTCATTCTCTAAGATGCAGTGGTTACATTGTGTTATGGATAAGTAGAGTGAATGTGTTAGTTTCAGACGCTGCATTTTCCGAATCATTCTGAGGGGACAGAAAGACTCTCTGTCTTTGTTTGTATTTGTCGAGAAGACATTAGATATAACAAAAGAGTAAGTAGTACCTTGTGAATCAGGTAAAGGATGCAAACATTTACTCCTTTACTTGTCCAGAGGCTCAGTTTCTCTCAGATGTTAGGTGGGAATCTCTTGAAAAGAAAATAGTACTAATTATTCCAGTGTCGGGCCTCTGTGTGTTTGCAGCCAGCTCTGTAGCTAGCCCATTCTACATTTCAGTTCTAGTTTGTGTTACTGTGGTAAGTATCACGAATTTAATTAAGTGGCTTTTATTCAAACTTGCTCTTTAAACTTTCACTCTCTCTTCAGAATCCATCTACCGCAGAGGGGCCCGCCGGTGGAGAAAGCTTTATTGTGCAAATGGCCACACTTTTCAAGCCAAACGTTTCAACAGGGTAAACTTGTTTTGTTGGATTCTAATACTTTGAGACATGTATTTTTATTTATTTATTTTTCTCCCTATGAGAGAAAGATAGTTTGTTATTAAATCTTGTTAGTCCTTTTAAAAGAAGTAAGCAGCAAGATCTGCCGCCCTCTACCGCAGGGCTGTGCCTCTGGCTAGAATAGCACTTCCTTCACTGCCCGCTTCTCTGCTTCACTCACAGCCTGCCGCTCTGAGAATGGTTCCGGCTCTTTCAGAAGGTCCTGATTAGATGAATGAATGCCATTCGTCTTAGGTTAAACTTCTAATGTTTGCATCTTATTTCCAAATGAGTCTGAAAAAAAACATGGGTTTTTAAAGTTGTAAGAAAATTATGTTTAAATATAATTCAAAGCAGGCAGAAATTATCAAAGTTTATTGTATAAGCACTTTAATTCACTGTTTAGCAAACAGTAGTAGTAGCAAGGCCTTGGCTAGCTTTCACATATATGAGGCAATTTCCCGAGTGCTCTCCTTGTGCTGACTCACTAAATCCTTACTCAGCCCTGTGAAATAGGTACTGTATTTCCATTTTATAGATGAGAAAAATGAAGTTAAGTCTTATCTCAGCTTTTTAGCCAGTAAGTACAAGGCTGGGGTTTGAGAGCAAGCAGTCTGTTGGCATAAGCCTATGTTTAGAAACACCCCCACCCCTTTTTTGACACAGGTTCTAACTGTGTTGCTATAGTTGGCCTGGTACTCGGTATAGCTGAAGTTAACCAAGAACCCTGGCAATCCCTTCTGTCTGCCTAAGTGTGGGAGTGCCTGGTTTAACTTCTTTTGATGACTATACATTTATGGATTTCATTTCTACAATTAACATCATGTCCTCAATTCATCAATGTCAATAGAGATGAATTCCTGAGATCCCCAAACTCTTCTTGCCAGTGGCCCTGGCGTCACCAAGGCCCAAGTTCTCTAGGAAAGCTGGGTTTGCCCTCTGCATAATTAGGAAGACTGTGGGCTTATTAGCCACTTTCCCTGTGTTCATTACTGTGAAATTTTTGTGAAGATGAAAATTTCTTGAATTTGATATCAGAAAGCAACATGGTGGTCTATTCATGACTGACTGTCTTCTCTTTATTTTTCACTGATCTTCAGTAGCCTTTGAAAAAAAATTATGTGAAAAAATTTTGTTTCATCTGATTTTGCTGTAGGCTGACAACTGATGCATGATGAGGGAATTCAGTTAGAAGGAAAACCAGCGGTTTTTAAATATCTTGGGGTTGTTTGTTTGTTTGGCTTTTTTTGAGACAGAGTCTTAGTATGTAGCCTTGGCTGGCACACACTATGTAGACCAAGCTGGCTTTGAACTTACAGATCAGTATGCCTCTGCCTCATGAATTCTGGGATTGAAGGTGTAATGAACAAGCTGTTGGGAAATAGCTATGGTATGGTTTTGTTCTTTTGGGGTTGTTTTGTTTTGTTTGAGATAGGTTTTGTAGCTCTGACTGTCCTAGAACTCTCTACATAGGCCAGGCAGGCCTGTAACTTCTTGTGATCCACTTGCTTCTGCATGCTGAGTGCTGGAATTAAAGGTGTGCACCACCACTGACTGTGATCAAATATTCTTGAACTTACTCTTTGCAGCGTGCTCACTGTGCCATCTGCACAGACAGAATCTGGGGACTTGGACGACAAGGATATAAGTGCATCAATTGCAAACTGTTGGTTCATAAGAAGTGCCACAAGCTTGTCACAATTGAGTGTGGGCGGCATTCCTTGCCACCGGTAAGGCTTAGAGAATTGTTTGTTATGTGTGTACCGTGCTTCATTTAACAGGTTAAAGCAGGAAGGTGTCACAGAACTGCATCTCAGAAGACACAGTGTGCAGGAGTCCTTTACATTCCACTTACGATCTGTAAACTTTGCAAGTCTTAGAGGAACCGTTATCAAATGCCGTCTAGGCAGTAGTTGTAGTGATGGGAGCGGCGGGGCTGCGTCCCGCCACCCGGCTAGCTTTACACCTGAAATAGTTACATGGAAACTGTATTCATTTAAACACTGCCTGGCCCATTAGTTTCAGCCTCTTCTTGGCTAATTCTCATATTTTGCTTTAACCCATATTTAGTAATCTGTGTAGCACCACGAGGTGGTCGCTTACCAGGAGAGATCATAACCTGCATCCAACTCAGGAGAGACATGGCGACTGACTACGGCGACTGCCTGAAGCGTCTGCCTTCTCCCAGAATTCTGTTCTGTCTACTCCGCCTACCTAATTTTCTGTCCTATTAAAGGGCCAAGGCAGTTTCTTTATTAACCAATGAAAGTAGCACATAGACACTCCTCCATCAAGTAGTCACATTTTTGGTTGTCTCATGAAAGTTATAATTTTTCATTCTGAATTAAGATTCAAACTGTTCTTTTGTTTAAAAGGATCCTTTCTTTTTTAAAAATATTTATTTATTTATTCTGTATACAATATATGCCTGCAGGCCAGAAGAGGGGACCATAACCCATTACAGATGGTTGTGAGCCACCATGTGGTTGCCGGGAATTGAACTCAGGACCTTTGGAAGAGCAGGCAATGCTCTTAACCTCTGAGCCATCTCTCCAGCCCCCTCGAACTGTTCTTGATTGATGTTTCTTCCATACTTTTTAAATTCCCTGGTTCCTCCTTCCTTCCACCTGTATTTTCCTAGAAATATAAATTTCTCCTGAATTTTATTGCAGGAGAAACAATTAGTTTTTAGTCATTTAAAGTATTTAATAATGTAAGTTTTAGTATGATACATCCCATTGAGATACTGTCATTTCTAGGTTTATAGAGGTTTGGGGGTTTGAAAAGAATCTTCTATGTTACTGTGTCTTTGGAAATGTTTGTAGGAACCAATGATGCCAATGGACCAGTCATCCATGCACCCAGACCACGCACAGACAGGTAAGGGCAGTAGTGGCTAGAGACTGCTCTGGGGGGGGCTTTTTTAAGTCTAATTTCTCACATTAGACATAATGTGTTTTTTTTTTTTTTTCTGAGTTAGCATACAGTGTATTAGATTTCATGATAGCATTTTCAAATAAACCTTCTGTTGCTTCTCCTTCCCTGTTTTCTCCTACATTGCCCACCTCCAGCCTTCTGCCCCCAGGAGCCCCCTGGCCACAGTCATGTGGCAGCTTTTTAAAGCCTAAGTTTAAAAACACAGTAAAACCACATAAGCGTATTTTGTGGTTGTAAAATTTGTCACAGTATTTTAATGTACATATTTAGCATTTGAAAAAACAACTGTGTAAGCTAACAAATGACTTTCTTAGTTCAAATAATTTCTTTAGAGAATCCTTTAAATTCAGTAAGCCTAGTTTGTTTTCATAGTGAGAAAATACAAAGCTGAGTTTGGAGCCATGTTGACTGTTGAAGCAACTTGGTTTTCTTCAAATCCTTCCTCTGGAAATATAGAGGCAGAGCATAGCAAACTGACTGTGGGGCTAGTTAAGTGCATATCCGGGAAATGCTGAAGCTAAAAGAAAGAAGCTTGAACAGCCTGAGCTGAGGCTGTTGCTTCTCCAACCCCCAGCAGTGTGAGGAGCAGAAGCCCGGCCGTGTCAGGTCTTCATCTCTGTGAGAGTCCAGCCTTTCTAAGATGAAGGTTATAGGCCTGCCATCTCTGTTTGCAGGTGTAGAGCATTTCAGTGGGATTTATAGTCCTCTGTAGAGAACAAATGACTCATAAAGAAGAGAAAAAGCAGGGCTTGACTGCCAACTGGTGCTTCCTCTCTGCCTTCGCTACTCTTTCTTTTTAAATGATCTTTCTTTACCTTATTTTTAAAGATTTATTTGTTTTATGTGTATGAGTGCTCTATTTGCATGTATGACTTTATACCACAAGAGGACATCAGATCCCACTGTAGATGGTTGTGAGCCACCATGTGGGTGCTGGGAATCAGACTCAGGACCTCTGGCCAGTGCTCTTGGCCGCTGAGCCGTCTCTCCAGCCCCTTCACTACTCTTAACAAATATTAAGTTTTCACTAATTACTTAGTCATATGTAAAAACTAAGAAAAACCATCAAGAAAAATTTTAAGTCAAATTCATAATTGATTATTTTTCTTCTTTTTCAATATTTGGTTTTGAATTTTTAGTAATTCCATATAATCCTTCAAGTCATGAAAGTTTGGACCAAGTTGGTGAAGAAAAGGAGGTAAGATCATTTGTACTACTGTATACAGCATCATTGGCTTCTTAGAAAGACGTGATCTCTTAGAAATGTAACCCGTGGAGGTGCTTACACGCTAGACAGGAACAGTCAGCCAAGGGCGATGTTTAATGATTTTAGAGTTCTGTTTTTATTTAAATCTTTAAGTAACTTTAACTATGAAATAACTTGAAAATTTATTTTCACTTTAATATAGCATATGCAAAAAGTACAATATACATAGGAATAGCATTTAGTACTTGATAATATTATTTGAAACATACTGCAGACTCTTCTGTTTTCTGGACTAACTGCTTAAAGTGTACATGATTAAATGTCTTAATTGCTATTTAAAAATATTATTGTTATTATTGTGTGTGTGATGTGTAGGAATGGGATGGGCATGCTGCCGTATGCATGTAGAAGTAGAGCTGATACTCTTAATACCTGCATATGGCTTCTGGGAACCCCACTTAGGTTGCTAGGCCTGGGTAGCAAACACTTTCTATTTCACCTGCTAAGCCATCTGGCTAGTGTTTTCTTTTTTTCTCTCTCTATTAGACAGTTTATTGGGTTTTAATATTTATTTTTGTATGTATTTGTGTAAGAAAATGCCACATATGTGCAGGTGGTCATGGATGCCCAAGGGTGTGTCAGGTTGATTGGAGCAGTAGTTACAGGCTGCTGGGAGCTGCCTGATGTGGGTGCTGAACTTGGACCTGCTGCAAGAGCAGCAAGTGCCCTTAACTGCTGAGCTGTTTCTCAAGTCCAGGTTTAGAAAAGCTTTTGGTGAAAAAGAATGTCACGTGTTACCTGTTCCCAGTCTGTTGTCTTGGAAGCAGCCCTTTAGTTGTGTGAATAGTGTCTAAATCTCTGGTTTTGAAATGTGCGTCTGGTCAGGGAAAATTAGTCCTTACATTTTCTTCTTTTCACTTTTTAGTGCTTGATGACTGTTATCGTCCAACTTCTTACTATGGAAATTTGATAGAGAAGTAGCAGACAGAACATTGTAGCAAAGCCCCTCCCATATGCACTACTCAGTTCAGTTGTTGTGAACACACAGTGGGTGGTTTTGTCTGCTCACTTGCTTTACTCCAGCAGAATGTTGAAGTAAATCTGTTGATCCCGTATTTTTAGTACGGCATCTTAGACTCTTTCTGATTTAGTCAATTACCTTTTGCTTGTTTTCTTTTGTTCTTTTGAGTCAAGTTCTCCTGTTGCCCAGGCTGTCCTAGAACCCCTGGCAGATGGGGATCACTGGTGCTCCTGCCCTGCCCGCTGCACCCCGTCTCCACTCTGTATTCTCTGCACTAGTCTTTGTTTCAGCTTTGTTTGTAAGGCTGCATGTTTGCTTCTCCATTGCCACGGTTGTTAACATTTGTAACCAACTCTGCCACTGTGACCAGGTCTTCCTTGTTTTGTTGTAGGCTGATTGAGGAAGAAAACCCTAACACTAAAGAGTGTGTCCTCTGCTCTTCCGGGCCCGTGTATTGCTCAGATTTCTTTAATCTGCTCTTTGGTGGTCTTTACTCCTTTTTTTTGTTTTTAGAAATGTGTTAGCATTTTATCATTATCATCATTATTCTTACTGCTTTGGTGGTTACACCTTTTCAATACGTGTAGCTAACGCTCAGACGATGAGATGTAGCTAGATGAGTTTTTGACACAGTGAGCACTATAGGATGACCTCTCGGAAGAAAGATGCACCACCACTCCAGAGGCCTGTCTTGCAGCTTCTGATCAGGGCAATTCTGTCTCCTCCTCCCCCCTCCCCTAAAAATAGCCATTGTCTGTACCCCTTTGTTTGCTCTTGTTCCAGCTCTAGAAACAGACTCCTACAAAATGCATGTATCTTTGACTTCTTCCGTGTAACACAGATGTATGTTTCACGGAGCAGTACTTCAGTTATTTTTATCATTTCCATTTATCTGTCCCACTTCAATTTTCCCTCTCAGCTGGAAGTGTGACGTTAGGTTGAAACAATAAGGGGCTTTGGCCACTGACCCAGCTGGTGAAAGCCATGAAGACCTGTTTCAAATAAAAACTGAAAAAAGGGTTGGAGAAGTTTGAGAGGTCGAACATTTACCTAGCATACATGAGGTCCTGGGTTCAGTCCTTAGTACTACATAAAACAAAAATTTCACTCCCCAGTACTTGGTAAATAATTAATTATGTAAGTAAACAACAACTTTGGTGCATAAGTAGTAGACGTGCTGAAGACTATGTACAAGCCAGGGAAAGAGGTGGTGGCCACAGGCTTCCAGTGTGAGAGTTATGGTTGCCGCTCGTTCTTGTCCACACTGTGTCTGGTCAGTCTCTAGTAAGCCAGTCCTTTGAGTGGAGAGGGTGGAGATGGTGGAGATGGTGGAGATGGACGGTGGAGATGGTGGAGACGGTGGAGATGGACGGTGGAGGGAGGTGGAGAGGGTGGAGATGGTGGAGATGGTGGAGATGGATGGTGGAGATGAGGGAGATGGACGGTGGAGATGAGGGAGATGGATGGTGGAGAGGGTGGAGATGATGGAGACGGTGGAGACGGTGGAGATGGTGGAGATGGACGGTGGAGGGAGGTGGAGATGGTGGAGATGGATGGTGGAGATGAGGGAGATGGACGGTGGAGATGAGGGAGATGGATGGTGGAGAGGGTGGAGATGATGGAGACCGTGGCGATGGATGGTTTGTAAACCTGTTTTAAGCTTTCATCCTATTGCTGGTTTATATAGCTATCCTGTAGCCTTAAGATTCAACACAAGCTGTTGATACTTTAAAGATGCCCTCTAAAGTAAACTTAGTACTTGAAGTTCAGTCTTCTCTCTTCCTGTCTTCAGTGATATTTTTGCCATATTTTCATTTTTTTTGATGTGTGTGGGGGGTTTTAAAGCAGCATTCTTTATTTAGATTTCCCCACATTTACCCACTTTGTTTTCTATTTCTAGTGTCTGGCCTTTTCTACCTGATATTTTTTCTTCTTAAAGAACTAAATTGGTAGCCGGGCGGTGGTGGCGCACGCCTTTAATCCCAGCACTCGGGAGGCAGAGGCAGGCGGATCTCTGTGAGTTTGAGACCAGCCTGGTCTACAAGAGCTAGTTCCAGGACAGGCTCTAAAAAAGCTGCAGAGAAACCCTGTCTCGAAAAACAAAAAAAAACAAAAAAAAACAAAAAAAAAAAAGAACTAAATTGGTATTTTCAATAATGGAGAATCTAGTATTACAAAGTCTAATTATTATTATTATTTCTAGTTTTTAAATGTGAACTTTTAAAAAATATTTTTTAGATATGTTTATTTTATGTGTATCAATATTTTGCTTTCATATATGTCTGTACCACATGTGTGCCTGGTGCCTGTGGAGTTCAGAAGACGGCATCCGATGCCCTGGCGCTGGAGTTGCAGACAGCTGTGGGCTTCCATGTGGGTGCTGGGAATGGAACCAGGATCCTCTGGAAGAACAGTGATCCTCTTCTCCATCCTCATGACCATTCTTTTTAAACTGTTGTTTTTATTGTTTTTAATTACATGTATGTGTGGGTGTGTGCACTCAGTGCAGAGCCCGGAGGATGCTGATCTGGAGCTTTCATTTCTTTCTCCTCTCCCTCCCTCCTTTCCTTCTCCTATCTGCCTTTTCTTTTCTTGATATTTTTTACCATAGGATTCCTGCTTTATCTTTTTTTTGTTTTTTTAGTTTTTGTGGTGGTTTTTGTTTTTTTGAGATAGGGTTTCTCTCTTGTAGCTTTGGAGCCTGTCCTGGAACTCCTTCTATAGACTAGGCTGACCTTGAACTCAAAGAGATCTGACTGCCTCCCAAGTGCTGGGATTAAAGTTGTGTGCCCCAACCCCTGGCTCCCGCTTTATTCTTATGGGGCATGGTCCCTAAGGTGTTCTTTTGGTTATGCAGGTATCGTGTTAAAAATTATCTTTGATGATCTGCATAAATTGATGGATGTTTAAATTTCTAGTTTTAAATGAATTGAAAGGGTTACTTTGCCATCCCTTTAATATCAAATCTGCTGCTATGTGTACTGCTTCATGTTCCTTTCCTGCCTGTAGCGTCTCCTACACCTTGGAGTGCCCTCTCACAGCCCAGGCTACATTTACTAGTGTCTACCATTCCCTTACAGACTCTTCTGTCTTTTTGGTTTTTCAAGACAGGGTTTCTCTGTAGCTTTGGAGCCTATCCTGGAACTAGCTCTTATAGACCAGGCTAGCCTTGAACTCATGGAGATCCACCTGCATCTACCTCCTGAGTGCTGGGATTAAAGGCGTGCGCCACCACCGCCCGGCTGACTCATATCTTGATGTTCTATTTTAACTTAAATTCTGTTTAGAAAACCAAACAATACACACAGCTGCCAGTGTTATCCTGTCCACATGTGTTATCCTCCTTGTCATCTCTTCTCCGTGTCATGTTTAATTCATGTGTCTCCATGACACTGTGCTTAGAACTTGTCAGGTCCTTCCTTCTCAAGACATCCTTTAGTGTTCCTCAGATCAGCTCTGTTCTCAGCACTTCTTCACTCACGAGCTCATCCTGCCTCTCAAAGATCAAATGTTTTAGAATATATAAGAAAAGAGTTAAGAACGTAAATATTTAATGTTAAGAAAATACTTTAAAATCATTATAGTTAGAACAGTTTGTTAGAAGTAGAAAGTATTGAGCAAAATATTTCCAGGTAAAACTTTGTTGTATAAATGTTCTCAACAGGCGACGAACACCAGGGAAAGTGGTAAAGCATCATCAAGTTTAGGTCTCCAGGATTTTGATTTGCTTCGCGTTATAGGGAGAGGAAGTTATGCCAAAGTACTGTTGGTTCGATTAAAAAAAACAGATCGCATTTATGCAATGAAAGTCGTGAAAAAGGAGCTCGTCAATGATGATGAGGTAAGCATGGTGATGTTTCTGTTTTTTCTGCTTCTAGACAAACCCTAGCATGCACGAAGCCCTGGTTTAATCCAGAGTACCACACAGACATAACAAAAGCACACTACTTCAGCATTGTGCGTCGCTATTATGGTCTGCTTCTCTAAGAACATGCCTTGGGTAAAAATAACGTCAAGGCGTATTATCACGGGAAGTACTTGAGCTTTCTGAGTGTTCAAGACTATTTCATAATACTGGACGTTTTGTTACTGTATTTTCTCTTTGTATAACTTTTGTTTCATGACAGTGAGTAATTTTGATATTTAGTCGAATTAGTTAACATTTGTGATGATTGGCTTGCTAAGAACAAATTTATCATAGTTTTGGTCATTTCATTTGACAGATTTCTTTGGTGTTTTAAACAGGACATTGACTGGGTGCAGACGGAGAAGCATGTTTTTGAGCAGGCGTCCAATCACCCTTTTCTTGTTGGACTGCATTCTTGCTTCCAGACAGAAAGCAGGTGAGCTTAAAGTGGACAGAATGTTCCTGGGCTTCATCTGTTTCCTATAATTCCCGTAGGAGCACTGAGAACTACCTGCGACAATCAGCAATACCAGTCTAACACCAGTCACTAATAGAAAAACAGAAAAGAAACAGGGAGAGAAGGGGCTCTTAAGACACAGTGGTAGATAGTAGACAGCCAGCCCTCTAGTGCCCTGCACATTCACAGCTTAGGACGTGATGTCTCCTTTACCTCACGTGACATGTAGACATAACTCACCTAGTCAGTAGCTCCTTACTCCAAGCAGACACTCTAGAGTGGAGTCCGTGTAGTTGTGCCTTGCTGGGCTCTTTCTTGTGTCCGTGCCTCTTGTTCTCACTAAGTTCTTAGCGAGGACTCAATCAGTCCCTTATGCTGTGTGATTGCTGTTCTATTGGAAATGCCACAACTGTACGACTCATTTGGCTGTGGTTCTGCCTCTGTTTCAGGTTGTTTTTTGTTATAGAGTATGTAAATGGAGGGGATCTAATGTTTCATATGCAGCGACAAAGAAAGCTTCCTGAAGAACATGCCAGGTAAGTTTTTTGTTTGAGTTGGATTTGTGCCTCAGGACTGCCTGACCTTGTGTCTACTAGTTGAAAACAATATATAAACAAGTTATCTTGTTGCTAGTTCATTCTGTGTAAGTCATGAGGAGGCTGAACTAGGTTAGTTTACATAACAAATTATAGTATACCTGTCACATATTAAAATCTGTTTGTGTTCACTGTATTTTTAGGCTTTTTCAAGCAGTGACCAGTCGTAGGAAAATCATATGTGTATGTTCTCTTCAATTTAAGGTTTTACTCTGCAGAAATCAGTCTAGCACTGAATTATCTTCATGAGCGAGGAATAATCTATAGAGATCTGAAGCTGGACAATGTGCTGCTGGACTCTGAAGGACACATTAAACTGACTGACTATGGCATGTGTAAGGTGAGAGAACCCTTGGGCAGCTCGTGACTGTCAGCTGAGGAACCGTGTTCAGATGGGAAGTGATCACTGCCTTGTTTAGGATGTTTTGGAATTCTAGCTGAAGATGAGTGTACTCCCTGACCATTTGGCCATTCTCAGAATTCCATGTCTTTTGTGATATGTGTGTTATATACAGGGTTAAATATTTTTAATTGATTATAACTTTTTTGTCTTGAAAGCTGATACACTTTTAAAGAAACTTTGGAAATAAAAATTACCTGCAATCCTCATGTTAACCCAGTATTTGCATCTCATCTTCCAATTGTTTATCATTTAGTAGACCCTGAACCTACTTGCAAATTTTCCTTAGGAGTCTATTTTTATATTTAAATTTCAAATCTCTGATATAAAGTAAGAACAAAATCAAATAAGCATTTTCCTTTGTCTCAGATTATGTCTATTTATTGGTGGTTTATTCTTTTGGCAACAGCGTTTCATTTACAAATCTGGTCTTTTGCCACAAAATGTCTAGAGAACTGTTCTACTTATTAATGCTCCTCCAACAAAGCATCTCTGGTGTGTGAGTGTATGCACTGTGTTTATCCGCCTGGAGGAGGTGCCACCAGAGCAGAATTCCATGTTCTCACAGTAGTAAAACACTCGAGTGGTATTGAGGATTTAATGTTACATCTGTACATCTTATATTAGAAAATAAGGCCTTCACACAATGTGTACAACTCAAGACACTTTCCTATGGCACACCTTCATTGATTCTGTTATGTAAATGTTCATTTGTAGACAGTGAGAAGGTTTAGTCAGTGCTCTCCTGTGCATCCTTCACCTCTGTTTAGGAGACCCTTTGCTCTGCCATTTTTCTCCTAGAGTGGTTTCTCTCTGTTTTGTTTTGTTTTGGTTTTTAAATCACACCAGGCGATGGTGGCACACCTTTAATCCCAGCACTGGAGAGACAGAGGCAGACTGATCTCTGAGTTCAAGGCCCAGTATGGTCTACAGAGTAAGTTCCAGGGCATCAGGGCTACACAGAGAAACCTTGTCTCAAAAAACCAAAATAAATGGATAAATAACCACAATAATAGTGGATTCTTGTGAGTTTCAGGAGCAGATGAAAACATGGGCAAATTAGAACAGTGGTTTCTTTCTTCTTCTTTTTTTTTTTTTTTTTGGAGTCACTGTTTGAATATAGCACACGGAGACCAAGGCATGACTCACCTCTGCAGGGCTGAAGCAGGATGGTCATGTGTTCAAGGCAGACCTGGACTGTCTCACAAGATTTTACCCCCATCTCCTCAGCCCTGCAAAGACTGTCCTTCCCTTTGCCCTCAAACATATTTGATTTGACCATATTTATACTGCGTATATGGGTATATGTAACATATATGGTTATTGGTTTTTATTTTCTGTTTATTTGTTTGGGTGGGTTTTGTTTTGTGGATTTGCTTCTGCTTTGTTCTTTTGAGACAAGGTCTCAAAACTTATGTAGCTGAGGTTGTCCCTGAATTAATAGTTCTCCTGCTTCAGTCTTCCAAGTGCGGGGATAACGCCTGCCACCATGCTTGTTTTTTCTTTTTAGTTTTAGTTTTTAATCTAAATTTTTCTCTGTTTATTAGTTATTGGTATGTAGCCTGTATTTTGTGATATAGGAATGTTAGACTCTTATGATTGAAGACAATGAAATTTTCCTAACTTGTTCATTTTTATTCTTTTTTTAAAAAATATGTTAGTAGGTAAACAGAAATTTATATTTGTTATAGTTCTTCATAGTTGTTCCATTTAGCTAAGAGTGTTTTCTCTACTTAGCTTGTTTGTGCATTGTGCCTTACTATTCACCAAAGCAGAAGACATGCTCCACAGGAACAGTGACCAGAAGCAAGCACTGTAATGTCAGCAGTCATGTTGGGTGGTTCGTTTACACCAGAAGGCAGCACCAGATCTCATTACAGATGGTTGTGAGCCATCGAGTAGTTGCTAGGAATTGAACTCAGGACCTCTGAAAGGGCACCCAGTGCTCTTAACCTCTGAGCCATCTCTCCAGACCAGTAAATATTATTTTAAAAAGTTGTTTTTATTTTGTTTTATTTGAAACAGGGTTTCTCTGTGTAACCTTGGCTGTCCTGGAACTCACTCTGTTGACCATGGTGGCCTCGAAGTCACAGAGACCCACCTGCCTCTTGCTGAATTGACTTTAGCAACATCTGGTGTGTGTTTTTTTTACTCTATTTAATAGCAGTCCCGATTTTCATGTTAAGATAACTATTCTTAATGATATTTTTTAGGTTTAATATATTGCATATACATGGTGAGTTTAGACAGTAGATGAAGTACAAGAGAGGTAAATTTAAAATAGTATCTTATCTTTCTTTTTTTTTTTCTCTCCTTTTTTCCCCTATGAAAGGAAGGATTACGGCCTGGAGATACAACCAGCACTTTCTGTGGAACTCCCAATTACATTGCTCCTGAAATTTTAAGAGGAGAAGACTATGGTAATAAATAAATAGGTGGTATTTTAGCTATTGCTATATTGGTAGTTTAATGTGGTACAAACTACAACATAATATATTATAGCATTTTAATACTCATCCTATTAATATGAATGTTTCTTGGTTCTGTTAACCTACATGAAGACTCTCAGGTTCTGAAACCAGAGCCAAAAAGAGTTTGTAAATAACATTTTACTAGTGACAAACACTGAGCAGTGGCAAGAACTGTTATAAATAATTAACTCTAAGCTCCCTTGAAATCTGAGGTTAGCATAATTGATTCATTTTATAAATGAGGGAACTGATGCACAGAACGGTTTAAATAATATACCCAGATCACAGTAGCCAGGAATGAGGGAACTGGTGCACAGAACAGTCTGAATAATAATATACCTAGATCACAGTAGCCAGGAATGAGGGAACTGGTGCATAGAACAGTCTAAATAATAATACACCCAGATCACAGTAGCCAGGAATGGCCCACTGTGTGAAGCCAGTGTTGTGAACTTTTAGATTGTTAAGATCCCTTGGGATATTTCCCCTAGGAGTCTAAAAGATGCTAAAGGCTAGGTCGGGCAGTCAAGGATCAGACAATACATTGCCCCACTCCCACCCCGCCCCTTTTCTGAGTCAGGGTCTGGCTCCATAACCCTGGCTTTTCTGGAACTTGCTATGTAGACCAGACTAGCCTTGAACTCATAGAAATCTGACTGCCTCTGCCAAGTGCTGGGATTAAAATGTGCACCACCACATCCAACTTCCATTATTTATTTTACATTTGTACTTATCATTTTTATTAGTTCTTTGAGAATTTCATACAATACGTTTTGATCGTATCTACCCTGTCCTGTTCCTCCCAAATCCACCCCCTCCCACCCACCTTTGTGTCCTTTTTCGCTCATGTCCAGTGTGTACTGCCCACAGGAGCATGGTCAACTTACAAGGAGCAACTCTCTTAGAGGAGACTCCCTCCCCAGCAGCTATCACTTGCAGCTCCTCCCTTCCCACGCTGGCCTTTGGTCTGGCTAGAGTTTGCACAGGGCTTGTGCATGCTATCCCAGTTGCTGTGAGTTCCTGTGTGCAGCTGCTGATGTGTCTGGAAGCTGTTGTTTCCTTGTATTGGTCCAGCACCTCCTGCATTTATAGTCTTTCCCATATTCCATAACCATCCCTCTGCTTGGGAAGAGGGATTCGTATATAGATGTTCCTTTTAAGGTTGGACCAGTTTTTCTGTAGTTCTTAGTGCCTACCAGGCTATTTATAATCTAATTAGAATTTACATTTCATTTCATGATAAAGTAGATTTCTGATTGCTGGCTTTTCATGAATACAGAGAAGATTTATTTGAATTTTCTTTCCAAAGGCTTCAGTGTTGACTGGTGGGCTCTTGGAGTGCTCATGTTTGAGATGATGGCTGGAAGGTCTCCATTTGATATTGTTGGGAGCTCCGATAATCCTGATCAAAATACAGAGGACTATCTATTCCAAGGTAATTTACAGTATTTTGTTAAGAGTCTCAATAATGTAGAGCAAAATTAAGGCTTTCAAATTACTATTCTGAGTAAGAAAGGGAATAATTGGACATACACGTCTGACTTCCTATTCCCACTCTAGTCTGTAGTTCTGTGTGCAGTGCTCCCTCCCGCACTCCCAACACAGCCGCTTGGCTTGTCCGCCGCAGAGACTGAAGCGGGTCTGTGCCTGGAGAGTCTAATTTCCGCACGTGAACCCCGGCTTAGTGCCCCAGCTCAAGAGAAGCAGGGTGTAAGGATATCAGAGAGCCCAGAGGTGTTAAGGCTGGAGTGCCCACAGTGAGGAGGGCTGAAAGCTGAACAGGAGCAGGGGGCCAAGCCCAGGCTTCCATACCACAAAGTGGTTAATATGCAAAGCCCCCGGCCTTACTGGTGGTTAGAATACACACTGAGTGTTAGTGAGCTACAGCTTCATGCCTGTGCATTTGACAGAGACTTTAGTCTGATGAGAAGTGCTTAGTGCTCGGAACTGTAGAGCAGCGGGAACTCGTCAGGACCACTGGTGGGGGTGGAGCATAATTTTACATTTCCTGGAATAATTCTGTGCTGCATATGCAAGTACTTTCCCTTACTAACTTTATACCTTGTAAGAACCCTGTGAAGCAGTTGTTGCTTCTATTCCTGTTTACAGAGGAAGAAACTGAGGCACAGCAAGGATATAAAAAATAAAACATGCTTGTAAATAGTAAATGCAGTGTTCAGGTGAGGCCCCAGCTCTGAGAAGGAGGGCTAAGGGATTAGGAAACTATATGAAGAATTTCAGTTATGTAGATAATGTGTTTTCTGCTGAAATGCCTTAAATATCTTGGCGTCTAAAGAAAACACGTAAATGTTCCAGTCACATAAAAGCTGAAAATTACTGTCACTCTTATCTTCCTAGTCATTTTGGAAAAGCAAATTCGCATACCACGTTCTCTGTCTGTAAAAGCAGCAAGTGTGCTGAAGAGTTTTCTCAACAAGGTAAGAACCGTGTGTGACCTCCATTCCCTGCTGTGTGAGTCAGCCTGGTAAGTGGAAGCACAGGCAGTGCAGTTAGGGTGGAGTTTATTCCAAATCCTGACCTGATCATCCTTGCTGCATGGCCAATATAATTTACCCCCAGCCAGATTCTAGATTTGATGCTTTTAGTGTAAGTGATACATAAATATCATATTGGTGGAGGAAAAACGGGGCTGTAGGAATAGCTATAGCTGCATTTCAGTTCTGTTTTTATGTGTCACTATCCATAACACCATTTATCACCATGTAGTTTTTGAGCGTGTGGTCAGTAGTATTTTCTACCCATTTCATATTAAGAACCCAATATCTAGATAGAATTCAGAGGAAATGAAATGGCATCTTAAAAATGTAAGCATCAATCACTTGTGGGAGTTTAGGGTCTAAGATTATGAATTTGGGATTCATAAATTTTATTTCACATAAATAAGGTAGAAAATGGGTTATATTTGCCACCTTGAGCAGATAATGACAAAGTTTAATAAAATTGGAAAATGGCACTTATTTTAGAGGGCTATTTGTCTCTGTGTGTGTGTGCGTGTGTGTGTGTGTGTGCGTGCGTGTGTGTGTGTGTGTGTGTGTGTGTGTGTGTTGGTGATTTTTGCCTGCATATATATTTACATCTCCTGGAACTGGAGTTAGAGTTGATTGTGAGCTGCTTGTGTGGGTGCTGGGAATCCAACCCAAATCCTCTGGAAGAGCAGCTAGTGTGCTCTTAACCACTGAACTCCTTAACAACTGGGTTTTTTTTTTTTTTTTTTTTTTTTTGAGGGAAGATTTAAACTGGAAAGCTTATGTTTCATACAATGAGAAATAAAGTTGAGAGATGCTAATCTATAAAATAAAATGCCTTTTATGAAAAAGAAAACATTCCAATTCACAGTAAGAGTAAAAGCCAAGGCTTTATGAGGTCCAGCTCCATCTCAGTCCAGTGATCAGGTAATTGCTGTCATTGTCATAGACATTAGGGTTTGTTGCTGTAGTGGAGCATAGGGCTGTAACACTGATCCAAACATTTAAGTGTGATAACATTCAGAGGGTTCTCAGTGATGACTGAACTCTGGCCCATGAGAACGAGCTAGCAATGCTGCCCTTAGTTTTCCTCACACTCCTTCCTTAGCGAGTGATGGTCGTACTCTACCATCTTAGAAACACGGTCTCGCTAGCCCAGGCTGACCTGCGTTCTGTGCAGCAGGATGGCCTAGGACTCCTGACGTTTTTGCCTCCACCTCTCTCTTTAGGCTTTGGGGGCGCCCACCACCCAACTCCCAAATAAATCACACACGGAGACTTACTCTCAGTTATGGATGCCCAGCCTTAGCTTGGCTTGTTTCTTACCAGATTTTCTTAAATTATCCCAGCTACTTTTTGCCCCTGGGCTTTTCCTTTTTCCTACTTGTGAATATCTTACTTTCTCTCTTACTCAGAGGCTGGCTGAGTGGCTGACCCCTGATGTCCTCCTCTTGTTCTCTTCTCGTTGCTCTTCCTCTTCCTGTTTCTCCTCCTATTTATCCTCTCTGCCTGCCAACCCCGCCTATCCTTGCTCCTGCCTCGCTATTGGCTGTTCAGCTCTTTATTAGACCATCAGTGTTTTAGACAGGCAAAGAATCACAGCTTCACAGAGTTAAACAAATGCAGCATAAAACAAAAGCAACACACCTTAAAATAATATTCCCCAACACCTGCTTTTTTTCATAACATAGTAAGCCTGTATACAACAAGAACAATTATCAAGTGAAGATTACATTCACAATGTACTGAATTCCAATTCTTTTGTGTCTGGTCGATTTAAAGAAAATACTTCAGTGGGGTTATAGGTGTTCACCGCCATGTCTGCTGTCAAGTTCCCCACTCACTGCCATGATAAGTTGGTGAAGAGCCAGGAAGAACCCTTACCTGTTGCGCTCTAGATGGCTCACTTGGTAGTGGGCTTTCTAGAACTAGTTAGACATTTCCAAACGAAGGCATCATAAACAGGAATTTCACTTATCTAGCCCTCGAAACACTGCTTCTGCCATAGGACCCAAAGGAACGACTGGGCTGCCACCCTCAAACTGGATTTGCTGACATCCAAGGACACCCGTTCTTCCGAAATGTGGACTGGGACATGGTATGTACCTTTTTTGTTGTTGTTGTTGTTGTTGTTGCTTGGGTTTTACTATAACCAAGGGCCAACTTTTATTATGCTAATGAGTTATTGAAAAGCTAAGATGTTGTAGTTTAAATAACTTAAAACTACTCTATAGTACTTATAAAAAGCTTTAGAGAGCCGGACTTGGTGGCGCATGCCTTTAATCTCAGCACTCGCGAGGCAAAAGTCAGCCTGGCCTACAGAGTGAGTTCTAGGACAGGCTCCAGAGCTGCACAGAGAAGTGCCCTGTCTTGAAAAAAGTTTGAACAAGAAGCTTTAGAAACAGAACAGAATATTAATGTACAGGGGCAGTTTGTAGTATTATTAAGGCCCATACCGATGATGAGATTAATAAGATGTGGCCGTGGGAGAGCAGAGTGAACTGCAGGGGCACAGTGCTTCTGGGTGCGGCCTGAGCTTTCATGGGGTTGTCTTTCAGATGGAGCAGAAGCAGGTGGTGCCGCCCTTTAAACCAAACATTTCTGGAGAATTTGGCTTGGATAACTTTGATTCCCAGTTTACAAATGAACCAGTCCAGCTCACTCCAGATGATGAGTAAGTAATTCCACACACTAAAATGTTTTAAACTTCTTTTGAAATCTAAATCTTAAAGCTATTTAATTGTTGAAAATACTCTCTAATTTATATTTAATTTAATTTAATTGCTGGGCTGTTTAAAACTCTAGCAGTGGTTATAGCTACTTACTCTGTGTGCATTATCCCAGTTCTCACAACAGCCTTGTGAAGTGGGCATTGTCATCGTTACAGATGAGAAACCGAGGCTCAGAGAGGTTGAGGAGAGGTGCGCAGGTGTCGGGAATCGCACCTGGGGTTGACTGGCCAAGGCCTGAACTTACCAGTGGGCTGCACTGCCCCATTCTGATATGAGCATTTCTGAGTTTCTGGGTATTCCTTTTAAAAATGATACAAGTCTCTCGTGTGGCCAGCAGGGGTCAGAGTACTTGTTTGTCACTTCCTTTCAAAACACGACTTCAAGTGATTAGAGATTGTTTTGATTCTCTCTCCTCTCTCTCTCTCTCTCTCTCTCTCTCTCTCTCTCTCTCTCTCTCTCTCTCTCTCCTCCCCCCCCCCCAAAGATTTTCTAATCTAAGGGGCCTTTGCTCTTGGTGTTCACTTCACTTATATCTCGGTCCGCACACTTTTAGCAGCTGTTCGTTAGAGCCTTCTCTCAGGGACTACTTTTCCTGACTCTGTCCGTGAGAATTTACCTGTCTCCACCGCTGGTGGAGGTGACTTGGCTGCTGTGTCTCAGGACTGTGACCTCTCTGGGCGACTGTGTCTCAGGACTGTGACCTCTCTGGGCGACTGTGTCTCAGGACTGTGACCTCTCTGGGCGACTGTGTCTCAGGACTGTGACCTCAGACATCTGTGTCTCAGGACTGTGACCTCTTTGGGCGACTGTGTCTCAAGACTGTGACCTCAGGCAACTGTGTCTCAGGACTGTGACCTCAGATGACTGTGTCACAGGTCTGGGCCTCACTCCTCTGGGCCCTTATTCTGCCTCCTGCTGGGAAAGACCTCACTCCTGGAAGGCCGCCCTCCATCTGGTCTGCCCTCTCCATTCCCTGCTCTTACTACTTGAGCACCTTAGTTTCCCTCCTACCTAAAGACACTAGTTTTGCTTTATACACAACCTGAGCCCTTCTATGAGACAGCACGATTTTGTCGCTTCATTCTTTCCTCTTCAGACATTTAAAGAGATGCTTGTTGCTGCTCTTAGTAAGGAATAAGCAGTATCTACCAGACTGTCAGGGTGGTCAGCACTGGTAGACATTTGCAGATGAGCTTGTGGCTTAGCCTTCGGCAGGTCAAGGTGACATCTTAGTTTCTAGGTTCAGAGCTCCGTTTGGTTAGTCCTCCACTCCCCCGTGTCTGGGAAGGTGTGGCACTCAGAGCAGTGCCGTCCTAGTTCAGCTTGTCTCTGTGAATAGTTGTCTGTCATCTTTCTCCCCTCCCCGAGGGAGACCAGGGTTCTCTGGCTCTGTACATGGCAACCTTCTGTTGCTGTGTTCAGTTCGTGCCTTGGAGACTCCAGCTGGCCCTGAATGGTGGATGTTCCTGACAGAACTGTGTGTTAGAAGGAACAGGGGAGTTAGCCAGAAGAGAGGTGCTCAAGTCCCTGTTACTCTCATCTGCCGTGCAGCCTTCTGTAGGACTGCATGACTTCTTGGATCCTGTCCCTTCTCATGGTGTCTGCCTCACAACGATCCTGTGAAGAATAGTGAGGGTGATTTCTGAGCTTCTCGCTGCCGTCCACGGTCATGTCCACTTGATAAGGTTCCTATGAAGAAGAAGCGAGGATGGTTGCAGAGCGTCTTGCTGCCGCTCTGTGGTGCTCCTGCGCCTGTCCGTCTGTTTGACTTCTCACTGACTGACCGATAAACAACGCAGATAACTCACTTTCTGTGCTGTGCCTCTTGCACCACCACCTCTTCCTGTCGACCAGATTCAGTTGTGCTTGTTGATGTCCTTCAGCCGGCAGATTCTGTACTACCCGGGGCAGCTTTGTGTGTCTTCCTGTAGCACTTGGATCTGAGCTTTCTTTTCTTACCCTGTTGCTGTAACCCAAGATCCAGTCTCACACATTATACCAAGAGTGTGGTACCCCCAGATCATTGATTCCTCCTCCTTTACTGTGTTTCCTATCCAATGTGCTTCATGGACTAGTCAGAAACCTCTCAAGTGACAACTGTCCACACCCCCACCCCACCTCTGTCCCTGCTTTACTTTTTAGCCCTAGCACTAAAACACAAAAGATGTTTGGGGCAATCTGTCATTCACCACTGCCTGCTAGTGGGTGTCATTCTCTCTCTCTCTCTCTCTCTCTCTCTCTCTCTCTCTCTCTCTCTCTCTCTCTCTCTCTCTCTCTCTCTCTCTCTGTCTCTCTCTGTCTCTCTCTCTCCTGACTCATGTCTCTCTTCCTCTGTCATTTTCACCAGTTGAAATCTTCCTCTAGTGGAGGTGAAATCCCTTCATGGAACCTCGTTAGTCATAAATGCAGCGCCGCCTCCCCCTAGTGCCCTTCTAGTCCCCAGCTCCAGCTCTGGTGCGTTCTTCGTTTCTGCACACTTGCCCTCCTTTCCAGTTCTGCATGCAGTGTAGTGAATGCCGATTTCTCCAGCTCGGTATTGCCCTCCCTTTCCACGTGTGGTTAGAGAAGACTCGGCTTACACTGTGGGAAATATTGCAGACAGTGGGGTTGGGAGATGGCTCAGTGGGAAAGTGCTTGCCATGCAAGCATGTGAACCTGAGTTCAAATCTCCAGCAAGTGTGTCGACACATATCTGTGATCCTAGTACTCGGGATACAGATATGCTGGGGACCTGGAGCTGGTTCACCGTCCTTCCAGATCAGTGAGCTCCAGGTCCAGTGAGAGCCTGCTCAGAAAGTAAGGTGGGTGACTGGGGAAGCCACCTGCTGTCAGCCACAAGAACATGGGTGCTTGCGTGTATGTGCACATGCGTGCTCGCAAAAAAATGAGAAGATACTGCTTTCTCTTAGAGCTTTGCAGTGTATGCTGTTCCGTCAAGGAGGGGCTCTCCTTTGTGCTTGGCAGTGTGGCACATCCCTTTAGGTACTGGAGTGTTGGATAGTTTTGCTCTCGCTGTGCACTAAGCTAGGTGTCCAGTGTGACACAGCGGCAGCCTCTCCCTTTGCTCCAGGTCTCTTGGTGCACTTGTTTCTTTTGCCGTTTCCTTTAGCTAACTTCCTTCTCTTCACCATCTGCCTGGCTAAGTGATTGCTGAACTGGATGTTAAATTAGACCTGCCTATTTACCTTAATCAAGAGTTCTATTCAGGGCTGGAGAGATGGCTCAGAGGTTAAGAGCATTGCCTGCTCTTCCAAAGGTCCTGAGTTCAATTCCCAGCAACCACATGGTGGCTCACAACCATCTGTAATGGGATCTGGTGCCCTCTTCTGGCCTGCAGGCATACACACAGACAGAATATTGTATACATAATAAATAAATATTTTTTTAAAAAGAGTTCTGTTCAGAGTAAAAGTTAAAATAACTGGGATTGTGATAATTTCTGTGTTTTAAAAGTCCTCAGCCTGATTCTGAACCCTCTTGGCTCTCAGGCTGCTGCTTGTGGGGCTATTAGTTTTCCTCGTGGGCTTTCTTTTCTTCCTAATTGTTCTAGAACTCACTTTGTGATTAATCTAAGAATTTGGTTTTTTTCCACAATTAAAATCATTTAGCTCTGTTTTTTTCTTTGTAGTTGTATTTCACTGTTTAAAGGCTAAAAAATCTTAATTATGATGAAAATAAATTCACTTTTCTTTCAACAGTGACATCGTGAGGAAGATTGATCAGTCTGAATTTGAAGGTTTTGAGTATATCAACCCTCTTCTGATGTCTGCAGAAGAATGTGTCTGACCTGCTTTTCAGCTGTTCCTTTGCTTACCGCCATCTAGTGCATGGATCAGCCTGTTAGCCTGGCCATCGTTAGCATTTTATGTTGTTACCTGCAGAATCTCTCAGTATCCTCTTATACATGATAGGATTCATAGAGCTAGCTTTCTGACAGTCGTGTCAGACTTCAGTTACGCTTGTTCTCCGGAATAATGAGCAAGGAAATACCACAGCTTCTCAAGCAGAGCCTCTGTTGCGTTGGGACACAGGGTGGGATTACATCATCAGTCTCCCACAGTTGTTGTCATTTGTGGGAAGTCAATTGAAGGCCTTGTTGTGTAGTGGAGGGCAGCTCACAGCACATCTCGTATTATTAGTTTCAGAGTTCCTTGAAGAATCCTCCTATAAATTTTCTCATTAGTTTGGATAATTATTGATATTTAAAGGAACGGTTATCAAATTGATACACAATTGACGTGTTTTATTAAGAATTGGATTATAAGTTAGCTTTGTGTGAAAAATTGGCTCAATGATTTATTTTGTGGGTTGTTTGTTTTTTGTTTTTGTTCTTTTGAGACAGGGTTTCTCTGTATAGCCTTGGCTGTCCTAAAACTCACTCTGTAGACCAGGCTGGCCTCAAACTCACAGAGATCTACCTGCCTTTGCTTCCCGAGTGCTGGGATTAAAGGTGTGCCCCACTACCACCCACTTATTTTGTGTTTAATTTTTTTTTCTTGAGCTTGCCTTCTCAGAGAGAACTAGCACATGCAGTTCAAGGACCCAGAGAGCATATGGACAGTTGCTCAGTACATACAAAGGAAAAAGCAGAATAATAGAAATGTTTTATTTCTTACTGGGAATGAATTCTGGAGTGTCAGCTTTTGAGATTTGGTTTAAATAATGAGGAGGTACTCACTTCTTCCCAAACTTAGAAAAGCATTCCATTCGTTCAGGGGAGGCAGAATGTGTATATATACATATATATTTTATTACTTAGTGTGCAGGAAAATAATTTATCTTCTAAGTAGAATGTCTTAACTACTTTTGATTCCTTCCCCAAAGTACATTGTTTGTACTTTTAGGACCAGTTAATGGCGTCTACAATGAAATTCCAGAACAGTAGTTTTTGTGTGACATGAGTAACTATAACATGCGTGTTCACACACCACAGTTCTAATTCCTACTGCGTTTATGTCTTCATGAGTAACTATAACATGCGTGTTCACACACCACAGCTCTAATTCCTACTGAGTTTATGTCTTAGGTAACAAACAATGCATAATAGAATGCATTTCAGAGGCAGAGTTCTTCAGTTCTCCACAATATTTTTATTAATATTAGTATTTAGCAACATTTTATTTAAAGAAGTACCATTTAACATCATTCTGCTGTTTATTTTAAATATTTTTATATAAAGAACTTTAAAATAATCTAGATAAAGTACAATTGTCAAATCAGTAAAATTTAATTTTAGGGATGCTATCTAGTGTTGAGCTTATAATGATTTAAAACATGTAGGTATTTAAAAATTATCCTTTTGGGGGATGCTATGTTTCATTAGAAGTGTCAGTTTTCCCAAGTCTGTGTCATGCATTTTCTTTTCTTCAAATAACTTCAGGCTGAGAGCACTGGAAACCTCCATTGATTGAGCCAAATAAGGGACAGTGAGATGACTCAGCGGGTAAAGGACTTGCTGCCCAGCCTGATGGCCTGGCTGTGATGCCACATGGTGAAAGGAAAGAACAAACTCCCACAAGCTGGTACACCATGGCACATGCACACCCTCCCCTGCAATAAATAAATGGGGGGGCAGCCAAATACATGCAGTAGAATGCACATCAGGAAGCAGCTGTTTATCTGCATGTCCATGTTTGTCTCGTGTTTGAGAAGTGTGCTTCCCCAATACTTAGGTTTATTTTAAGTCGCGAGGCAGCATTGCATCATAAACTGGTAGAGAATTCTGGAGTGTCAGCACACTTATGACCATTGAAGGGTGCCCTCCCTTGTGCACCAGGGAATATACAGCAGTCACTGAGAGTTTGTCTGGAAATGCACATCACTGGGACCTTTGGTCTCTTTGGGGACTTCGTGTTTCATTTTGAAAAACATTTTCTTCAAGGTATTCTTTTTATGTGTGTGACAATATTTCTTATGGGGCATGAGTCTACTTCCTGTGGTGAAACAGCTCAAGAAAGGTAATCAGTGAATTATCGCCAAATTTGTCTACAAATTAAGTGAACTAGTCCAAGTTACATACCTTCCCTGCCCTCATCCCCAGTAAAACTCACCTGTTTTCTGCCAATGCTGTGCAAATGATGAGCAAGCATTTTTCTATCATGAGGTCTCTTGTTAATGGTGGTCTTTGTTTTTAAATCTTTTTTTAACTAATAAGATTTACTGTGTGTGTTTTATACAGAATTATTGTAAATGTTTTTAGTTCTAGTTTTCAGTCCTTAAGTGCCATGCCAACTCTTTATACATTATGTAAAAGTTCTCGCAAAATACTCATCAGGGGCCACTTGGTGTGAATGGGTGGAGTGATTGGCATTTGGTATCTTAGAAATCATTTATTTTGCATGAACTGTGGTCGGATCGTTTTATCACATGCAGCTGGATTGGATGTCTAGTTCCATGTGTCCTCAGTGCCGGTACATTTAGTTTAGAAATTTGTTTTTATTTTTGTCATGTAGAATATTGTCTTGTTCACTATTAATGTAATCTGTATTTGTATAATTTTTTTACATTAAAATCTTTAAATAAAATGTTTAATACCTATGAGGAGTGGACCATTTTTAACAAGTACCACATTGGAAAAAAATGGTGGGCACCCCCTTAAATCCTAGCTCTTGGGAGGCAGAGGCAGGTGGATCTCTGTGACTTGGAGGCCAGGCTGGTCTACAGAGCGAGTTCCAGGACAGTCAGGACTGTTACACAGAGAAACCCTGTCTCAATACCAACAAACAAAACAAAACAAAAACAGGCCTGGAGAGATGGTTCAGCACTTAAGAGCACTGGCTGCACTTCCAGAGATCCTGAGTTCAATTCCCAGCAACCACTGGTGGCTCACAACCATCTGTAATGAGATCTGGTGCATGCAGACAGAACACTGTATGCATAATAAATAAGTAAATCTTTAAAACAAAAAAGTTTTAGAACTAGACTATCAACATTTGTTGCAGAATTTCTGTAATTCAGACAACATTCTAGTAATTGTGATTAAAGGATTCTAGTACATTTTACACCTGTTCCTCAGTAGGTCTTCCCGTGTGAAAAGTAAGGGTTCAGCTGAACACGGAGTAAAAGCTCATCCAGACATTAATAGCAGGTCATTCCTCTGTTAGGCTTCAAGCCGACCTGCTGTGTTCCAGACGGCTGGAACTTCACTCTCTGGATAATAGCTGGTGTCCCATGGACACAGTCTTCACTATAACGCTCCTTTCTCCATGGTAATTACATCTTCAGTGCCTTCATCAACAGAAAGCAGGGAACTGTATATTGAAGCCCTTCCCTTGTGTTCTTCCTGATTGTAACCTTTGTTACTAGTGAAGTAACTAGTGATGATATTTTTAGTATCATCAGACACTTACTAGTTCCCTGCGTCACATTGTCAGCTGGCGTCACTAACACCCGGTGCTGCCTACATTTCCAGGCAGTCCAGCGAGGACCTTAGGGTTTTAGGGGAATTTTGCATAAGACATTGAGCCACTGGGATAGCCAGCTTTCCCCTGGAAGGCAAAACGGGTCTCCGGCCCTTGACAGCTTGCTTCTGAACAACACCAGTGTGCATATGGTAGAACTGGGTTCTTTCCTAGACTTGCTTCAGGAAGGAATGGAATAAGAGACGCAAGACCGTGTAGTCCCAGTAGGCGGAGCCACAGATCTACTGTAACACTGAGTCATACTAAATACGGCTCATAAGACTGAGCCTGTCATTGACACTGACAGGAAACAGACTTGCAGTGTTCTCTGGTCAATGAGAACGACCAAGGAAAGGCAGTAAGTACACGGGGTGTGGCCATTTTGCCGTCACATAACACAATGAAGCTCATGGGTTTTGGCTTTGTCTTGTTGCTCTATAGCAGGCACTTAATAGATGTAGAGTAGGCTCCACAGAACTTTCCTGCGTCTTAAAAATCCACAGAAAGAAGAAAGTCAGATCATGGGTGCTCTCCCCCAAGACTAAGGTTGATTTTGCACTTCGTGCTAAGAAATGATAATTGGCTTTCCCCAGTGGAATGGGAGAGCAGGCCGCCAGATGCTTCTGATTGGATCAATTTTATTTCAGTTCAGAAGGAAAGGTTTGGGGAAGTGAAGTGTGACAGAGTGCCATCCTCACTTGGCAGTTCGGGCTCTGCTGACACTAGCACAAACTTGCTCCAATTGCTATTTTTAGTATTGGAGAAACAGTTGACTATACTTATCTAACAGATACTTGCTATGATGTTTTCTAGGGTATAGAAAATCTAAAACTATCAGACACAGCTACTAAGTTGGAGAGTTTGTTAAATCATTTACACCACAGTAGATAGGCAGTACAAACGTGTAAGAAGCATCCCTTAGAAGCTGGGTGGGGGTAGCACAGGGTTTTAATCCCAGCATGCAGGAGGCAGAGGTGGGGCCTTGTGAGTCGCTGCCCCCTCCCACACCTGCCTGTGCTTCTGTTTTGGAATTTTGACTGGCTTGACCTTGTACCAGTCTTACCCGCAGGTAACCACAACTGTGGTTAAGGAGTACGTTAAGGAGTACGGTAGCCACGTCCAAAAGCATTTCACAGCACTCGTCCCCATCCCCTGGCCTTAACATTCTTTTCTCTTCCTGAGGCGTTTGCTAATCTTGGGGGTAGGCTTGGGGTATTGATACCAATGTCAAATTTTGGTGGCCGAGCACACCCATCGTCTGTTCTTAGCACGCTGAATTTTGAGTTCACGCTCACTGATGCCCACTGCAGAGAAGAAGCTCGCTGTCAAGGTGGAGAGCGGCGCGAATCTCTGGAGAGAATTGCTGACGCGGTTGCTCTGAGTTGAAAGGTGAGGGCTCTCGGATCCCTCCAGCTCTAGCAGATTCCTCGGGGTGCTGAGTGAAAACCTGTTTTTTTTTTTTTTGTTTTTTTTTTCCCACGGCTGCAGGGTTCCAGGGTTTCTGGCGGGGGCGGTTGAGGGGCTGGAGGAGAGGGTGTGTAAACCCTTTTCTGGTAGTTCCCTCCGACCTGGCACGCCACTGCATCCTGCAAGTCTGTTTGGAGGCTCCATACTCGTTCTGCGGGAGTAGGAAAAGTGCAATCTTAAGGCACTTTTTGTTTGATATTAGGAACAATTGTGTTGCAGAAAAAGTTGCCTTAAAGCATTTTGTTGTTGTTGTTGTTTGTTTTTTGTGTTTTTGTTTTTAGCACATACATGTGTTTATGTAGGAGATATTTCCTGGATTAAAATGTTCTTTCCCTAACAGAGTGGTTCACAGCCTGAGAGAGAGAAAATGGGGATTGACAGCATTGGGTCTGGTTGGCTGAAGGGTGACGCTCGGTTTCGCCACCACTAGGGGCCAGTCTCTTGCCTAATGATGGTCAGTGTACCCTGCGAAGTGTTTCATACCCACCAGCAGGCCAGTGGCCAAGAAGTTCAGGATTTATTAGTTTCTCGATTTTATTGAAAGTCAACATACTAATCAGATTGCTTTTCAAGTGAAATCTACGTTATTTTGGAGTTTGGCTTTAATAGGATTCTTTTCCCTCTTTAATCTAAACACGTAATTTCTGTATTATTGTGTGATCTTTATTAACTGTGAATACGAACCTCCTCTGTGTCAGGCAATTGGGAAATATACATAAGGGTTTAATTATACCATGTTTCTCCTATGAAGAATACTTCTAGTTGATAATAAAACCAGGGAGGTTTGAGGCAGGCATGGTGGCTTCCCCTAACCCCAGTCTGGGTTACATGAGACCCTGTCTCAAATAAATAAATATGAAGCTAGAACTGACTTTGGTTATTGATGTGTACAGGATTTCAGTTTAAAACAATCCAAGGAATTGTATTGTGAAGTTTCTGTATTAAATGTTACATGGCATTAAAGTGCCATCCTTTACAGATTTAACCCATAAATTCAGACACTCAGGTAGTCACTTATACATGATTTTAGCTGGGGCTATAGCTTGCATGAGTCCCTAGTTTTAATCCCAGGGACTGGCAGGAGAAAAACCCAACCAAACATAAAAACAATACGGTTTGAGTTGGGGAGAGGACACTGCTCTTCCAGAGGACCTGGGTTTAGTTCCCAGATGGCTCACAACCATTTACAAATCCAGTTCCTGGGGATCTGATTCCCTCTCTCCCTTTGGACCAGGCACTCCTGGGGTGAACGTAGGCACATGCAAGCAAAACACTCGTACGCGTTACAGTGTGCATGCTGCTGGCAGAGACACCTTCCAGGAGAAGCTTCTCTGCTTCCACTGTGTGTTCCAGGGCTGGAACTCAGGCCGCCAGGCTTGTCTGGCTGGTGTCTTACCCACTGGGCTACCAAGCTGGCCCCTGTGGTAATGGTTTGTAAGTGTGAGATGCTTGTGTGGTGGGCAGAAGTAAATAGCTTAACTGCCAAGAAATGATATTTTTCTTTCTAACCCTGTTGACAACTATTCCTGTCACTCCTCAATTCAAAGCGGTTATTCACTTCATTGCCCAAAACAACTGATTGTAAATGCACCATAAATTGCTTTAAACCGCTTCCCGCCTTCTCCTTTATAGGTTTTTATCAACAGGTTTGTGGTGTTGTTGGCACCACTTCTTGATCTGCAGTTTGTGAAGGGAACGAGCGGGGGAAATAGAAACTAGTACACTCCCAGAGGGCTCTCCAAAGTAGTAAAGGTTTCTCTGAAAACAGAGGGCAGCACTGGGTTTTATTAACACGGCCTGCTGTTTTTTTATTTGTTTTGATTTCCAGAGCTGCTACAGATATGTGGCTTTCCCAAAGGAAGGACATCATTCCTCATGTTAGGGCCACCCAAGTAGAAATATTAGTACAGATGATTACAGCTGACCCGGGCCTGCCATGTGTTAAACATTTGTAAACATTCTATAGAACTGTTCAAAACCAGTGTGAGCCAAGCACTGAGGGAACGGCCTTATGTAATCCGGTATAATAAGAGGAATTTTAATACCACTCCCACCCGAACCTCCCTCCCCACTGTCCTCTGTTCACCTTCTTGTCGCCTGTGTCCCCCACCAGGATCTCTCCTTTCCCCCGCCCTCTGCAGTCCCTTTCTAGTATTCTGTATTCTACGGCTACTCCAAGTTAAAGACACAGATCTGAAGAGTCAACACTAAGATTCACATAAGAGTGATGACCAACTGGGTGGTGGTGCCGCCTTTAATTCCAGCACTCGGGAGGCAGAGGCAGGTGGATCTCTGTGAGTTTGAGACCAGCCTGGTCTACAGAGCGAGTTCCAGCACAGGCTCCAAAGCTACAGAGAAACCCTGTCTCAGAGAACCAAAAAGAAGGGGCGGGGGGGAGGGCTAATGACAGGCAAAAGGAATGGGGAAGATAACTAACACTGGGGACGTAGTCATATGAGAATTGAATTGGAGTTACCCTACAGGATTATGCTCCTCCCAGAAGTCATGGTTGCCAAACGAAAAGCCCAGTACCAGGTGTAGGGACACTCCTTCCTGAGTTGTGGGTTAAAGGTGTCCCAGAGACCCCCCCCCCCCAAAATACACGTTATTGTCACTAGTATTGGCTGCCCACCAGAACTTGACATTAAAGAAGATCCTATTGCTGAAGACACCACACACTTTGGTCACAGGACATGAAAAAAACAAGGTAGGACCAGGAAACCCCCTCTCTGCTGCCTAACTCTCGGTAGTGGAAGGTGTTTTGTGGCCTGCTGGGGTGCAGAGGAAGGGAGCACCAACAGTCTTACCCAGCTGCAAACCCTGTGAGCTACAATAATGACCAGGATATTTTAAATGACACTGAGATATTTTAAAAATGGGTATTTCAGATCAAGATGCCATTTGAAATGCCTGCCCTTCAGAAGGAATTCTCTATCCTTCATCAGGAAGTCTGGTTTCAGTAGAATGTCTTTGCCCTCATCATTACGGACACTGTAACTTGCCTTCCATTCCATTCCATATAATTCTTCCTCCCACCCAAGCACTAGCCAGGCTGGACAACTTACCTTCTGGGAGCAGGCTAGCCCAGTCGCACTTGCGATGCTGTATGACTTCTTAAACATCTGCACACTTCTCATTTAATCCCAAAGACCCTGACAAGTATCACTGGCCCTAGGACTACTAATCTTGGACTGAGTGCTAGGTGTAGCGTCTCAGGGTGGTGCATACTGTTGTCCCTCTTGTGCACATGAAGAAGCAGAAAGCTGTAACTGACTCTGGGTGTCAATATGGCTCCAGTTATGCTCATTAACTCATAAAAGCATCTCAGATTTTCTCTAAGCTTTTGTCTTTTTTGAGGGTGCGCATGCACAACCGGATGATGGTCTCAACTTTGTTTACTCCGTGGTGCCCATTCCCGCAGGTCTGTTCAGACCTGGTTCTTTCCGCTGGAGCCGCATTACCGTGGTCCTGCCAGGCTTGCCCCACGCTGGATCTGGAAGTGGTGTGAGCCTCCGGTGTCACTTCCCACAAAGTCCACCTCGGGCAGCCACGGTCTTCATATCCGGCTGCAGGCAGTTGCCGGCTGCCTTACCTGGCCCTCACTCCCTTGGCTAGAGGAACTGAGAGGGCTACTGGCCTCTGGTAACCAGGGTGCCCTGTGGGTGAGTGCTGGGTTCTCTTACGTAGCTTGGAGAAGTCATGTCTGTGTGCAGATTGTCTGTGTTGTCCATCTGTCCATCTGAGATGTGCCCTTGGTGGTCTAGCCTCCCTGATCTCAGGCCTTCCGAAGCTTAACTCTGACCCCCACCCCCGCATCCTGCTCTGTTAACATTTCTCCTATAACCAGTAGGCCCCTCTCCCGGACAAACGGGAAACTGCACCTCCAGCTTATCTGTTACCCTTTCCTGTTCCCTGGGTGTGTTCTGGGGGTGTCCTTTCCTTGCTACTGTCCCTCGTGGAGACTGTTTATCTTCGGGATGTTCCCTAGGACTCCACCTGCTCCCCCCAGCGTACTGTCCGTCACTCTGCCTGTGTGTGGAAACATCCTTCAAGTCTCCTGTTACCTGGGTTTGCCTTGCGTAAATCCCACGCCTGCCTGTCTCATCTCATTTGAGGGAGATTTGGTACCTAATTCACATTGCTCCTCCTCAAGGCCTACCACCCCTGACAACCTCAGTGCCTAAACAGGACAAACACAAACCACCAAAGCACCAGCCTGCATCCCCCCCAGCCACATTCGTTCCCTCTTCACCCTTCCTCCGGAGCTCAACGTCTAGGCTTCAGGTGGGTCACATCCCCAGAGCAACCTACCTGGCCATGTCCGTTAGATTCCCCACTATCTTTTATCATTGTATGGTCAGCACGCCTTTCCCTCCTAACATTTCTCAGTGTGTGACTCTGGGTTGCCTGGCTTACTTCTTCACCATCATCTTCAGCACAGAACTGCGGCTATACCACCTTCTTTACTCATCTACTTAAAACTTTCTTACTCTATCTCGTTTATTTAGGGGTGTGTGTGTGTGTGTGTGGGAGCGTGCGTGGGCGCTTGTGTGGGTGCGTGCGTGCGTGCGTGTGTGTGCGTGCGTGCGTGCGTGCGTGCGTGCGTGTGTGTGTGTGTGTGTGTGTGTGTGTGTACTAGGATTCCAGGGATCAAACTCAGGTGTCAGGCTTGGCTGCCAGCACCTTTACCTGCTCAGCCATCTCACTGGCCCCGTCTGTTTTCTTTTGCCCTTCCGGAACCTAGAACAATGCCTGGCACAGAGACTCCAGAAATACCTACACATGAATATACAAATGAGCGCATGACAAATGTCTCTGTGGGGTTTGGAAAGGGATCCCACTGTCATGTGCTTCCACCATGAGCAGAGCATGGCACCATGAACCTGTCACTGCTCCGGCAGGACTGGGGCTGAGGGAGCAGCAGTTTTGGCAGACCACCCAGATGGCTTGGATATTTCGATAATGCTTGGGGGGAAAACCACACAGAGGAAAGGCCTTCACCCACACAGTAAATGCTGACCTCGGCTAGACCTGCCTCTGCCAGGAAAGTGAGTCATTGAGGGTTTCTATGGCATTCCCCAGCACTGAGGCAAACATACTCTTCAGCCAAGGCCGTGGTGTCCCGGGGAAATCGTGGAAATCAAGGGAAGGGGACGTCTGAAAACCTGTAGCCCACTTCTCACTCCTTGTTAGTGTTTCCTTTTGCCTTGTGCTGTGTGCCCTTAGGAGCCGTTAGTTTTGTTTTGTCTATAATATGAGTCTTGGAACAGAGCTATTCCAGGACATAGATTGCCTTTGCTGCATTAACCAGATCAATACACTTGAAAACCCTCGATGGCAGATGTTTTCTACATCAGCGATAGATATTGTTCTCAGAAATGCTGCAAGGCCTTTTGGACTGGGACCTGATGCAGGTAGAATATCTAGAGAATGCTGGCTCGGGACTGTGGACTGGGACCTGATGCTGGTAGAACATCTGGGGATGCTGACTCAGGATTGTGGACAGGGACCTGATGCTGGTAGAACATCTGGGGATGCTGGCTCAGGATTGCGGACTGGGACCTGATGCTGGTAGAACATCTGGGGATCCTGGTTCAGGATTGTGGACAGGGACCTGATGCTGGTAGAACATCTGGGGATGCTGACTCTTGGCATTTGCATATAAGTACTCCCAGGTACCCCCATCTGTGTGACTCCTTTTGAAAATTTATTTTTATTTTTTAATTCTCATTTTATTGTATGCACATCTTTCTGTGTACAATGCCTGTAGAGGGATCCCTGAAACTAGAATTACAGATGGGGTGAGCTGCCAGGTAGGTGCTAGGATTGAACTCAGGTTTTCTAGAGGAGCAGCCAGTGCTCTTAGACATTGAGCCATCTCCTCTTCAGTTACTTCTTGAGATGACTTCTGGAGGCAAACGCGACCTCCTGCTCTTTGGCCTTGGCCTACGGACTTCATTTCTGCTCGGAGAAGAGACGCTGACCCAGAAGACATCTGATTCCTCCAGCAGTTGTTCTCAAAAGCAGTACCTTGTCTTTACCATCGGCACACTGAACACCGTGACGCGGGAGGAAAGGAGGGAGAGGAGGAGTTCTTCTAGGCCAATGTTCACAGAGCCCAGGGAAGTAGTCACCTACTCCAGGGCTGGGGTCATGGCTTTGGAAATGGAGTCTTCGCACCTTGGCTCAGCGTTGTTGTTTCTAGAAGCAAAGTGAATGACAGGGTTTCATTCCAGGCTTTAGGGGTTCTCACATGGGTGCCGTCTAAGCCAGCCTAGGCCATCAACCCAGAACCCACCCCTCCCTCACACACTCCACACTCATTACCTGCCTTCGCTGCTCTTTCCCTACCACCCCTTCTTTCTTTCCAGGGTCTCCCTAGTATCCTGCTCTGGCCCTGAGCTTGAGGTTGTTCTGACTCCGTCTCCCAGAGCCCTGGAATTACAGATGTGCCCCATCTCCCACAATCCACACCTCTACTGCCACAATAGACAAGGTAAACTATTAGGTTGAGAAGGACAGAGGAAAAATCAGAATTGCCTTAATTTTACTTGTGGATTTTCCTTTAGTTTTGTTATTTCTGAATTCCTTTAGAAACCATCTTGCATCATTGGTATTAACATCCTATGCCAGCTCACCCCATGGCTGTGTTCCCAATCTAATCATGGGGATCAACATCCTATACTAACTCATCTCATGGCTATATTTCCAATTTAAATTCTTCGTACCTGGGGGCTGGAGAGATGGCTCAGCGGTTAAGAGCATTGCCTGCTCTTCCTAAGGTCCTGAGTTCAATTCCCAGCAACCACATGGTGGCTTGCAACCATCTGTAATGAGGTCTGGTGCCCTCTTCTGGCCTGCAGGCATACACACAGACAAAATATTGTATACATAATAAATAAATAAATATTTTAAAAAATGAAAAAAAAAATTCTTCGTACCTGCATGGTTCTGGGGCTTTGGGACTTAAAGGACCTGATTTTAAACATGGGGAAACATTACAAACTCCCCCTGCAGTAATTTTGACTTGACAAAAGTCACTTCTGATGGTCCCTCCTTTCCTGTTTTATTTCTTTACGGGGGGGGAGGGGGGGCGGGCAGAAAAACACACAGATACAGGAGAGAGCACTGAATGGGCACAGAAACGGGAGTACGGGGTCTCCTGCCACCATCTACACGGTAAATAATCTTCCAAGTGTTCGAAACAAACGATGAACAAGGGGTCAGCCAGACAAGTGAGTGAAAGGTTGCTGGTACTCCTTCTGTCCTGAGTGGATCCAGAGCCCACACGGTGGAAGAAGAGAACGAACTCCCCCCTGTTATTCTCTGGCCTGCACATTTGTATCATGGCTCTTGGGTACCCCCATACAATAATTAAATTTAATAAACAAAAGGCAAACAATATCACCATGGAAACAGTCTCTGTGTGTCCGTGAGGGCTCATATACGTAAGATACATAAGACAGTGCCTTGTGGCGATTCTCTCTGTGACAATCCTCCTGTGGCCCTGGCGAACCTATTGTCACTCTGAGTGACACTGCTCTCACGCAGACACATAGGCCTGTAAGGGACAGAAGCTTGGCTCCTCCTCACAGTCCAGGACAGATGGCCGATCCACTGACAGTCAGGGGTCCAGACCCACCGTGGCTCTCGGCTTGCGGTTTCCAGGAGGTGGAGAGGCTGGAATGCATACCCAAAGAGGGCTTTACAGACCACACCTGGAACTAACTGTCTTCACCTAGGTTTTGGCTAGGATCAGAGTCTTCCGAGTGAGTGAAGTCACGGAGAAGTCCTGAGCTGACCAGGAAAGGGCCGTGGCGTAAGCTTTAGATTACGACAGCCATCAAGTCACAACCCAGGGGACACCGCACTTCAGGTCCCTGAAGGTCCCACTCTGACTTCTTCATCTCCTTCCTTTGCCTAGCCGCCTGAGCGCAGCCCTACCTTACCAACGATGTCCATTCCTTCGATTCAGCCACCCCTGGCTCCTTGGGTCTTCGCTCACATGGCCGCCTTTCGACTGCGCGCTCAGAGACTGAGCGCTGCCCTGCTGTCCGTGCCCAGGAGGACCCTGTTTAGCCCTTCCCCTAGAATCAGCATCTCCTACTCCTCTCACCTCCATCTGACCTTCTTTCTCCCTGGCATTTGATTTGCTTTAATTTTTTAATTAAGTTTTTAGGATGCTAAGGATTGAACTCAGGGTCTGTGAACGCTGGGCAAGCTCTCTACCATTGAGCTACATCCCCGAGCCTGCTCCTCCCCCCATTTGTGTGTGTGCGCGCACGCGTAAAGGCACGCACGTGTGCATGCTCGTGTGAGGGCACACAAGTGAAGGGTGACGTGTACGTGCAAACGGCAGCCTGAGGTTGGTGTCAGGAACCAGTGTTCATCACTCTCTACCTTGTTCATTGAGGCAGGGCCTCTCACCCAAACCCAGAGCTTCTGGCTATGACTCGTCTCGCTAGCCACCTACTCTGGGGCGCTCCCGTCTCTGCCTTCTGAAGCTAGAATTATAGACAGGCCTCCATGCCCACCTGGTATTTTCGTGAGATCTGGGGACCCAAACTCCAGTTCTCACAGCTGGTTGGCAAGCATTTTAAGTACTGAGCCATCTCCCCAGGCCTTCTTGGTGACAAAATCCCTCCGATAATCAATATAAAAAGAATAAAGATTTATTATGCTTATAATTACAGGTCTCACTCCCCATGCAGAGAACTAGGCTGCCTTGGGGTCTATGGCAAGGCAAATGTCATGGTCGTATGTGGAAGAGGAGGTCTGGCCACCTGGGAGAGGTTGGGGGCAGGGTCCCAATACCCTCTTCAAGGCCACTCTCCAAAGTCCTTCCCTCATTCGGCCCCACTTCTCACCGGCCCCAGTACCTACCTACCAGTAGTGATATAGGCTGGTGACCAACTTTTCCACACATGGCTTTTCTGAGTCATTTCGGTTCTGAAACTTAACAGATGCTAATGACATGACAGAGATTTGGGGCTGGCTGACAGAGGACAAGATGTATGCTATGGTTTGACTGTGTCCCCCCAGAAGGCAGGTATTTACTTCCTATTCTGAAGATCCCTCAGTGCTGGGTGCAGAACCCACGGCCTTGTATGTGCTAGGCAAGCACTCTACCCAGGGAGACACATCCTTAGGACCTTAACTACTATAAAATGACAATCTGTCTGGCTTAAAACACAGAAGCTTTTTTTGGTTTTTCAAGACAGGATTTTTCTGTGTGGTTCTGGCTGTCCTGGAACTCACTTTGTAGACCAGGCTGGCCTCGAACTCACAGAGATCCGCCTGCCTCTGTCTCCCGAGTGCTGGGATTAAAGGCGTGGGTCACCATGCCTGGCAAACACAGAAGCTTTAAGGAGACAAGTCATATATACATCCTAAACGTTGGTCTGATGAAGAAGTTCTCCATAGCCTTATTTATGTTGTCTAGAAAATGGGACCTGGAGAAGCTGGAAGTTGGTAAGGAGAGTCAAAATTTGAAAAGAGAAAGCTGTTTTTTTTTTGTTTTTTAAATTTTCACAAGACCTGACTCACTTGAAATGAGAGGAAAAACTGATAGAATGGTTTAAAAGGAAATGTTTGACTAAAGCTTGCCTGCTGTACCCATAGCTACCTGCCCACAAGGCTGTGGCTCCCTGGTGACAGCTGCTCTAATTATAGAAAAGCAAGTGGAAGATGAATTATGTAAATTTACATTGACTGAAGATCCTGCTGGAACATTCAGGAATCTTCATTACCAAAATAAAATGAGGATTTTCTTACATTGAAAAGCAGTTAGAAAACAAAGTGTAACTTGCTATAGTCTTAGGATGAGATATGGGTCAGTCAAAATAACATTGAATCACCGTAAATTATTTGGAGGTAACAGCCATTTTGTGAATTTGGTAGGAAGCATCAAACGGCTTTTTGGCTTAAATTTAATATATTTTTTAAAAATAAATATTATTTACATTTTCTATAAATCTTCATTGGTAAGTAAAATAGAAACCTTCATGTCCTCTGCTTCATTCCAGTCAGTTTTCTTATTTTTTTTAAAATGTCAACCCACTTTAGGAATTTTATTAAAATCATGGAAATAAGAAAGAATAAAAAGCTTCCTTAAAAAAAAAAAAGTCAGGGGAGTGGGAGGAGGGAAAGAAGTGGAAATTTAGACTGGTATTTTTTTAAAGTAATAAAATAAAATAAAATAATAACAATAAAAAGAATAAAAAAAAGTCAGGCTTAATGTGTATATTTGTAAAGGTAGCTATGAAATCAGATGCCTTAATAAGAATGTGTAACACAATTCTTCACACATTGAAAATTTAATAAACGCAGTCTTAGTGAGCATGCTAGCAGAAGCAAATGAAACTGGTATTTAAAGTGTTTCTTGGGAAAGCATTATTCAACATCTAATTGAACATGCTATAATTTAAAATGAATCCTTTTTTTTCCTTCTCAGACATGTTGGGAATGTAGCTACACTGTACTTACCAGCCCCTTCCTATCCAGACACACTGTGTCTCAGCAAGGGTAAGGACCAGCCTCAGAAGCAGCACCCCTCCCAGGGGATGTTCTTGTCTCACTCCCTGCCTCACCGGGCTTAGAAAGCCACATTAACTCCACTCTCCATCCTCAAGGACGTGAGTGTCAGCAGCCCAGTGGGGGAACGCTGCAGTCTTCCTCCAAACCGGCATCTTTCCAGATCTGCGCTGTATCCGTGCGGATAAAGGACATGGGTGGTGTGAGGGTTCCCACTTGTTCACACTTACCCCTGACACAGATCGGGGAAGTGCCTTACAAACATGAACTAATTAAGAGAAACGATACTGCTTCCAGATACTTAGCAGGATGCAAAAATGAAAACCCACAAGCCAGTCTGCCAGTGTAAAGCAACATGGTCTAAGGCAGCAGGGCTCCGTTCTCTTTCTTGCTGGAGGGTCTTTGGAGGGGAAACTCAGGGAGCTATATTTGAGGTCAAGGTGTGTGTGTGGGGGGGGAGGATTACTTGTGTGGGGATGCCTCAGAGGACTGGGAAGAGTTCAGGCATCACATCTGCAAGAGCGAAATGCCCTACTAAATCATGTTAGAGGCTTCAAGGATACAGTCCTTTTAGAAGTGCCAAATCAATGCAAAGTTTAATTAATCGACTACAGCTAGACTTCGTGTGGAGAAACCCAAGAGAAAAGTCATGCTGGGAAACCAGACAGGGTGCAGGAGAGAGGTAGGAGAAGGACCGCAGGGATAACCTTCAGTTTCTGTTCTCCTAGGAGGCCAGGAGACAGAGGAGGGCACAGTGAGCTCCCTGGCATCTGACTGCACAGACTTCTCTGGCCCTTTCTTTAAAGATGCACTTACAGGATCCGTACAGCACAGTGGCCCGTGAACTGAGGCCCCAGCTTCTGGAAGAGGGACTGGAACACGCAGACTTTGCACTAAGGGAAATGGCTAACCAAAAAGAACATGTTTAAGATACAGTGTTCATATTTCATATCTCAAGTGCATCAGTTTTGGGGGGGGGGTTCTGTTAGCAAAGAAATAAAATACTGGCCACATTTGTGTGATGTTGATTTTCATGGGAGATCACGGCATAGTTGCTAAAGGGAAAAGAAATAAGAGGGTGGGGAGAGCTTCATCCATAAAGTAGTTCCATGTATGGTCAAGGGCCAAGTTCAATCCCCAGGGCACTGTCACCTATATCTGTAAACCCAGAACTGGGGAGACAGGCAGATCCCTGGGGCTAGTGAGCCAGCCAGTTTAGCCTCACAGGGAAACTGCAGGCGATCCTATCTCCAAGCCCAAGATGGACATTTCCGTGGGGATGACATTTGAGGTTGCCTTCCAGCCTCAACATGCATCACACACATGCGCAGGAACACAAAAACACACACGCGTGGAAACAAAAGTAAACATTAATTTAAGTACATACTTCTAAGTGTACTCTTCGTGTACTTTAAATTTTACAGTTACGGCTGTAGAGAAGTTCACATTGGTAACTGATGCTTCTGTTGACCAGTATTGCCTTCAAATAGTTCTGATTATTACTTTTTAAAAGTCTGAAAATATCCTCCCAAATATATAGTTTTATTTTGCAAAAATATTTTATGCATATTAGAAACCCTGTGATTGAAAACAAGAAAGAAAGAGAGGAAATATATGACAGGCCTTACCTCTCCCTATCTGCCCCAGGGTCTACACATACACCCCTGGGCTATGCACAGATCATCCCAGGATCCTCATGTACCCCTAGGCTGTGGACAGAGCACCCCAGGATCCTCATGTACACCCCTAGGCTGTGCATATATCACCCCAAGGTCTTCATGTACCCCTGGGCTGTGCACGGATCACCCCAGGACCTTCATGTACACCCCTAGTCTGTGCACAGAAAACTCCAGAGTCTTCATGTACACCCCTGGACTGTACACAAACCACCCCAGGACCTTCATGTACACCCCTAGAGTGTATACAGATCACCCCAGGATCCTCATGTACCCCTATGCTGTGCACAGACCACTGCACAGTCTTCATGTACACCCCCGGACTGTGCACAGATCACCCCAGGGTCTTCGTGTACACCTCTGGGCTGCGCACAGACCACTTTGGAGATTGCCACCTTACAAGTGACTTTTGATGAAGTCAGTGCCCAATTTGTCACACTCTGCTAGAGAAGAATTTGATGGCTGTAATGGGAGAGCAGCAGTTGCAGCACAAACTGTAACGGACTGATGAGATGGCTCGTGGGGTGCTTGCTGGCCCAGCCTGACAAGCAGAGTTCCACCTCGGGGACCCACATGGTGAAGGGAAAGACCTGACTCCTGCAAGCTGTCCTCTGACTACCATTTGTGCATGGCATGCCCCGCCCCCCACCCCCCACCCCCCAGGAAATAAATGAATGTTAAAAAATAAAAGTGGCTGTAGCAGCATATAGATCAACAAGTACAACTGAGGCCGGAGTTACAGATGCTAACACAGTAAGAAGGATACTGGAGTTCCCAGCCCCTTCTGCTGCACTCTGTCATCCTGTGAGCAGGCACCACCCAGGCACGCTACTCTATGAAGACGCTCTGTGTAATACGGAACTGCAAAGAATCAGGAGGTTGCCATTTGGGACGAGGACAGTGGTAGGCTCATGCTGCTCTTGGCGCCTTCTTTCCCCATTTCATTGTGGTAAGATGTGAGCTCCGGGTCTCAGAAACTTCAGTGAGAGGAGGCTTGCTCTGAGTGTCTCTGAAGTGGGGGTGGTGAGGGTTTGCAGGATGGAGGAGGTGCTGAAGAAAACATAACTGGAGCCCAAGGAGGAAAGGATGCTTCTCTCTGAGGAGAGACAGGAGTCCATACAGGGTCCCCAGGAGGAAAGAATGCGTCTATCTGAGGAGAGTCAGGAGTCCATAGGAGTCCCCAGGATAACAAGGCTCCCTTCCTACTTCTCCCTTCCACCTCCCCTTCTATCTCTCCCACCCTTCCTCATCTTCCACCCCTCTTTCCAGTTTGCCTTCCCTCCATGGACAAGGTCTTATGTGAACCAGACAGACTGGCCTAGAGCTCAGGATCCGCTTGCCTCATTCTCCCGAGCAGCCCGGGCAGCAAAGCTTTCTGGTGAGACATGTTGGGGGGTGGGGGCGGTGCTAGGCTTTGAGGGTACATGTGATGATCTGAGTTTGAGCCCCAGAACCCACATGACAGAAGAGCAGAACTTATTCCCACTACGTTGTCTGACCCCTACATGTGCACTGTCCCCCCTCACACACACACACACTAAAAATAAGAATGAAAGCCCTAAACAAAACACACAAACAAACAAAACCCACATCAACTACAACAACAAAAACCCAAATTAAAAAATGCTTTGTCATTCGTGGAGGCTTGGAGACTTTGAAAACCCATAAACAAGAGGAAATAGTCGAGCAGGCTGCCTTTCCCGAAACAAGAACAACAATTATATTTTATGGCAACCAATAAATGATAAGGAAGCATACTTTTAAAAAAATTAATTCTAGTTAATCAGTGAAGAAGGAACAGCAATGTTGCCACCCTGGGGAACATCACTAGGCCTAGATTGTGCTCATCAATGGCTGTCGAATCTGCTGTTGGAAACCAGTGGGGGACTTTCGTTGTCTGTATTTTGTTTTCTTTTCTATTTTTTTGGCGTTTTAAGACAGGTTTCTCTGTAGTTTCGGAGCTTGTCCTGGAACTTGCACTGTAGACTAGGCTGACCTTGAACTCACAGAGACCTGCCTGCCTCTGCCTCCCAAGTGCTGGGATAAAAAGCGTGTGCTACTGGGCTCTAACAGAGAATTTTATAATGGACTCAGGCTGACCACACCTGAGCACACTGATCATTCTTAATAGTACAAAGCAGAGAGGAGGAGCCACTGTGTGTCTTTGTAACCCACAGGGAAGCAAACACACTGAGGTTAAATATTCTTTCTCCTCACATTGCGTGGAACCCGGCAAAGTTTCTAGAATTTTCTGGAGACAGGGTCTTACATATGCCAGGCTGGCATCAAAATCACCGTGGAGCTGAGACCGCCCTTGTACTTCTGATCCTACCGCCTCCACCTTCCCGTTGCCGGGACTAGCGTGTCACCGCCACGTCCAGTACTTGCAGTGATTAGAACACAACCAAGAGCAAGCACTTGGCCAGCTGAGCCGGACCCACGAGCACAAGTCTCTAAGCTTTGACTATCACTATTGTGGAAAATAAGAGGGACCAGACCGTGGCACCTGAGAGCATGAAGAGGCAGCCCGCAGAACTATCCAGACTCAGAATGTGGGAACTTCTGTGGGACAGCAGCTCCTTCCAGACGTGAACTGTAAGGAAAACAAGGTAGGTAGACAGATAAAGAGCCTCAGGAAACACATGCACAGGCCGTGTGTGTGCTTGATTCGAACACACAAACACGTGAGTCTTCAGGAGCCAGCTAGAAAACTGAGCACTGACAAGAAAGAGACATGAAGATATTTTTGAATCCTTGTTCACCACTGAAGGCAGCATTGGTATTTCACACGTTTATGGAGAGCTCTTGCTGTCTAGAGACAGCGTACAGAGAACTTAGTGTGGTCTGGCATTGGGGTCCCACCAAGTATCACCCCCACGGTGGGCTCTGGTTACAAAACTGGGGAGCTGTCATGGGTGCCCAGAAGCTCAGCCTAGGTCTGCAGAGCCGAGGAGACCCAGGGGAGCTGGTTATCGTAGTTGGTACTAATTGCTGGGTATGGAAATGTCTGCCTGAGACAGGGACAGGATTGGTGCGGCCAGGGCAAATCAAACAGCAACCTCTATGTGAAAGCATTCAGGATTAATGGAGGAAGAAGAAAGTGGGAGGAGAGGCGGGGGTGAGGGGGTGAGGTGGTGGGGAAGTGGAGACAAAGAGGGAAAGGAGGAGGAGGAACAAGAAAGGCAGAAACAGACTGGAGGCAGCACCACCCCAGGCTACGTCTTCTGGCCAAATTCACGATCCTTGCTTACACAGAAAGTTATACTTGAATCAAATCCATATTTTTCTTGGAGGCACAGCTGTTGAGCACATTGATCTCTTTGATAGGCACTAGAAAACTCCAGTGCTCAGTCAAGGTGGAATAAAAAAATTAGCACACTTATCAAAGCAACAAAGTAAGAACGGGCAGGAAATGCTCTACCAGGAATAAGCTGTCCCCTGGGCAGCCCGGCTGTGTTGGTTTAATGATAAGGATCTGTGCACCAAGGTTGTCGTCCTCCCGGTGCAGAGAGCAGGGCTTCCCAGCCGGGACTGATGGCCTCTGGCCACATCGATTGGCTCCAAAGGGCATCTCTTAGACCCAGGCAAAGGACAACCTATCTAGATTTCTGGGTCACAGAGGCCTCCCTGGTTTCTGAATGGGAGCAAAGGGCAAGGGCTAAAATGGAAGAAAGAGGCTGGACCCCTACTTCTTCACACCTAGGACTGGTTGGTTTTCATTTCATTTAAGACAGTTCTGGGCCTGTAAGCCCGCTCAGCAGGTAGAGGTGCCTGCTGGGAAGCCTGACCCGAATTTGATCCCTCAAATCTACAGGGTGGAAGGAGAGAACTTCTC
This sequence comes from Arvicola amphibius, assembly GCF_903992535.2. Lineage (NCBI taxonomy): Eukaryota > Metazoa > Chordata > Mammalia > Rodentia > Cricetidae > Arvicola > Arvicola amphibius. The sequence continues at coordinate 45,228,118 of NC_052057.2, forward strand.
CAGCAAGCAGTCTTCTGGCTATCACATGTGAATTTTTAAAAAAAGCAAAACTAGAAAGCAATCCTGAGACCTCAAAAAATCCTAGATAAACAGCAGAATGTCGGGGGAAACCACTGCAAACAAATTTAGGATTTTACCAGATAGGAAATATTGTTTATGTGTTGGATTTGCAGAGAGACTGATTATATCAAATTTTGTATTATCAAGACGAAATATCTTTTGGTGGGGTTTGAGACAGGGCTTCTCCGTAGCTTTGGAGCCTGTCCTGGAACTCACTCTGTAGACCAGGCTGGCCTCAAACTCACAGAGATCCGCCTGCCTCTGCCTCCTGAGTGCTGGGATTAAAGGTGTGCGCCACCACTGCCCAGCTAAATATCTTCTCGAGACTACCATATAAAGGAACTGGACATGGTTTTGGAGAATTTTCTCTGGCAGATTTTTATACCATAGCAACCTGAAGAATTACACAAAACAACTTAAAATACCTCCACACATTTCCCCCTTTTTACACACGGTCTGGATGCTCAGAGTGGTCAGTCTGAGACGTCGCAGAGCTGAGAATGGATTCACTCTTGCGCTGCAAGGCAGCCTAAAGGTTTAAATGGGAGGAATTCTTTTCTTTTCCGTCTTGTTCCTTCACAGTAAATGGACGTGTCCAGTGTATCCCCCTGCAGGAGAAACTCCTTTTAAAAAACGTTTTCTTGCCTTGCTGGGGGTCAAAACCAGGGCTTTGCACAAGTTTAGCCAATGGCCAATGCTGCATTGCTGACCCACACCCTCGGCTCTGCACTGAAGGGCTTGTGCTATTCCATGACATACTCTGCTATTCCAACAGGTCAGGCGAGGGGTCACCCAGAGTCTGGGAGTCTGACATAGCAATGGTCTGATATAGTGAGCTACATTTGGGTCCAATCAGAGTCTTTGGTGGTTTAAATATCGGGACACAGACGGAATTCAGGTCCAGTACCACATATAACTGAAGAAAAACAGGTTGCACTAGGCCACTGAGAGCCTGCAGACTTTCTGGTTGGTTCCAGTTACAAGTCTCTTTATGACCCCCGCCCTGAAGTGACTTTGAACCGATTATCTCATTACATTATATGGAGGGTACGAGAGGATGTAGTAAGACATTGTCTTGTTTGTTTCTGAGACTCTTATGCTACAAGTCGTCCTTCGACATTCTTGAGAGATCCCCACCCCCTAGTCCTGAAAATTTTCTTAGTGTTTACAAGGTGGACATTGTCCTTACATTTACATGTAAGAGGGACCAACAAATAATACATTAGCTACCATTTCCAGTCTTTTCCTTCTGCCTTGGACTTCTCTCCCCTGCCTCCCTTTCCTCTTTCCTCTTTGTGGATGAAATGAGCAATGAAAAACTTATTTTTAGGAAATACAACCATCCCTGGGTAGAAACAACATCTAACTGTTGCTGGGAGATGCTCTATGAAAGGAGCTAAGGAACTTTGGAGAAAAGCTTAATCTCAATCATTTAGACCTGTAGGACAGAAACAAAGTAACTGCCCCAACCCCACACACACAAAAAAAATTCCCACAAGCCCTTATGAAGGGAATACCGAGGACTCTCAACCAACAAACATACACAGCTCTTTATTAGAAACCCCTCCCCAGACAGGAACCTCTTCAGGTGGGAGCTCTCTCTGTTTTGTGTATGAACCTCTCCCATGGTCTAAGAAAAGACTCCAGCCTGGCTGAGTGGCTGGCCTTTCTTCAGGACATCCTTGATGAATCAAATATCGTTCCCCACAAAGGTGCCCGCTATGATTTCAAAAGCAAGGTCTGGGGAGCTGGTTCAGTGGGTAAAGTTCTTGCCACAAAAGTGTCAGGCCCCAAAATCATTTCCCTGGAACACATGTAAAAATGTTGGGACCCAAGGCAAGTGCCTGCAACCCCAACACTGAGGAGAGAGAAACAGGAGGATTCCTGGGACCGGCGACCTCAAGGTTCAGTGAAAGACAGCTTTAAAGTAAGGTGAAGTTCGGTGTGTTGGAGCATGTCTTTAATCCTAGCACTGGGAGGCAGAGGCAGAGGCAGGCAGAACTCTGTGAGTTCGAGGCCAGCTTAGTCTCCAACTTGAGTTCTAGGACAGTCAGGGCTACAGTAAGGTGAGGTGCACGTGGTGGCACACACTTTTAACCCAGCACTCAGGAGTGTAAGTGTTGCAGTTCTTGGGAAAGGCTTCCCCAATGGGAGGGTTGCAGCTCTGAAGAGACAGGTTTCTCCTCTGTGTCACAGTTCTGAGGGGAAAGGTATCCTGGCAGTCGGGAGCCAAGGGATACCACAAAGTCACACTGCACATCACACCTCCCACAAGAGATTTATTGGGAAAGACACAGGAGGGTGGTTGCCTCTGCTGGGGAGAAGCCCCAGAGAATTCAGCAGGAGGCAGGCTTATTTATGCAGGGTTCTTATTGGGGAGGGGTTTTCCTGGGTGAAGATTTCCAGGGTGAGGACTGGTGAGGTTTCAAGCCAAATCCGGGGGTTGGTGGCATTTTGCGCTCAGGGATTGGTGTGTTTTGGTAGATTTTCAAACCTGGAAGTGGGCTTGGATCTTTTACCCTACAAGAAGGCAGAGGCAAGAAGATATCCACATGTTGGAAGCAGGACAGGTCTATAGAGAGAGTTCTCCCAGCAAGGGTTACGTAGTGAGACCCTGTCTGAAAAACAAACAAACGAGCAAACATTGGAGAAGTGATTGAGGAAAATATTTGATATTGATTTTGGCCTTACTCCCACCCTCATGCCCGATCCAGTGGGACACACACACACACACACACACACACACACGCCAATCCAGAAAGGCAGAGGTCTGACACAGCTGACCAATGGCATGTTTCTGGTAGTTGGTATTTTCTGGAAGCCAGGCAGACTTGGAGAGGGGCAGCAGAGGAGCTTCAAGAAAAGGAAGAGGTCTCAAGGGACCCTGAGCAGGTGTGGCACCGCTGGTGAGGCCGCGGAGGCCTGTTGGGGGCTGGACACTTCTTTTCTATTTACTTTGGCTGGGTGTGATCGCTACTGTGTGTATTTCATGAATGGCCCTGGGAGTGTTCCTCAATACAGACAACTGTTTACAGCTAAGTAAATGTTAACATCTATTAGCAAGTTTGCCACGTTCTTAAAATTATGGTGGTGTAGTGTTTATTCTATCTATTTTTGAATATGTCAGATATTTAAATATTGAACACTGAATGCCTGTCCCTGTCCCTCCAAGAGAGGGGTACTGAAACACATGAAGTAAACATTATATAGAGCTTTGTTTGACAGGCTGATTTATTTCAAAACCAACAAAGTGGCTGAGGGAAATTCAGGGTATTAATTTCACATTTTTTTATTAACTTTTAATGAGCCTATGTGGTTTCTCCAAAATCTATATTACCTGTGCAAAGAAGTCTGTTCATTAGCAATTGAGCTAGATTTGAGTACAGAACCAACATTCATTTCCTACAGAGGCCAATTTGAGTGAGTGTAAAAATCCAGGACAGTTAACCTCATGAGTAGAAGACCTCAATGTGGGGCTGGAGAGATGGCTCAGTGGTTAAGATCATTGCCTGTTCTTCCAAAGGTCCTGAGTTCAATTCCCAGCAACCACATGGTGGCTCACAACCATCTGTAATGAGGTCTGGTGCCCTCTTCTGGCCTGCAGACATACACACAGACAGAATATTGTATACATAATGAATAAATAAATAAATATTTAAAAAAAAAAAGACCTCAATGTCCCACCATTTCCCATACTGTCTATCAAACGCATTAGCTGAGCACACACCAATGCTAATAGGAGAAGGAGAGGTGGATGGGTAAAACCACAGTGCTGTTAATTCTTCCCTCGGTAAATTTTACACACATAGTAGGCACATTTACAAGTAACTATTTTACTGACTGGGTATTTTACTTGTATATTAGTGATATACAATTTATTTATTAAAAAAGTATGCTTCAGGTTAGGGAGACGGCTTAGTGGGTAACGTGCACGTTAAACAAGCGTGAGGACAGAGTTCCATGCCCAGCACCCATATACAAATGTCAGGACTTGGAATCTCACCATTGGAGAGTAGGAGACAGGTGGGTCCCTGGGCTCCCTAGGCAGCCAGCCCTGTCCAGCTCCTGAAGAATGATGAGGAAGTTGACCTCTGGCCTCTATGTGCATATGCTCACACGTGTACCCACGTGCAGACTCATATGAACACACACCTGCATAGAGAAAGGAGAAAGCAATTCCAGTTAACTGTCTTTTATGATTAGCTCGTTAAGAGAAAGTCTGTTTGGCTGAACACAGCCATTTAGCGAGGCTTTCTGGGTCAGAAAAAGTGCAGGCTGGCCATCCTATGGTTCAGGATGTCATTCTTTACTCAGCAAGGGACTGTGGTCAGGGTGGTTTCTGTTAGAGGAGGGGCTTTGAACATTGAGAGTGATGTGTTCTGTATGAGTACATCTCTGATTTTCTGTTTGGGAAATCATGCCAGTGTTACTCGTCCACTAACTTTGTTCAAATGAATTCTAAAACTACTGAGTCAACGGGGGTGGGAAAATGCTGACTTACTATTAGCAAGATTATTTTCGTATTAACTGATCAGTTTATGTGAGTGCGTGTATGCATGTGGTATATACACGTGTGTGTACAGATACAGACGTCAGATGAAGAAGTCTGTATTGTGCTTGGTCACTCTCCATTTCATCCCTTTGAGACATCCCTTTGAGACTGAACCTGGAGGTAGCCAGCAAGCCCCACTGACCCTCCTGTCCCCATCACCCAGCCCTGGGTTTACAGAGATGTGAGTGGCCACATCTGAAATTTTAGACGGTGCTGAGATCAGAACTCAGACCCTTGTATGTGCACAGAAAATCACTCTTACCCACTGAGATATCTGCCCAGCCCTTACATTTTCTTGATTTTTCTATTCACATTTCACTTACTAAACAACAATATGAATATGATATTCTTTTTTTTCCATGTTAGAAAACACGTAGGAAATAAAAGTTTTATCTTTCTCTTCTCCCGCTCTTTCTTTTCTATGCTAGAGTCAAACCCAGGTGTCACGTATGCTAGGCAAATACACCACAGTCCAAGAGTGCCGCTTTGATGATCACATTACACCCGCGGTTGAACCCCACAACCTTGTTCTATTCTTATCTTTTTATGCTTAGCTTAGCTTGAACACTTTTTTAATGTTTGCTTTAGTTTTGGTTTTTTGAGACAGGGTTTCCCTGTGTAACCCTGGCTGTCCTGGAACTCTGTAGACCAGGCTGGCCTCAAACTCAAGAGATTCGCCTGCCTCTGCCTGTGCTGGGATTAAAGGCGTGCGCCACCACACTCTCGCTTGTTCTTTTTTTTCCTATAGACTTGTTTAGGAAAGACTTTCAATATTATCTGGGGAAATATTCCTATCTCTGGAACATTTCTACTCCAAGAAAAGGTTGGGGCAGCTTGGCTGCTGTGAGGGAGGTAAGCTAGTGTAGCAGGGGAGAATGAATATTCTCTTTTGACTTAACTTCCCAGTTCTGCGAACAAGTGTAACAGATTGCTGTTGGGGAGACTTAACTTCAGCAGAAGCGGGAGGTGGAGCTGCGGGGTAAGTCTGTCTCTGTCTGCAGGACCTGTGCTTAGGCCTCCTGCAGCTGACTGCAGGGAGAGAACATTCTCTGCCTTTTCATTACCCTTCACTTAGTGCTGAGTCTCTCCAGCTTAGGGGCGAAAAGGTACCTGGAACTAACTAGAAGGGTGGATTCCTGCATCCTGAGCCCGGAGGTTCTAATCTGGAAGTTCTGGCATGCTAGGAATTCATTTTTTGTTTGTTTGTTTATTCCTCCCCCTCCCACAGGCTTTCTCTGTAGCTATGGAGCTTGTCCTGACACCACCTTTTGTAGACCATGCTGGCCTCGAACTCATAGAGATCCGCCTGCCTCTGCCTCCCAAGTGCTGGGATTAAAAGTGTGTGCCGTCAGGGGGCTGGAGAGATGGCTCAGAGGTTAAGAGCATTGACTGATCTTCCAGAGGTCCTGAGTTCAATTCCCAGCAACCACATGGTGGCTAACAGCCATCTATAATGAGATCTGGTGCCCTCTTTTGGTGTGTGGGCACACATGGAAATAGAATGTTGTATACATAATAAATAATAAATTTTTTAAAAAAAGTGTGTGCCATCACTGCCCGGTTAGAAATTCATATTTTTAATGTGTTCCTTGAGGGATTCTGGGAAAAACGCATTTTGAAAGATGTTGCATTGGAAACTCGATAGGTGTTTTTGTAGGGGTGGAGTGGGTGGAGTGGGAGAACGTCTAGATGAAACACTCTACTTAAAAACATCGGGTTTTAGCTGGGTGTGGTTGTGCACACCTGTTCTCTCTGCTACTCAGGAAACTGAGGTCTGGGAGAGGAGCTCAGGAGTTTGTGGCCAGCCTGGGCAACCTTGTGAGTTTCAAAATATTTAAAATGGGCCTGAGAAATCTGTTCAGTCGGGAGAGTACTCGCCTTCCAAGCGTGAGAACTTGAGTTCTATTTCCAGACCCCGGTTTGTTGTTTGTTTGTTTGTTTCTTTGTTTATTTATTCTGTTTTGTTTTTTATTTTTTTTATTTTTTTTAAAATATTTATTTATTTATTATGTATACAATATTCTTTCTGACCAGACCTCATAACAGATGGTTGTGAGCCACCATGTGGTTGCTGGGAACTGAACTCAGGACCTCTGGAAAGAACAACCAGTGTTCTTAACTCCTGAGCCATCTCTCCAGCCCCTCTGTTTTGTTTTTTAAAGGAAGGCATAGAGATGCAGGCTGGAGAGAGAGGCTCACTGCCTGCTTGGCGCGTCCAAAGCCAGTGAGAAAGCGGTCTCAGAGATTGAAGGTGGCCTGCTCCTGACATTTTCATTTGGCTTCCGCGCGCGCACACACACACACACACACACACACACACACACCTAAAACATGGGCTCTCCGACTCTATCAGCAAGTCAGGTTTCAGCAAAAACCTTCCTTATGAAGGTTGAGGGGCTAGTTCCCCAGCGCTTCCCCACTGTTGCTGATCTGGGAAAGTTTCTTCCTCTTTCTCCCTCCTCCCCTTCTCCTCTTCTGCCTTCTTCTTCTGGTTAAACCTATGTTATCCCAGCTGGCCTCACATGTCTGAGCTCAGCAAGCCTCAGTCTTAGCCTCCTGAGTAGCTGGGACGCACAACTCGCCATCCATTGTAGTGCACCCATGGATCTGACAGTCCCTCTCTGTTGTTATGTTCTTATTAGGACCTTCCAAAATACACCTAGAATCTCGTTTCCCCTCCTGCTGCTATGTTAGGAAACACTAATTCAAGCGTACGTCCCTGAGACAGGTCAGGGAGTTGGTGGGCAGGTCTCTGGGCATCTGCCAAGGACCTGACCAAGCCGGAATTATAAGAGTTAATTAGGGCCTGGCTTATTGCCTTGTAGGTTTGAACACCCGACTTTGTCAACAAACAAGATTGAATCTGCTCTGTGACAATTAATTTGTCACATTAACCAAACTCATAGCACCATGAACACACAAGCCTCACGTCACGGATTTGTTTACAGTTAGCAAAGGAATTAGAACATTTGCATTAATGTGGAATCTCCCCACACACAAGTGGTTTGGGAAGCCCCATTACCATCAGAAAGCTGCTTTGTGGGCAAGTTAGAATAAGGGAAGTCAAATACACAATTTGCTTTCTGAGGAAACTGGGCCTGCTTCTTGGATTTCCACAGTTGAGATGACATTCCTGGCCTTGCAGACTGAACTATGCCTTCCGAGGGGCACGTTCATTTTGTGAATTTGTTAAAACAATGAGTTAAATTTCACTCTGAGAAGAAAATAATTTTCTTTCTTTAAAGTGATTTCGCAGGGCCCATGAGAGAATGCCTGCTATGTAAGTATGAGTCTGAGCCCTTAGAACTCATATAAAAAAGCTGGGCAGGGTAGGGCTTATTTGTAATCCCAGGGCTGGGGAGGGGGAGAGAGAAAATCACTAGGGCCTCCTGGCCAGTCAGGATAGCCTGCTGTGCAAGTTTCCGATCAGCATGGGACCGGGTCTTGAAAAGCGCGATCCTACGGCGCCAGAGGAACCACACCCAAGGTTAATCTCTGGCCTCCACACCTGTGCGCACAGGCACACGTATAAACAGAAAAGTGACTTTACCCCCACCCTACACTGTCTCTCTCGTTCCCCCTTCCCCTCCCTTTTTCTCTCTTTTACTTTACCCCTTTTCTCTTCCTTTTTGTTGGTTTTGCTAGTAATTCTTAGAAAGCCATCTCTATTAATTCATACCCCGTTACTAATAACACAATACCACAGGCTGGGTACGTTTTAAAGAAAAGGGTTTTTAGCTGAACGTGATAATACACACCTAATTTCAGCACTCGGGTGCAGGAGGCACAAGAACTGCCACAGGTTTGAGACCAGCCTGGTCCACAAAGCAAACTCTAGGCCAGGGAAAGGGGAAGTATGGGGGAGGGTGATATATCTATTTTGTCTCATATTCCGGCCAAGAGCATCCGGTTGAGAAGATAGCCTTCTTGATGGCAGAGTTCTCTACATGGGAAGAGACAAGAGGACATAGATTGTGTTTCCTGGTTCCTTCCTCTCGTCTTACGAAGCCATCAGTACTCAAACCTAAGCCTAAATCCCTCCCAAAGGTCCCATAAACACTGCAGGGTTTTTAGTACATCCCAATAGGCTAGGAACTCCACCATGGGTTTGGAGGGCATAAGCCCCATAACCACCACATTATTCACTTCCTAAGTTATTGCACAGAGTAAAAGTTTGGGGTACTCAGTCAGTTAGTGCACAGCTACCCCGTAGTGAGTTCTGTAACTCCCACTTTTCAAAGAAAATCAAAAGATGCTCAAAAACACAACACCTCATTTCTTTTGCCTTTGGCACAGAATATAAAATATTTCAGGATACTTATGTTCCTTTTATTTTTAAGTATTTTTTTATTTGGGTGTAGGTCTGTTTGTACGTATGTTCACATGCATGCAGGTGACTGTGGGCGCCAGAGGAGACCATCAGAGCTGGAGCTGAGCAGTGGCAGGCAGTTGTGAGTCACCCAGTATGGATGGTGGGACCCAAACTCAGTCCTCTGCAAGAGCAGCAAGCGCGTTTAGCTTCATGATCTCCCTCCAGCCCTCATGCCTCTTCTTAGATGTAGGCATCTCCAAACCAGAGTTCCCGACAGAGCGCCCTGCACTGACGGTGGGGCCTGTGCACTGTGTCGCCTGCCGAGCTGCTAGCCCTTGTGTGGCGCGGGACACTTGAGTGTGTGATGAAGAGGATGCATTCTTACTCTCATCCTTTTAAACGGAAGGAGCTCTATTTGGGCAGCACAGCTCTCCCACTGCTAGTGGTGCTAATAAGCAAGAGGCACCGCTGGAGCATAGCCACAGGCAGGTGTGCTTGTCAGCACGCTGCAGACCCTGCATTGGTCCCCAGTGTTGGTTGGGAGGAGGAGCAGACAGCAGTGCCCATGTCATGACCCCTGCCCTCCAGGTCTTTCTTGGATCCTGGCTCCTTAGTTACTTAGGATGCTGCCTGCAGAATACAGATATTAGAAAGTCACTTTGGTCCAGTTTGAGGAAGCAGAAACAACCAAAGGCATGAAATCAGCTCCACCTCTGGAGCAAATGATACATTTTTACACGTTATGGACACCCATTTTACCCGTTTCTGTCCTGAATCTGCCTCATTTGGTACATTTGGCAAATTGGCTTACTACTTTTCCACCTCACAGCAGCGAGCATGGCCACACACGGTTCCTGCGATTTTATTTCCTCCACTCAACATACCAGCTGGGCTGAGGCTGCGTTTGTCCCTGTTCCTGCCAAACACGTCTGGCGAGGTGCCAATTGCCCTAGGGTGGCCTAGGTGTGCAGCCTTGCTCTGGATCCCTGTGACTGAGGACAACAGGTCAGCCTTAGCTGTATGAAGTTCTGTTGTTTATGTCTGTGTGGCTCAAGAGGAAAAGGGACCAGATAAGAAGTGGGGCTTGGGTAGAGAAGCCCATGGGAGGTGACCACAGTGCTCACCCAGTCACTTGGTGACCTGGTCCTTTACTGAGTTGTATAGTGTGTCTCTCTAGCCTCCTTTGATGGAAGTCTCCTTATCTTGTGTTCCATTACACAGGACTCTGCTGCTAGGTGACTAATTAATCTGATATAAGCAGCAAATGACAGTGAAGACTCAGAACATCAGTTTCCTCACTGAGCAAGTGAGGACAAAACGGCCTGCCTTGATCCAGGTGTGGTGACACGTACCTTTAATCCCAGCACTTGGGAGGCAGATTTCTGTCATTTCAAGCTCTATAGAACAAGTTCAGGGACAGCCAAGGTTATTACACAGAGAAACCATGCCTCGAAAATCAAAAATAAAAACAAAAAAAGGCCAGACTGGAAGTGGGGGGGTTAGAGATTAGTAATAAAAATTAATATGAATAATTCTTATTTCCTTCTAATAAACACATTTTTCAGTTTAGTCTATGTAAATCAACGAAACTGACTTGTCTTCTGGGTCATTTGACATGTGTCAGAAGGCAGTGAGACACAGACTCTTAGTGACCCTCAAATCATAGAGCAGAGTTCCATATCCTTTCAAATATGAACGTGTGATTATGTGAATGGACGGTGTGTGCGTGGATGTGTGTGCATGAAAAGTCAGAGGACAGCCTGTGGAACTGGTCCCCCTTCGACCTTACACGGGTTCCAGGGATCGGACTCAGGGCGTGCATGGCAAGTGTCTCTATCCCCGAGTCATCTTACCAACTCTGTCCTATTTTTAAAAATATCACCAAATTTATCCTGCCTGTAATTCAGATTTGAGAAGAAAGGATAAACCATTCTCAAATTCAAGGGTAAGAATCTATCGAACTGCAGGGACCACAGAGATCTATGGGGACCAATGGAGCCCACAGAGCCCACAGAGATCCACAGTCAAATATGGGGGTGCCGAACTCAGGGAACCCTGCAGAAGAGAGGAAGGGAGGACTCTATAGGAGCCAAAGGAGTCAAGAACATCACAAGAAAACCTACAGAGCCGGGCGGTGGTGGCGCACGCCTTTAATCCCAGCACTCGGGAGGCAGAGGCAGGCGGATCTCTGTGAGTTCGATGCCAGCCTGGTCTACAAGAGCTAGTTCCAGGACAGGCTCTAAAAAAGCTGCAGAGAAACCCTGTCTCGCAAAACCAAAAAAAAAAAAAAAAAGAAAAGAAAACCTACAGAATCAACTAATCTGGTTCATAGGAGCTCACAGAGTCTGAACCAACAACCAGGGAGTCTGCCTGGGGCTGATCTAGGCCCTTAACATGTATGTGACAGTTGTGGTCTACTTGCTGTCCCTGATGCTTTGGCTGGCTTTGGGGACCTTATTTCTCATCCTGGATTGTCTTGTCCCCTTAATACAAGGGGAGGAACTTAGTCTTACTGTAACTTGATAGGCCATGCTTCGTTGATATCCATGAGAGGCCTGGCCCTTTCTGAACAGAAACAGAGGAGTGGATGGGAGGGGAGGTTGGAGAGGCACGTGTGTGTGTGTGTGTGTGTGTGTGTGTGTGTGTGTGTGTGTAGAAGTGGGGAGGAAGAATGGGAGGAGGGGAGGATACTGTGGCCAGAATGTAAAATAAATTATATTTAAAAAATGTATCAAACTGCAGGATCTTGAGAACAACTTTGCCAATGTCCTGATCTGTAGAAAAGGTAATAATAGTTGCAGAGTCATAGGATTGTCATAGCAATTAAATTCGTTACGTTCGTGAAGTGCTCAGAATAGAACTTAGCAGAAGGAAACACCATATATGTGTTAACAATTAATATTACTTTTTAATTTATGGTTTCTTAAACTTTAAGTTGTAATATGTCAGCAACGAATGGAAATGCAAAGATGGATTTCTTTCAAAACAAAACAAAACACCCACAAAGCATTAAGAAGTCAGGCATAGTGGTCTACACTTGTAATTCCGGTTCTTGGGAGGCAGAGGCAGAAGGGTTATTTTAAGTTCCAGGCCAGCCTGATCTACATAGCAAGTTGCCTTCCAGCTGGAGTACCACAGGGAGACACTGTCAAAAATTTTAACTTTAAATTTTTTAAAAATGATTTATTTACTTTTGTTTTATGTGCATTTTGTTTGCTGTTGTTTATTTGTTTTTTGCCCGAATGTATGTCTGCGTGAGGGTGTTGGATCCTGGAGTTACAGGCAGTTGTAAGCTGCCATGTGGTTGCTGGGAATGGAACCCAGGTCCTCTGGAAGAACAGTCAAAGTTCTTAAACACTGAGCCATCTCTCCAGCCCATTTTAATTTTTTGGGGGGGGGAGGGGAGACAGGGTTTCTCTTTAGCTGTCTGTCCTGTCCTGGAACTAGCTCTTGTAGACCAGGCTGGCCTCGAACTCACAGAGATCTGCCTACCTCTGCCTCCCAAGTGCTGGGATTAAAGGCCTGTGCCACTACTGCCTGGCTCCCATTTTAAATTTTAATGAAAAACACTTTATTGTAAAAACTTTCAAATAAAATATCACACACCTAGATTAACTTAGCCCTTCAAACAAGCACTTAGTTGAACCCAAGATCTCTACATCCCAGTAAACATCTACACAGAAAAAAATGCGAAAAGAAACACAAAGAAGTGCACTGTAAGTAATAAGGGTACATATCACTGAGGGCTGTCACGGTGGTTTGAAAGAAAATGGCCCCAGAGGAAGTGGCGCTATTGGGAGGTGTGGCTTTGTTGGAGGATGTGGGTCACTGTGGGGTGGACTCTGAGGTCCTCTATGCTCATTACACTCGGTGTGGCACACAGATGCTTCTGCTGCCTGCAGATCAAGATGCAGAACTCTCATCTCCTTTCCCAGACACCAAGTCTGTCCGCATGCTGCCATATCATCTGCCATGACAATAGTGGACCAAACCTCTGAAATGTAAGCTATCCCAATTAAATGTTTTTCTGAATAAGAGTTTCTGTAGTCATGGTGTCTCTTTACAGCAATAGAAAACCTTAGAAGCTATGAAATATGTGCCCAACCCATGAGTTTCAATATTTGTCTTTTTGCCTATTACGAATCAGTCCTTATCATTTATTTGAATTCCACCAAGAAGAGAGGGAACGAGAAACAGAAGCAGCCCTGGTGCTGGTCAAGTGCCTATGGTTAAACTCTGGTTCTGCTCCCCAGGAGGGATGAGTTTCTAGGTGATGACCTAAACTCCTTCAGCTTCCTTTAGTTCAAGGAGCAAACTATGCATGCATATCTAGAAGACTATGTGAAGCATCTTGAGCTACTTATTGAATCCATCTCTCAGCCTACGGTTGGGTGCTGTGATGTGGCAATGTCATAGGGCCAATTAAGATACCCCTCTTTTTCAGATAAAAAAATCACAGGTAAATTTATCCTTGGGACTTGGGGATACTTAGGTTGGTGAAGTGTTTTCCCTACAAACACGAAGACCTGAGTTTGATCTCCAGAGCCCACTAAAAACAAAGCAAAACAAACAAATAATCAGCAACAACAAAACCCCAAACACTGTTGTGGTGATGTGTTCCTGTGATCCTTGTTCTGGGGAGGTAGAGGCCTCAGGGTCCCTTCATTGTCCCGGGACAATGAAGAAATCCTCTTTCAAAAAACAAGGTGACCAGCATCTGATGAAGGACACCTGAGGTTGATCTCAGATATATGTTTGTGCACACACAAGTAGTCATACAATCCCTGGAATTAACAATAACACACATTGAATGTGACTGTTACACTACTTTTAGTTTTTAGTTTGGTTTTTTTTTTTCAATTTAAAAATCGAGAAGGTGGTGGTTAGGGATTTAGCTCAGTGGTAGAGTGCTTGCCTAGCAAGTGCAAGGCCTTGGGTTCAATCCAGAAAAAAAGATTGAGAAGTTAGAGGCTGGAGAAATGGCTCAGTAGTCGAGAGCACTTGCTGTTCTGAGAGAACCTGGATTTGATCCCCAGCACCAGTAGGCTGCTTACAACCATTTGTGAATTCCAGGGCACTGACGCAGTCTTCCGGCTTCCTCATGAGCCAGGCTTGAAAGTGATGCACAGATATATATGCAGGCAAAACACTCATACACATAAAATAATGAATATAAAAAAATCGAACAGTCTAACATCTAGCAAGACTTTCTCTTTTTGGGTATTCCCTGTCTGTCTTCTCTTCCTTCCATTCAAGTTTCAGGATGTTTAGTTAAAACTGGGGGAGGGGAGTCTTGTGCAGGGAGAGGAGGCTAACTTTGTCATCATTTGTTTGTTTTTAAGGCATGAAAGTAAGAACTGGGGCCTTGTTAATCCAGTTCTGACTTGGCAGATAGGAAGAGGCCACGCAGGGAAGAAAACCTGGGCAGTGACGGAAGGAACTTCTCACTGTGAGGACGGCAGCACTGAGCAAATATGGGAGAGAGGATTGTACAAGGAAAAGGACAGGAAGGGGAGGGGATGCTGTGCGGAGGGCAACGTGCACCGTGCTCACAAATCGTCCTGACACACGGGTAAATGAAACGCTACAGGAAAAGTCAACGAGGTGGAGAGGAGCAGGGTGGGGGTCCTTCATCCAGCACTGGTGCTGCTGTGAACAGTTTTTTCAATGGAACATGCTGTCGTTGGGGAGCAAGGAAGGATTCAAGGCTACAGCTGCCTTCTCTTTGCGAAAGAGCAGAGGTACACACACACACACACACACACACACACACACAATTTTCTTCTAGACAGGTGTAGCTGTGGCTGTCCTGGGAACTTGCTCTGTAGACCAGGCTAGCCTTGAACTCTGCCTCCTGAGTGCTGGGGTCAAAGCTGTGCACCACCACTGTCCATCACTAGAAGGTATATTTTTAAAAGACAAATCACTGTTTACGGTTTTTGACATTTGACTTCTCTTCCCCCACCATTATAAAAACAAAAATGACTATGTCACACTCTTCCCTACTCTTTCTCACCTTCATATTCCTTTTACCTAATATTACTAGGTCATTATCATTGTGGTGGGAGAGTGGGGGAGGGGAGAGGAGCAAGATCATTATGAAAGAATGACAGAGTAGGCTGGAAGCAAAATCTCTAGCTATGTGTAACAGGGTATTCAAGAGTCCCTGGGATCCTTAGAAGGCAGGTGCTCTGTATGCAAATGACCTAGAAAGATGTTTCCTCCCTCTCTAGCCCACTTCCATTCTGGGGAATGCTTTTTCTTACTTAATACTGTTTCCGTTTCTATCAATACCCATGTGTGTCCCTAATCCTTTTGTTGTTGTTGTTGTTGTTCTTGAACACCAGATCCTAGAAGTTTCAGTGAGAGCACCTTTGGACTTAGAGCCTCATCTATAGCATCGATAAAGAGCAGCATACTTTATCTTAGCTAAAAGGCCAAGGAAAGCAAAAATCAGTAAATTAAGACAAAGGGGAAGTATTTGCCCCAAACTGAAGCAGGGAGAAGGGCTGTCTTCAAGTGTGAAGGAGACATTCTGCTTCAGGTGTGCACTACTCTGGCGTGCACTACTCAGGTGTAAAGAGTCCTGGAACACTCAGGGTCACACAAAACTTATTTGAGTCAGTGGCATGAGTCCTTACCTCCCAAAGTCTAAGAATGAAATTCACAGAAAGTAAGAAGAGCAAGTTTACAAGGTAGTATTATAGAGAGAAGCTTAAAGAAGAAAGATTGCAGAGAGCAGAGCTCTGGATAGCAAGCATAGCTCAAAAGGCCACCCAAGACAGGTTGGATTAGCTCTAAGGGGATGCAAGGGAGGGAAATTCATTGAGATGTCTGTCTAGGAGTGCATACTTGCTTCTTTCTTGCTTGCTTGCTTGCTCTTTTCTTCTCGTGGCACTAACTAGACAAAGAAACTTTCTATCCAGATTGGTTAATGCTCTGAGCATACCATTAGCTGAGCCAGTGCAGAGCCTATGCCATGAGCCAACCTAAGAGATGATCATGGACACACATATATGCTCAGGTAGGGAGTTGTCACAATTTGAGGCCCTCTTCTGCCCGTCTCTGACTTGCTTTGTCCATCTTTGACTCCTGGTCATTAGTTCTGACAGGCATTGCTTGTCTGACATTGCAGGTGTCCTTGATGGGTCTGCTAGCTGCTTATTCGCCTATGCTCTTTCCCCTTACTTACGAGGCCAGCTTGCTGTTTACCACAGGCCTTTCCCTCCACTGTCTAGTGATAGCTAACATCACAGTGACCAGATGAGGCTGTCATTCTCACTGGTCCCCTCGCATCACCTCCTCATCTACTCGATGACCATTTCTGGAGTAGGTGGAAGCTTTCTGTCCGAAGCCATCCTGTAGTCTGTATAGTCCGCTGCATTAGAAGCGAGACTACGTGAAAGGACGACAGTGTCTTGTGTATGTTTTACATACATACATACATACATACATACATACATACATACATACAGAAGCCAGCCAGCCTGCAAGCACTGACTTGGAGTACTGAGCTTTCTCTTGTCACTTGGTCATCTCCTATCCAGCTTTAAGCCCCGTTTTACCTTCCTCAGGGTTCCCAACCCCACCCTTGTAACCCTAACCTGTGTTTGCCATACAACAGGACAGAACTTGCTTCCACATTTGTAGCTTCTAGACTCTTGGTGTCTACTAGCACCAGGCAGCCACAACTACTGATGAAGGTATTCTAAGGTGTCTCGTCCCAAGCCTTTGGGATCTTTTCTGTACTATCTAATGGGGGAGACCCAAACACTGGGCAAGGCCCCTCTCCATCACTTGGAATTCTTAGAACACAGGCATGCTGTCACAGATGTCTGGCTCAGCTCCAGCTGGCAGCCATGAAGGTGAGTGTAATCTATAGGATGCTATTTACTAGGCAGTACTTAATTTTTCAACACTGATGAAGACTACCAATACGTGTATCCATAATGCTCATTACTTCATGATACTTATTTTTTTCTTTCGTGTGTGGACATGTTTCCTGTGTGCAGGTGCATGTGTATACACCTGCTTGTGGAGGCTGGGTATTGACAATGGGTTTCTTTTTAGTGATGGTTTGAATAAGAATGGCCCTCATAGGCTCATATATTTGAATGCTTACTCACCAGGGACCAGTCTGAAAGCATTGGAAGGATTAGTAGGTGTGGCCTTCCTACAGGAAGTGTGGCACTGGGGGTGGGCTTTGTTGTTTCAAAGATCCAGGCCAGGTAATCCCCACTCTGCCTGCAGATCAGGAGAAAGCTCTCAACTGCTTCTCCAGCACCATGCCATGCCTGCCATCATGCCTCCTTCCCACCATGATGACAAGGGACTAAGACTCCGAAACGATGAGAAAGTCCACAATTAAATGCTTTCTTTCCTAAGAGTTGCCTTGGTCACAGTGTCTCTTGACAGCAACAGAATGGTGACTAAGACATCTTCCTTATTTTCCACCTTACTTTATTTTGGGAGAGTTTTGTCTGTCTGGATGTATGTGTATCACATGTATGCTGGGTGCTCCAGGTCAGAAGAGGACATGTGATGCCCTGGAGCCAGAGTTACAGACCACGGTGAGACACTGTGGGTGCTGATAACTAAACTCAGGGCCTTTGTAAGGACAAGATGGCGCCGATGAGCCATCTCTACAGCCCTTTCACCTTGCTTTTTGAGACAGGATTTCCTCCTGAGCCTGGAGCTAATGGATCTAGTTAGGCTGGGTGGCTGAGCTCCAGGGTTCTGCCTTCTGTCTTTCCTTGGTGCTGGGGTTACAGATGAGCACTCCTGTGCCTGGGTTTTATGTAGGTACTGGGGAAACCAAATGCAGGGCCTCAAGCTCATACAGTACACACTACACAAATGAGCTCTCTCCCCAACCCCCATGATTTTCCCACAGGGCCCGTATTTTCTCTGTCCAGATCTGTTTCTGGAATAATGAACCATCATCATTTGTTTTCAGTGTCTCTAATTAAAAAATTATTTTGAGATATGGTCTCTTTGTAGTGCAGGCTAGCCTTTCTATGTAGCAGAGGATGACTTTGAAGTTCTGATCCTCTTGCCTCCACCTCCTGAACGCTGGGATTACCTGTTTGTGCAGTGCTACGGTTCAACCCAAGACTCGATGTGTACCAGGCAAGTACTCTATCAACTAGGCTGCATCCACAGCCCTAATTTTACATTTGTACATTTTATTGATAATTCTGAAAACCCTAGTCTTCAAAGATGTGGTTTAGGAAAAGCCTACCGGTCTGCAGCAGAGTTATGCAGACTGGCTCTGCTTAGGTTTATTTGTATTCCAGGCTGGGAATTCAAGGGCAAAGTGAATTTTATTTTGTAATTGGAGAATAATGTTGCAAATGCCCCCAAAGCTTGGTTTTGGTTGGTTCTAGCCACATAGCTGTGACTAGTTTCTCAACTGTTATATACCTAAAATCAGACACAAAAGATCCTTTCCTCAAAAATAGATTCCTGAAGAGATCAGGAGAATAGAAGGAAAATGTGTTTGATTTCTAAAAAGTCTATGTATTGTCCAATTAATTTTGTTTCTTAGGCCTTTGGCCATGGTAGCAAGTAATAACTTTTATGGGTGGTAAGAGGACTACTAAATAATTGAAGTTTCAGAACACACACACACACACACACACACACACACACACACACACACACACACACCCCCTCAGTTATCTTGTTTTCTAAGTTTGTTTCTTCTGGCCAGATACAGAGCCAGGTGCAAGGTGACCAGATGCTTAGTCTCAGGACTGTCCTGGTTTTCACCTCGGCTCTCCAGGCAGACCTCTGAATATTCTGGCGGTTAGAACATCTATTCCCCTAGACTCGCAGATGCTGCTCTCCCCCCACTGGTTCTGCACAGAACATCATTATCTTTGCTGAGCTTCTGTCTCTATGGCAATAACAGATGGGAAGTGCTGTGGAATTATTCATGTTCACACACGCAAGCAGTCAAGGAGCGGAGGGTAGGAGGTGGGAGAGGGGCATGACCTGAGAGCACGGAGATGGGGGCCGACAGGAGCTGGGGCGGTGATGAGGCGAACATTTGTTAGATTTATTGTGGGAGGATGGGAGAAAAAAATCTTTGAGCCCCCAAATACTCCCAATTGGACAACTGCAAATGTGGACCCAAACATGAGTAACCCTGAAGCGATAAAAATAAAAAACTGGACGGAAAAAAAAAGAAAAAAAGGGGGGGTTGTGGGGAGAGCGCAGCCGCCGAAGCTTGAGTTCCCTAAGTCTGCGCAGTGCTACTCGCAGAGCTATTTCAGTTCCTGATCCTGCGGTGGGGTGGAGAAAAGGGGATTTCTTGGTGTTTCGAAATCTGACGGCCCAGCTCCACAGAGTCGAACATTCGAACTGACTACCCTGGGTACGTTGGCTAGGAAGTCCCCCCACCCACCCCTGCTGCCCGCCCGAGGTGGCAGCCGAAAGCTCTAAAGTGGTTTATCTTTCTCCTCCTCCTATCGTCTCTGGAAAAAAAAAAGAAAAACGTGAAAACCCCAAACGACGAGCTCAGTGAATTAGAACGGGTCACTGTGGAGGGCGAGAGCAGCTGGGGCAGTCAGGTCTGTCCCGGCGGTGCGGAAACGGCGGTGTTTTGGGGGATGGCGGCCGCCAGGCGACCGGGCGAGGCCACCCTAGCGCGGCCAGGCGGGGCTCAGCGCCGGCAGCTGGCAGGGCGGCCGCTGCGGGAGGCCCCACGGGGGCGAGGGGCCCCGCGACGTCTGCGCGCCAGGCCGGGGGGAGGGAGTGGCGCGGGGGTCGCCGGCTCCGGGCGGGGGCGTCTGCGCGGCCGGTTCACCCCAGGGGTCGCGGCGGGGAGCCACCCGCCGGCCACCTCCGGGGCGGGGCGGGCGGCCAGCTGCGGCCCGGAGGGGGGGGTTGGGAGGGTGGCCGAGCCTGACCCCGGGCGCCGCCAGCTGCCGGGGTCGCGCACAGTGCAGCCCGCCGCGCCCTGCCCCCTCATCCCCCCCCCCGCCCGCCGCCCGGCGGCCCAGCGGCCAGGGCGCCCCCGGCTCTGGCCCGTCTCCACACGGCGGCGGGCGTGGCGGGGGCGGCCCCAGACAGCCGGCTGGGCGACTCGAGGAAGGAAGGAGGGCGGCGGGGGTGGGGCCGAGGGAACATCCTGTCTGCGCCGGGCACCGCAGACAGCGCCGTGCGCCAGCCGCCCAGACGGCGCGCCGGGCCAACAGCGCGGGGCACGCGCGGGGGAGGGGGCGGGGAAGAGCAGGCGCACGCGCGTGCGCGGCGGAGCGCCAGGCGCGCGCCCGGGGGGGGCGGAGAGACGTGAGCGCGCAGCCCGCGAGGAGCCACAATAGGCCAGACGGCGCGCGCGCCCGAGGGACTGGCTGGCGCGGGGCCGCGCGGCGCGGCTGGCTTCGTTCCCTCCCCTCCTCCGCCCGCCGCCCTCGCTGTCCCCCGGGCGGCCGGAGACGGCGGCGGCGTCTGCGGGAAGCCGTGTCTCCGCAGTGACGTGGGCGGGCCGAGGGCCGGGTGACGTCAGAGGCTGTGTGTAGCGATGTGTGTGGGGTTCGGAGCGGCGCCGACACAGCGAAGGCGGCGGGCGAGCGGCGGCGACGGCGGGCACAGGTGCGGCCACAGGTCGCGAGGGGACGTGAGGGGCGTGCGGCCTCTGGGGACGCTGAGGCGGCGGCGGGGGTGATGGGGAGGCCACAGACCCCGTGGAGCTTCCCGGGGCGCGGAGGGCCAGCTTGGAGGGTCCGGGATGCGTGGGGTCCCGGGCGGGGTCGCGGGCACGGGGCGCGCGGCGGGGGTCCCACGGGGTACAGGCCTCGCGGATCCCGGTACGGGTCGGCTGGCAGGGGATAGCGCTGCACTTGACCCGAGCGGCCGGGACTCGGGAGACCTGTACACCGGTCATCGCCGCCATCCCCCTGCCGTCTGCGCTCGGCGGGGATGCCCCGGGCTGGCCTCAGCTCTGAGCGTCCGGCGACGCGAGCTTGCGGGCTTCCGGGCTAGGCACCCAACCTGCCCGCGCCCCCCTGGGTGCTACGGCTCGGGGTAGGTGTGGGGGGTGGCGCAGCCCCAGGGCGCCGAGGTAACCCCGGAGAACTTCCCGCGGACGGGCTGCGTGGGGGATTTCCATCGGCGGCCCCCGCGGTGGGGCGATGTGGGGAGGGCACTCGGGGTGATCCCAGTCTCGGGTGGGGGTGGGGAGGACTCCTCCCTCTACTTCCCTCTGCCCCCTCTCACCTCACCAGACGTCCGGAGTCCCCTGCTTTTCTGTCCTTCCTCCTTCTGTCGAAGATGGGTGGGTGTCTGCGTGGGCGCACGGCTTTGGGGGCGCCCCTGGGCTAGGTCATGCCTCCTGCCCTTTTCCTTGGCTCGCCTTGGGCTGAGGTGTCCCTGTAGTGGCGAAAGTCACGGCACGGCGGCTAGGTGGCTTTCGGCGGTAACCCTTTGGGTTTGTGTTAACATAAATTGCTGGGAGTTTAGAAAGCCAAGATTTTCGTTTATCAGCTTCTCTTGGGTCTTTCTCCCCGGAGGGAAGTGGAAGAAGACTCTCCCCCCCCCTCCCCACTCTGCCTCCATTTGCATTCTTTGTGAGGTCTGTCTGCCTTGTGCTTTTTTGTCCCGGATTAGTCTTGCTCAAGGATGGAGATTTCCAGGCATGGAGTCTTAACAGCTTTTGGCTTCCATTAAGCAAATTCGGTAACCTTTTAAAGGGAAAGCATAATTTTCCCCCCTTCATTTCAGAAAGGTAGTTTATATTGACTAGATGAATTAATCCACTTGAGACTAAGTTACATATGGTAGGTATATTAACATGCATCTGGTTCTTTATGCGAGCTGAAAATACAGGCTTTTAAAAATGAGATAAAAGATTACTTTTTAATTAAAATAGCATAGTTGGGAAAGCCTCTGGTACTGAGTTTTGTTTATTTGCATTCTAAATTTGTACTCTTCCTCATTTGGAGGGATATTATTTAATACTCCTATTATCCACCTTCTGGGCTGCTTCCTACTTAAATGAAGTTTCTTTTAGATAACTGGTGTTAAATGGAAAAAAGTCACTCAAGTGTTACCTTTGGTAAAGTGAACTGAGTTTAAGATTAAGAAACTGGTTTTAAATTGACCCTTTGGCCTCTGGAGCAAATTCAATTGTAACTCTTCCCCACCCTTTTCTCTTCTTCCAGGTCAATTAAAAGAAGAGTGAACTGTAATCCTTGAAAAACCGGGCAGGGTTTTTTTTTTTTAAGTATATATTTTTTTTAATTGTAGAAGTTCAGGTGGAGTCAGGCCGTTACTGGTGTAGAGGTTTATTAGACAAGTCTTCAGTTTGTTACCACAGAGCAGTGGACCACCATTTTCAGTGAAGTTATCCCCCCCTTTCTTTTTTGATGTCCTTGGCAAAAATGAAATCCGTTGCATCATTGCAACTCATGTTTGGGTGTAGTTTTAGGATATAGTAATGGCAGAACTTTTGCACATGCTTTCCTTCGAAGACAAAACACCGAACTTCAGGCAAATTGAATTGAGAAATTAGCCTTATTTTAACACAAATATCCGAAGAAATCAAGAAAACAAGATTTTTCTCAGAAGTCTGCTTATGATTTATTAGAAGCAAATCAGAAATTTTGTAGTATTTTCTGTTGTATCCTAAGGTATAACTAAACCAAAACCAATTTGCACAAGTTTATTGAGCAAGAAATTCATCTTTGGAAACTAAACATTTTCTAGGGAGTCATAATTTTTGTATACATTATCCTTTTCAAATTAGCAACTGTGTACAACATGCCAATTGCAGACTTAATTATTTAAAACACCAGTGTCATCATGGAAAACCTACAGTCTAGTTTCTCCTTAGTTCCGGGTTCAAATAAAAAACTGAATGGAATGGATGATGATGGCAGCCCTCCCGCGAAAAAAATGATGACAGACATTCATGCCAATGGAAAAACGCTAACCAAGGTGAAGAAGGAGCATTTGGATGACTATGGAGATGCATTGGTGGAGGTCGATGGAGAGCTGGCCAAGCGAAACTGTACTTCCATGCCTGAAACTTTAAATTTAAACCCCAGTCTGAAACACACACTAGCACAGTTCCATTTGAGTAGTCAGAGCTCTTTGGGTGGACCAGCAGCATTTTCCGCTCGCTATTCCCAAGAAAGCATGTCTCCGACTGTGTTCCTGCCTCTTCCATCTCCTCAGGTTCTTCCTGGCCCTCTTCTCATCCCTTCTGATAGCTCCACAGAGCTCACTCAGACTGTTTTGGAAGGGGAGTCTATTTCTTGTTTTCAAGTTGGAGGAGAAAAGAGACTCTGTTTGCCCCAAGTCTTAAATTCTGTTCTCCGGGAATTTTCACTCCAGCAAATAAACACAGTGTGTGATGAGCTATACATATATTGTTCACGTTGTACTTCAGACCAGCTTCACATCTTAAAAGTCCTAGGAATCCTTCCCTTCAACGCCCCGTCCTGTGGGCTGATCACCTTGACTGATGCGCAAAGACTCTGCAACGCCTTACTGCGGCCTCGAACCTTTCCTCAAAATGGTAGTATACTTCCTGCTAAAAGCTCTTTGGCCCAGTTAAAGGAAGCTGGCAGTGCCTTTGAAGTAGAACACGAATGCCTGGGCAAATGTCAGGGTCTCTTTGCACCCCAGTTCTATGTTCAGCCTGATGCTCCCTGTATCCAGTGTCTGGAGTGCTGTGGAATGTTCGCACCCCAGACGTTTGTCATGCATTCTCACCGGTCACCTGACAAGAGAACTTGCCACTGGGGCTTCGAGTCAGCCAAGTGGCACTGTTACCTTCATGTGAACCAAAAATATCTAGGAACACCCGAAGAAAAAAAACTGAAGATAATTTTAGAAGAAATGAAGGAGAAGTTTAGCATGAGAAATGGAAAGAGAACACAAACAAAGGCAAGTTTCTTTTTTTAAGTAGCGATTTTTGAATAGCAGTAATGGTTTCTTAATTCTGTGTCTATAGCATTGTATTATGAAGCTGTGCTTCGACTTACTCATGTTGGAGCAAAACCCAGCAGTGGCATGTTACCCGTAATGTTTTTTCCTGTATAATCTCATCTGAGAGAACTAGAATCATTCCCATTTTACAGGTAAGAGAATGAGCCTCTGAGTTTCAAATAACTTCTCAGCCTGGAGGTGTTGTGGCTTCTCTTGGCCAGTCTTTCACACATCCTGCAAATTGACTGAATCTGTTACCAGGACTCTCCTTTGCACTTTGGTGTTGTGTTGTCTTCGTTCACAAATGGTACAGCTGGCTAGAACTGGTTTGGTGAGGATTGGTCTCTACTCAAGTCAAATTAAGATATTTGAGTAATTTGGTACTAGTAACCACGATTTAGGTCTTTTGTTTTTTCCAGACAGGATTTCTCTTGCTGTCCTGGACCTCTATAGATCAGACTGGCTTTGAACTCACAGAGAGTGCTGGGATTAAAGGCATGTGCCACCACTGCCCGGCTCAGGATTTTGTTTTTAATAGAAAAGAAAGGAATGCTTTCAAAAAGTTGTGACACAGGAGCAGAATAAAGGTTATTTCAGATTAACAAACTATTGCTATAACAAGCTATTGGCAAAGTGATCTTAAACATTACTCTTTCTACAGCACTATCTGCTAGGCTAAGAGAACTAATTATCTTATTATGCCTGAATGAAAGGCGAGGTTTGAAGTGTTAAACCTTGATGTGGTTATTTTATATATTTTTCTATTTGGTTTAAAATTTGTATGTAATATACCTAGCACTGTTTAAAATGTATTGAGTGTTAACTCTGGAGCTGTATTTCATGTATAATTTTATTTAATAAATTCTTATGACAAGATTGATCACATTTTAAGAACACAAGAAGACAAGATTGATCCCATTTTAAGTTTTCCACTATTTATTTTTTCTTTTCTCCTTTGAAGTATCACTTTCTATTTACGGAGGAAAGTTTATTAAAAAACTCAAGGTTGTTCACAGCAGAGTTAGGTAGGCTTATATTGGGTGTTCTGTGCTTAAGCTCTTGAGGGAACTTCAGTGTCTTTTAAGGTGCTGCTCAAGCGCAACATGGAGAGAATTAAATTTAGACCTTTCCTTCCTTCCTTACTCACTGCTGTCCCAAAAGTTTGCACTGAGACTCCTCGCCAGCGGCCACTAGATAAGTTTTATTCAGGTGCAGTGTTAACTGGTTTTAAAGCAGGATTGACTTGATGCCATTACTTCAAAGTGTGAAACTTGGTATAGCTCTCTTTGTGCAGTGCTGGAGTTCCTGCTCAGAGGTCTGTATTTGAACATGAAGGATGTTTCTTTTGATACTTCTTTCTTGCCCTAGCTAATTAGGGCCACTACCCTTCCTTGTCTGACAGTGGCCCTGTTACTGCCAGGGACTCTTGCTCTGGCCGTTACTCCTGACAAGTGTTCTTAGAATACCTGTTCTGCGCTTGGGTGAAAACCCATCGAGAAACATGGCTGAGTTTCTTTTGAAAAGATAAATTTACTGAAACAATTAAAACTGTCCTTCACTTGGGATATAGTAATATAGATACATTTTTTATTTGATTTTGGGAAGGAATAAGAGTCTTCCTTATTTTAGTTTTTTTGTTTTGTTTTTCTCAGTGTTTGCTGGAGGTTTTGGGCCATGTTTCCAGTTTTATGTGAATTGAAGGAAGTTAGAGAAATTTAAGAAAATTTCATCAAACCTTTTAGAAGAAAAAATTAGGGTTTGTATTTAACAGTGCTTAAGCAGTTTTAAAATCTCTAAATGTGGAGAGGTAGGTTTTAAGGATCTGTGAGGGAAGTGACTTGAACTTTTTTCCTTGTATCTGGTGTGTAACTAACTGGTGCCTGGTAGGAGGAGCTGAAGGTAGGTCTGACTTCAAGGCTAGACATTTCCCTGAAGTAGCAGAAGCTGAATTTGAGGAATAGTACTAGAGCTTAGTTTAGCACATGGCTCTTAAATTTTTTATTGACTGCACGAAACTGTAGTACTTACATGGGAAGATAGTCGGGTTGGCCAGCATGTTTGGGTATTCAGGGAATTTTAATTTTAGTTGTTGGTTGTCAGACAAACCAAATTGATGAGGAAACTCATTTTAAAATGGCAAATCAGTCTTTTGTTTAGCTCAAAGACTGTGCTGGATATTTTAAGCTTCTATATGAAGGAAATTATATTTAGCGTGACCAATGTAATTTGATATGATTTATGTAGTCAAAATACTGGTTTTGGATTAGAATAAAAAGAAACCTGAAAATACAGACACTTGCTGGAAATGTAGGAACTTAATTCTAAATAACAGAAATTACATTAGTAATGACCAACAAGCTGTTTATTTGCATAACTAATATTTAATTTGCATAGTTAGCTATATTTAGATTCTAGGAATAAGTGGGGTAAGGTTAACTATTCTTCAGAGAACTGAGTTTATCCTAGAACTAAGCTTATTCTTTGTAGAAACTAAAACATTCTGGACCCTTTCTTAGGTTGTCAGAGATATGCATGATGGGTCTGGATACATACATAGTTGTAGAGAGCTTATCTAACCTGCACAAAGTCCTGGGTTTGATCCCCAGCATTGTATAAGTTGTGGGGTGGGGGCGGTGGCACCTGCAGATTTGTATTTGGGAAGTGGAGAGTCATCCTTTCAAGGTAGGGAGATTGAAGGCTACATGAGACCTTGTCTCAAAAGAAAAATAATGCATATAAATTTAGATATGCTTGGCTTGCACTGTAAAATGGGTATTTCCAGACTGATAGTAGGGTTTTTTTGGTGTGCTTTTTATTTTAAAAAGTGGTTGTTGTGTTTTAGAATGCATAACTAATATGCAAAAATACTGTTTTCCTAATTCTTTTTCGCCTTAAGTTGGTATTCAGACAGATAAGAATCAGATCGAGTCTTTGCTTTCAGAGCAAGACTAAGTAAGTACATTATTGGCAGATAAACCTGAGGGATGATGCTCAAGACTATTTCAAGCACATAGGAAGAGGTCATTTTTAGTTAGCTTACCACAGAATTTTAGGTGAGTCTCACTGGTCATCTCTAATTCACTAGTTAAAATTGGTATATGCCAGGCTGGAGAGAGAAGAGCGCTAGTTGCTCTTACTGAGGATGAAGCTTTGGTTCCCAGCACCCTCATGGCAGCTCACAGCCATCTCTAACTCCAGTCCCATGGGATCTAAGTAAAGCCCTCCCCTGCCCTTTGAAGGCAGCAGGCATATAATTAATATTCAGACAAACACTTGTGCATATAACATACAAAAATTATTTTTAAAAGGTGGTATATGCCCTTGAAGTTTATTAAAATTAAGATTTCTAAGTTAGACTCATCTACTCTAGTATGATAGGATAGTTTTACTATATACAAAGGGAGTACTGATTTTTAGGTTATCTGTAATGCAGACAGATTTCCTAAAGATAAACAACTTAAAAGTATTTTCTCCTGGCTAGTAGAGAAAATGTGTACCTTGTGTTAGCCCTGGGTTGAGCTTCAGTACACCCCTCCCCAAGAAAACATGAACCGTTTCACTCCCTGTAGTTTGGCATTTTTGTTTCTGTAGTGATCACTGGAACACATTTCTCCTCTCTTGCAGAGTGTGTGTGTGTGTGTGTGTGTGTGTGTATTATAACTGGTTTTGTTATACCCCTAATGATGGAAGTAAGCAAAGATGTTATTTTGATATTTGGTATTATATTTTTTTGTAGTTCTGAGGTCGAACCCAAAGCTTTGCCCTTGCTAGGCATGTGTTCTACCACTGAAGTAGCAAACCTCCCTAGCCCAAAGAATTTTTTTTTTCCCATGACAGGGTTTCTCTGTGTAACCCTGACTGTCCTGGAACTTGCTCTGTAGACCAGGCTGGCCTCAAACTCAGATCTGCCTGCCTCTGCCTCCTGAGTGCTGGGATTAAAAGCATCCAGCAGGATTAAAAAAAAAAAAAACAGTGGCTTACCCTTTTAAAATGTATATAGTTTCTATATACACAACTTAGTATAACTCATCAAATGGGAGAATGAATGTGAAAGCATTTGGAAGTTGAAAGCCTTTTGTATAGAGATATCAGATGGTATTGAATGATTACTGAAATATTAATGTATACATGAAGATTCCTCCTACATATCTTCACTTACCAAACATGAAACAGGTCTGTCATAAGAAGCAGAAACATTTAAATTATTTGTACTAGTAGACTGCAGCCCAAACAGGTATGTCGATTGGTTCCCTTGGAGATGATGCCCATTCCTAGGATAGTTGATCACTTTGAGGTTTTGGATAATGGAGCCCAGTACAGACTTGTTTAGATTGGGTCAAAGTTTGGTTCACCATTTCTTTGGCAGTGACTCTTGATAGGGAGTTGATCGTGATTGAGTTTTCAGTTTATTCTTTTAGTAGTAGGAGTTCCTTGATTTTATTGTAAAGTTTTAGAATGCTTTGGGAATAGTACTGCCAAGTTTTAATGAAAAAATAGGATGTATTAATTTTTTAATTTAAAATGGAATTGTTAACATTTTTTAAGAAACACGATTTAAAAAAAGTTAGATATTGGTTCTTTTTATCTTGAGTTCCTTTTCACTACAACTTTCCCTCTGTACCTTTTTTCTCCTGTGGGGCTCCATGAGAGAAGTCAGCCCTGCAGGAAATGCCTAGGGAGCGGCTTTGTCAGGTCTCCCAAGAACAGTGCAGTGTGCCAGTGCCATTCCAGCCTGCTGGAAAGGATCAGTTCACCACACACAGTCAGTGTCTTGGCATTTTTAATCCTCTTCATAACCAGGTTGAGAAGGTCAGAAGGAAGGAGCATGAAATCATTTTAGTAGGTCATTAGTATTTTACAAAAAGCCAACACAAAATAGAATAAAATAGAAAATTGAGGATATTATACACAGTAAGGCCAATTTTCTTTTTATATTGGTAGTGAACATTATTTGAAGGCCCAAATCAGACCATATTTTTTAAATGCATGTGTTTCCAACTAAGATAGAAAAATAAAGCCTTACTTTTATTTTTAATTTTGAAAGCACAAGGAGGACAAATGGAGTACTAATAATAAGACGTTAGACGGAACGCAGTGATATTAATAATAGCAGCAAATGTAAATGATCTAAACACTCCCAATTAATGGTCAGATTTACTAGATTGGCTAAAAATAGTACAATTATGTGCTGCCTAAAAGGAAACAATTTTAGGGGCTGGAGAGATGACTCAGCGCTTAAGAGCAGTGGCCACTCTTTCAGAAGACATGGGTTCAATTCTCAGCACCCACCTGGAAGCTTACAACTGTAACTCCAGTTCCAGAGAATCTGACACCTTCACACAGACATACATACAGGCAAAGCACCAATGCACATAAATAATTTTTAAAAATCTCAGATATAGAGTCAGTGAAATTAAAAGCTGAAACATGGAAAAAGATGCCTCCTCTGAAATCTTAAAGAGTTTTTTTGCATCTGGAGATCTGGCTCAGTGGTTAGACCATTTACCGCTCTTGTAGAGAACCTAGGTTTGATTATCCACAGATGGTAATTTACAGACAATTGCAGAGGTTTCATTACCCTTTTGCCCTTCTGGTAACCATCCATATAGGCAGAAAGCCTTAGATTTATACATGTTAAACATTTTGACAGATATTTCAGTGAAAATACAGTTATGGCATTGAGGTTGCTGCTTTTCCTAGTTGACTTCAGCTGCCAGGGTTATCTGAAGAAGTCTGAATTGGGGGATTATCTCAATCAGATTGGCCTGTGGCTTGTCTTTGGGACAGTTTCTTTATTTCTAATTGATGTGGAAGGGACACCCCCCTGGGCAGATGTTCCTGGCTTGTAGAAGCAAGGAAGATGAGCAAGCCAACTTTCCTGCTTCATTTTCTTCTGCTGCCTTGATTCCTGCCTGAGCTGTCCCGAGTTCCCTCAGTGGACTGTGATTTGGAAGTGAAGGTTACATAAACCTTTCTTTCCTCCCCAAGTTGTTTTCGTCAGTGTTTCGTCACAGTGACAGAGAACAAACTAGAACTCCGTCTGCCTAACTGTCTGAGGATGTGACTCAGTGGCTGGAGGCTTGGCTGCTGTGTACAAGGCTCTGGGCTTTGATCCCAAGCACCTGGGGCGGGGGTCCAGCACATTGATGTTTGTAAAGTTTATAGCAATAGTTACAGCATAACATTTTTTCTTAATTTCTTTGTTAATTCCTTGACAAGAGTTTTATCAGTTCAGGTTGCAAAGGGAGAACGGTGCTCCCAACTTCACATGAAGTGTAAGATAATGGCTATATATTAATTAGAAGAAGTGCAGGCTACCAACTTCACATGAAGTGTAAGATAATGGCTATATATTTATTAGAAGAAGTGCAGCCTTTGCTTTCCAGCTGGGCTTTGTCAGGTGTGTGGGAAGTTTGAACTTCAGTGTGAGCAGCAGGCACTGATGTGACTCCCTGTGATCCAGGGGATCAGCCCTCGATAAGTTAATACAGGTGCTTAGATCATAGTGCTTCAGTTTTGCATTGGGTTAATTCTTAGTCAAGTGAGGCATAAACCTAAGCCCGAAAAGCTCCTAAGTAGCTGTTGGCTACCTCGTAACACGTTTATTTCAATTGTTGACATGCTCATTCACAACATGCTGGGCACACTGAGGAAACTGGATACCATCTGAGGGATTGGATTTCTTTCAGTAAAAGTTGTTGGCAGCTATTGGGTAGGAGGTACTTTGTATACTTCTGAAATCCTTTATTGACCACTTGAATATCTTTGTTATATATGATATGAAGAGCCAGTGCAGGGGTACCATACCAAAGGAGGCATTTCTTAAGCAATAGCATCTAGGTTATCTAGTTTCCTTGGTAAGGTTGCTGACAATTGATGTTGAATGTATTACATAATAATGTGCATTGTATTTTTTATATAAGCATTCCATTAAGACTTTTGGGTTTTTTCGAGACAAGGTTTCCTTGTAGCTTTGGTGTCTGTCCTGGAACTAGCTCTTGTAGACCAGGCTGGCCTCGGACTCACAGAGATCCACCTGCCTCTGCCTCCCGAGTGCTGGGATAAAAGGCGTGCGCCACCACTGCCCCGCTCTTAAGACTCTTAAACTTACCAGCTGGTGTACTATCTTTGAACCCAAAAATTTAAAAATGATTATTATTTATTATTTGTAGCATTTCTTAACTTTTATTGTATGTGTGTGAGTTGTTTGGTCTGAATGTATGTCTTTTTTAAATTTATTTTTATTTTATTTGCATTGATGTTTTGCTACATGTATGTCCTCGTGAGGATGTCAGATCTTAGAGTTACAGACTGTGAGCTGCCATGTGGGTGCTAGGACTTGAACCCAGGTCCTCTGGAAGAGCAGTCAGTGCTCTTAACTACTGAGCCATCTCTCCAGCCCCTGAATGTATGTCTTGTGCCTGCAGAGAGACCAGCGGAGAGTGTCAGACCCACTGAGACTGCAGTTACAGATATGGGTGGGTTATTGTGTGAGTGCTGGGAATTCTAAAAGAGAACCCAGTTCTCTTAACCACTAAACCATCTTTCCACCCCCATTTGTAGCTTTTTATTGTTTGTGTTTTATGGTTTTTGAGACAGGGTTTCACTGTGTAACAATCTTGGGCTGTCCTGGAACTAGGATGGCATTCAACTCACAGATCTGCCTGCCTCTGCCTCCAGAGTACTGGGATTAAAGACTTGCATCACCACTGCCTGGCATATTTGTAGCATTTAAAACAATCCTGCTTTTAAAAGATTTTTGGGGAAGGGGGCAGCAAGATGATAGTGGGTAGGGGCATTTGCCATCAAACTTGAGTTCAGTCCCCAGGTTACAAATGGTAGAACTGTTTCATGAAAATTGTGTTTTGAAAACACACACACACACACACACACACACACAACTCACAAATACAGTCTTACACTCACTCTAAATGTAAACACATTTAAAACTTAGTGTTCATTAAAAATTAAAGAGTATAATATTAATCTGATGTTATAATTGAAACCAAGCATACCACTTAAAAGCCAAGTTTATTCTTTTTTTTTTTTTTTTTTTTTACTGCTCCACTGGATGGAAGGGGACTTTATTTGGTCCCAGGGTTGTGGGCCAGTTATGGTCCCAGCTTTATTTGACCTTCTTCTTGGGGCGCAGGTTGTTGGTGTGGCCGCACTTCTTCTTGCGGCAGTTGACTGCACGGGGGTGCAGGCGTGCATAGCACTTGCGGCAGATCATCTTGTCACAGTTGTACTTCTGGGCAAGCTGGCGAAGGGACGGCTCGATGATGCCACCACGCAGACGAAGCACCAGGTGCAAGGTGGACTCTTTCTGGATGTTGTAGTCGGACAGGGTCCGGCCATCCTCCAGCTGCTTGCCGGCAAATATCAGCCTCTGCTGGTCAGGTGGGATGCCTTCCTTGTCTTGGATCTTGGCCTTGACATTCTCGATGGTGTCACTGGGCTCGACCTCAAGAGTGATGGTCTTGCCCGTCAGGATCTTCACAAAGATCTGCATGTTGGCGTCTGCCGCTCGGTCGCCGCGTTGAAAAGCCAAGTTTATTCTTGAATGTGGGTCTAGTACTCCTCTAAGGACTTTAGTGCAGTGTGAATACAAGTAGTGCTGAGCAGGTGGATGTGCTTTTGTATTTAAAGTGGTTATTATTTATTAAAAATATATTGGTATCCTTTCAATTTTGCTCTCATAGGTGTTGTATTGGTGTCTAGTAGAAAAAGAAATTTTGGATTAAAATAATGTATCTAAAACTTTGCTTGTCTGTCTGAAAGGATGACATAGTGGGACAGCCCAGCTGTAGAAGCATTCTAAAATAGGAAGACTGCCTTAAACTACACATGATGCCCTTCTGTCTGCCAGGGGATGAAATGCTTATTGTTTAATGTTTAAGTACAGAAAGGAATAAATTGTCCCACATTGAGTGGTAAGATAAAAGGCTCCCATTTTGATATCTAATTTGTATATCTGATCAGGAACATTACTACTGTTCTGTTTAATTATATTCTTTTTTTCTGAAAACCTAATTTGTATGTTGAGACAAATGTAGGCTTCGGAGAGAAAATCTGGCATGTCTGTGAATGTTTCATTTTATAATACGTGCTTAATTGTTTTTAACATGTAGTTAGAATAATTTGTTAGATGTGTTTATGGCTTACCACAGCATTTTAGGCAAAATTAACTTGCAGTACTTTATCACTGTTGGCATTGTGCATTTTCTTTGTATTTGTATTATTTAATTTGTACATCAGAGAAAATGTAGCCAAACATGTTCAGTTAAAGATGCCAAATGTGACGACTGTCTTTTGAGATTCACGGTGGCCAGTAACCGTGTGCTACTCCCTCTCATCCTTTGTCCTGCCCTCCTCTCCTCCTTCTTGGTGTTGGAGATTTAATCCTCAGCCTCACGTATGGTGGGCAGATACTTGGCCATGGAATCATTGCAGCTTCTTGCCACAATACCCTTATAGTGCTATCCTGGAATTACAGAGCTACCCCGTC